>NC_065922.1:5249799-5849799 GCF_024586455.1 Bactrocera neohumeralis | reverse complement strand
CAAACACACGCGATTACACATAAACGCTGCGCAGACATTTGTTAGCCAGAAATGTGTAGAGTTTTGCAAATGCAAAAATAGCTGGAAAGTAAAAAAAACAACGAAATTGCTACAAAATCCTATTTTCATGAAATATCCTTTTTGCTAGACGCAAAGGCGCACAGCCACATGAGGTAAGTGCGCAGCAAGGCGGCCACAAACGACCGTCGAAATAGCAGCAGAAGCAGATATATGAAAAACAAAAACAACAGCAACAAGCACAACACCCACGCAATAACGAAAGGATACAAAAGCCATTTGGCTGCACGAGGCAAGGATGTGCCTTAGTGTGTAGGCGGCAAGCACCGAAAAACAATCAAAAAGCCAGCTTTGTTAAATACCGACGAGCTTTGTGTGTGTATGTGTTTGGTTGGTGTGTTCTCTTGCCGAATGGCAACAATTCGTAACGGAAAGGAAGCAAATTGTGCGCCACGTTGACTTTTGACTTGGATAAGCGCTGAAAGCTCGCGGCTCAGTTCCCCGCTCACACCCTACTAACTTTAATTTGGTTGCAAATATACTGAAACACTTCGGCTAACATTCCTCGCCTCCTTTTTACTTTTCTCGCAGGAATTGGCTTTTTCCGTTTGCCGTTCTCTAGCAAAGGGTTCGGTTTGAGCGGCAATTTACACCCGAATTGTTCGCTCCGTTGCTTACCCGCTTTTTAGCCAAATTTAAGTGTGTTGTCTCTAACTCTTTCGGAAATCGATTGCGGCAGACATTGTTCCCTTTTCTGACCGCCCAAACGTTTAGCATTTGTAGCGCTTGACAATAAAAACTTGCTTCAAAGTGTGTTGCGCAAAACCAAACTGAGCAAATGAATGCAAATGGGTGTGTGGAAAGGACACGTTGTAAATTTAAAATTGAATTGATGACTGGCGAATTTCGTTAGAGTTGGGGCTTAAATTAACTTACACCACTCCCGTTTTCATTTAAAAGAAGGAAAATGTTAACTTCGACAACAGTGAAGCTTTGATATACTTCACAAATACAAAAGAATGGAAAATGTTTCCATATAAGCACTTGATTCCGATTGGTCAGTTTGTATGGCAACTATAAGCCATAGTCGTCCGAAAGCAGCTTCTTGGTTAAAGAGGTACGGATGCATAATTTCAGATCGATATCTCTGAAGCTGAGAGATTAGTTCGCATATATACAGACCAACGGACGAACGGACAAACAGACGGACCGACAGACAGACGGACCGATGAACGAAAGCTAAATGGACTCAGTACTTTATGGAGATTCTGGCGTTTCCTTTTGGGTGTTACAAACATCTTGGTAAACTTAATATACCCTGTTTAGGGTATAAAAATGTGTATATTTTATGAATTTGAAGTCTGAATTACTGTATGTAACGGGTTTAAATAAGAGCGCAACAAAAAATTTTCTGTGAAACCATTTCATTAGATAACACTTTTCACCAAACTTGGTTTCCGACGGTTTTCAAGCATAAATTGACCGATAGTGCTGTACTTTCACGTTCGATATTCTTACGAAGTTCATCAATCGTCGTGGCTTGTTAGCGCACGAGCTTGACCGAACGCGGCACATTGACTGGGCCATTTCGTGAGATAACACCTTCACCAAACTTGGTTTCCAATAAATCGATTGTGACGTTCGCTGTGTGGCTAGTGGCGCCATCCTATTAGACGTCCAAGTCCACATCATCCAATTCGGGCCAAAAATATTCGGTTATCACTGATCATCACGGTAGACGTACTGCCCAATGGCGTGGCCGGCCAATAAACCACACCAAACCGCAATTTTTTCGGGATGCAATGTTGACTCATGGAGTACGTGTGGATTGCTGCCTGACCAATAACGTAAATTTAGTTTATTGACAAAGTCATCCAGCCAGAAATGAGCCTCATCGCTGAAAATCCAGATCATTTTCAATTTGTAGGTCAGCTCAATTCACGAAATTACGACGATTATGATGGTCAAGCGGCTTCAGTACTTGCGTCTATTTGACCTTCTAAGGAGGTAGGCCAAGATTTTTTGCAAAATTCACCACAACGACGTCACAGAGATGCCCAACGCCTGAGAACGACGTGTAAGAGACTTCCTCGGCAGATGAGTTCTTTCATAGTCAATTTGGGCGGGTCAGAATCTATTATACTTGTATAAACAAAGTTGTAAAATCACGAGGTTTATTTCGCATGCCTCATTCAAAGTTATTGTATACAAAAGTACAAGTGTTTCATCAATCTAACGAAGTTGGTATAAACAAGTATTCGATTGACTTAATATTCAGAACATTTTAGGAAATACGTAATGGGGCAATTCTTAAGTACTCGTACAAGAATCAACTTAATGTATTTTTGTTTTCCAAGATTTTTCTATAAAATATATGCTAAATAAGTCACATATTTAATAAGAAATGACAAGAACGTCCTTCCCTCGGCATATTCGAAGAAAAGAACTCAAATTAGTAGCTTGTTTCTCTTATAATTAAAATAAGCGTTTCCGTTATCAATTTTATTGACTGCCAAGTGACGGAAGCATGCTAAATCTACAAACTAGGAATCCCAAAAGGCGAAAATCGAGAAGCTCTACGTCAAAAATTAACCGTTGGAGGTCAACTCACTCATAATTTTCGAAATGTAAATGGAATTTGAAGAACACAAAACTAAAATGGCAAATAAAACAAACGACAAAGACAACAACAACTTGAGTGCAACTTATTTATGACAACTACTAAACTTTATGACAAAATACAGTTCACAGCAATGAGAGCAACAAAAGTACAAATAACAAACAAAATATTTTAAATGAACGAGCGTAAAGTCCAACAAGCGCATCAGGGCGGAAAGCTATCAAGCGAAAGCTGAAACAAATTTAACGATTTTTCGAATTTCGCACGAGCAAAGTATTTCGGTTAGGGAGTATCAAAAAATATGTTGAGCGGCACTTCTTAATTTTTGCTTAGAATACTATTCTCATCAAAAATAGAAATTTCGAATATCTTTATGAAATTAGTTCGAAAGAATGCTCCAATTAATACTCCGCACAATTTCTACTGATTCTGGTTACACCAGAGGACTGATGTATCTTATCTGTATAGTAGAGATATTTTATGAAAGAGAGACAACTGTTATTTTGTACTAAATAACCAGCTCATCTTGTTGGTTTCCTGTATGGGGTTCAATAGCGATCTGAACAGATAATTGTAGTTTGAGTAACCGAACTTAGGGATACTAAATCTTCTCGAGCTATATTTCTCAGCAATACATAAAGATTATACACAGTCTGCCTTATTATTTAATCGATTTTGGCGAGCTTAAATTTATAGGTTGTGGCTGATACATTCTCTACCGGGAAAATTTACTCTTTGTATAAATATCTACGTATATATGACATGTGTGCATTTAATGGCAATTAAACGCGTTTACCTAAGCGTAATCGTAATCGTTAATGTATGAGTTCACATAAGTACTCTATGGACATAGAGACATAATGTTGCATGCCACGCTTCCCACGATGACATGGCAGAACAAAAGGCCAGTGCTTTCTAGGAAATACAAGTACTAGCTATACGGTCTAAATGAGAGGGCATGACACCGGATGGTGGACACAAATCGACCGACACACGTTTATGTTTATGTGTATAATACCTGTATATGGAATTGTCGATTTATAAGCGTCTCTAAAGTGGCGTCAAATGGCATATGAGTAATAACAAGCGTATCAGCTGTTTATTTATAGTAGACTTTGTGCCTCATATATGTAGTCTCTGCGTAGACATTTGCGTTGGCTGCTCATATTTGCATGCGTGCCACATTGGCATCTCGACTGCATATCTAAAGCACTTTTATGGGCACATTCGAGGTGCCTTTACGACTCATTAGCAAATTAGAGAAGAAAAGCACAAAGTGTTGTGGAAGGTTTGTTTCAATCGCAACTTTTTCTCCCTTTTGAAGCTCGCTAAGACCTCTTGTAAAATGTATACAAATTTACTGATGGCGACCTTCTCAAAGTGCTTATCTATATGGTCATGGCTAAGTATTTTATGGTCGAAAAAATATACACTTAACGTTTTGCATGTTATCTGTCTTTTGTGCCGTTTAAATGACGGAGTTAACATTTGACATAAGACCCAAAGGATGATTTCCATAAAGGCGATGGTTGCATATGCTATATTTACATAAGATACTTATGCAAATCAACCACACTTTAGCAATTAAAATGAAATGTATTTGTCTCAACCTACACTAGTTCTACTCCCTCAGAAACATCTGAGCTTGGTAATTCCAGTGGATTGTAACGGGTATGGTTCATATTCACAGTTTGATTGCACCCATCGGTGATCACTTAAGGCTAGGAATCATGCGAGGTCAAGCCACTGAAAGCCAACCGACGGCTATGGCTTTTAATAAGATGTCTTGTAAATTTACTATTAATTTCCTCAAAAACCGTATTGTGAGAATTTTGGAACTTCAGAATTTCCGTGGCTTCTAGTTCCAAAATTTTATATACTTAATATCGAAGATATTTTGTAAAAATTCACTTTTGTTCGAACCACCTCATGAAACTTGTATAAAGGGTGGCGGCAGAACATCCTTGGCGCCGGGCGCTCGAAGTTATAGCTACGCCACTGTACAGACGCCAAAACCTTCGCAGACAACTGTTGCGTTTTTCACGCTTTAGAGAGGGTTCATCGTATGCAGTCTACGCGGATGGCCGTTGATTGAACTGCGGAGTGAAGTAATAAAAAATCCAATCATCCAAAATCGCATATCGACACATAAACTTGAACATCTCTAAACACCGCTTCGAAACATCAACTCGCCGTTGTTTTTGGTCAAAAGTGAGCTCGCACAGAGCTTTCTATAGCCAAATATTCGTCAATGATATAATGTACCATTTAGTTCTATTTTCTCCAGACTGGATAAGGAAGCAAAAGCAGATGGGTTTGGTACTGAACGAGGGCAAGACGAAATATCTGCTGTCGTCAAACAAACTGTCGTCGTAATCGCGACTTGGCTCTCATGTCGCTATTGTCAGACATAACATCGAAGTTGTAGATAATTTCGTCTATTTTGGAACAAATATCAACACCAATAATAATATGTCGAATAGCAATTGCCCGCCTCAAGAACAACAAAGCGGCAGGGGCCGACGGACTACCGGCCGAGCTATTCAAACACGGCGGCGAAGAACTAATAGGGAGCATGCATCAGCTTCTTTGTAAAATATGGTCGGACGAGAGCATGCCCAACGATTGGAATTTAAGTGTGCTATGCCCAATCCATAAAAAAGGAGACCCCACCATCTGCGCCAACTACCGTGGGATTAGCCTCCTCAACATCGCATATAAGGTTCTATCGAGCGAATTGTGTGAAAGATTAAGGCCCACCGTCAACAAACTGAATGGACCTTATCAGTGTGGCTTCAGACCTGGAAAATCAACAACCGACCAGATATTCACCATGCGCCAAATCTTGGAAAAGACCTGTGAAAGGAGAATCGACACACACCACCTCTTCGTAGATTTCAAAGCTGCTTTCGACAGCACGAAAAGGAGCTGCCTTTATGCTGCGATGTCTGAATTTGGTATCCCCGCAAAACTAATACGGCTGTGTAAACTGACGTTGAACAACACGAAAAGCTCCGTCAGGATCGGGAAGGACCTCTCCGAGCCGTTCGATTCCAAACGAGGTTTCAGACAAGGCGACTCCCTATCGTGCGACTTCTTCAACCTGCTCCTGGAGAAAATAGTTCGAGCTGCAGAACTAAACAGAGAAGGTACCATCTTCTATAAGAGTGTACAGCTGCTGGCGTATGCCGACGATATTGATATCATCGGCCTCAACACCCGCGCCGTTAGTTCTGCTTTCTCTAGGCTGAACAAGGAAGCACAGAAAATAGGTCTGGTAGTGAACGAGGGCAAAACATCGCCTGTCATCAAACAAACAGTCGTCGCACTCGCGACTTGGCTCTCACGTCACTGTTGACAGTCATTAACACCACTAATAATGTCAGCCTGGAAATCCAACGCAGGATTGCTCTTGCCAACAGGTGCTACTTCGGACTGAGTAGGCAATTGAATGTAAAGTCCTCTCTCGACGAACAAAAGCTAAACTCTATAAGTCGCTCATAATTCCCGTCCTGCTATATGGTGCAGAGGCTTGGGCGATGACAACAACCGATGAGTCGACGTTACGAGTTTTCGAGAGAAAAATTCTGCGAAAGATTTATGGTCCTTTGCGCATTGGCCACGGCGAATATCGCATCCGATGGATACACAGCTCTGAAAGTATTCCACACAGTACCCGCCGGGGAAACAGAGGAAGGGGAAGACCTTCACTCGGTTAGAAAGACCAGGTGGAGAAGGACCTGGATTTGCTGGGAATCTCCAATTGGCACCACCTTGCGAAAAGAAGAAACGATTGGTGCGCTGTTGTTAACTCGGTTATAATCGTGTAAGCGGTGTCTACGCCAGTAAAGAAGAAGAAGATAAATGTACATATTCAGTTGTTATCTTTACAGTACCTGAGTGAACTTTTTTGATGTTTTTTTGTATACCTATATTCTCTGTCACAAACAATTTCAGAAGATCTCCGAAAATCGAAAATTAATTTGTAAACAGATATACAGAACTATCCAGAGCCTGTTTGCATGTTTACTTAACGTTTGCTTGAGTAATGGCCTGGTGATTCGATATTTAGGTTTCAATCTTATACCCCCGTTCTCAGGGATGAAGTGTAAAGTTAAAGCACAAAGTATAACCTTTGTTTGAATATGGCTTCAGTTTTTGTAATAACAATAATCTCGGTGCATTAAGAAGAAAATAAGCAATGCTCAAAAGTTAAAATAATAAAAGACTTCCTCAATTGCCCTCCCACAGACGGATATACCTTTAAGCTGCGCTTTATTACGAAAAATTTATAGAAAGCATCCAGCAATCAGAGGTAATAAAAATGCTCATAAAACGAACGCATAATGTGCAGTGTCCAACAGCAAAAGCAATAATAACTTCAAAAATAATAATAAAGCGCAAACAAATCGGATTTTTTACAATGACGCAAATGTCAGAATTTTTCATATATTTACCGCTATTTCTAGTATTTTAGATACTTATGGACGCATATAGTATTAAACATATATTGGACTACGCTTGCAACATCGTTCGTTAACGTGGCTGCGGTGCTTTTTAATGGCAAAATAATAAAATCGGTTATCGCTTGATCGCGCTGCGAAAAGTTGTACACTTGTAAATATATATTTCTTTTATATAATTTCATGCGATTGTGTGGGGAAAAGGTTAATAAATGTTTAAATATATATTTACGTCCGTGCTTAGTCCAGTGAGAATTGTATTTAATAGACGTATAATAAATTTTGAGATAACTTTTATATTACCAATAACAATATAGTTAGTACTTTACTGTTAATATTATACACAAAGTCATTTGAATCCAAGGGGTCTGAAGTAAAGGTATTTCAACACAAAGAGAATTTGCAGCGATCAAACAGTAGTCACCTGGAGAAACGAAAACAGCTTATTTCTTATGAAATGTTTTATACTTTATAACTCGGTAAATCTGCGACAGAGACGTATGATACATATAATCAAGCAGGCTCACCCAAATGTTGCTTTAGCAAGAAGTGGTGTGCTTCGGTGGCATCAGGCCTTTTTGGAGGGCCGGGAAGAGGTCGCTGATGAATGACCAAATCCAAAGTGAAAACAATTGTCTTTTTTGACATCAAAGGTATCGTCCACCATAAATTCTCCTGGAAAAACCGCCAACGCCAAGTTTTGCGAGGAAGTCCTCACGAGACTCAAACGAAGGGTCAATCGGGTCCGACAAGACATCGCAGCTGACAACGCTCAGCTCACACCGCCTTTCTTGTGAATAGCTGACTAATCAAGGTCGGCATCCTAACGCTTCCGCAGCCGCCCTACAGCCCAGATGTGGCCTCCGGGACTTTTTGGTTTGCTTGCTTGAAAAGGCCGATGAAAGGCAAGCATTTTTAGATGACAGAGGGGATCCAAGCAGAATGTCCCCTGGCTCATAATTCCATTCCGGAAAAAGCCTTCCATGACGCCTTCATTGCTTGGAAATCGCTGCAGTGCTGCATCGACGCAAAAGGAGACTATTTTGAAAGTTTTTAAAGAATTTTAACGATTGGTTCAATAAATTTTTTTTAAATCGACTCAGTCCTATTACTTTCTGGACAAACTCTGTAATTGAGTTGACATTGACTATCACCAAATGAGTTCTCCGGAGCTTTGGAAAAAATTCAATGTCTTCGAAGACGATTTTTACATTTTATATAAATTTATTTCGCGAGTAGTGATGGTTAGGTTGGCTAAATAGGCTTGTGTTTCGTGAGAGCACGAATAATCGCACTTGGACAGCTGGGGATTCCTGTCCGTTCTGATGCCCGGTGTGATGTCGTAGAAAGTACGGTAAACTAAACGCTGCGTAGAAGTACTTCTGATACTCCTTTATGGCTGATAATCCTGTTGGAAACACACCGCAAGAGATTTAAAAGAAGAAGTTAATTTAACTTTTCTGTAAAAAATTATTTTTTTTTACAATATTTTTTTATTATTTTCAAAAATTATAACTCTGTCTGCAACTGCAATCAAATTTCGAGTTTATTTTTGGCAATGAACTAATTTCCCCTGAACTTTTGTCCGATTAGAGTTAGTGAAGTGCACTTTTTATAACTGGAAAAAGCCGTTTCAAAACACCGCCATAAAATGCTAAATTTACTACATTGAAAAGTCAGTTCGCTTGGGTAGCCATTATAATCCAACAGCAACAAACACCCACTGCACTGCCAATGACTTTTATTTTATTTATAAATCATTTTTATTATCCGCTTTTATTTCACTGCACTCCTCCTCCAATGCTCCGCCAGCAGAAACGAACAAACAAAGCGCAATAAACCAGCTAACCTTTGCTGCCAGTCGAGCAGCTCCATTGTCCAGTCGCCGAAAAGTATGACCCTGGCGCGCGCGATTAAGCGACTTTTGTGCATTTGAAATGAACGAAAATGGACGAAATGGCAAAACTGTCGCACGGCAATGAAATATCGAAAGTCGCAATGAGGCGAGAGTTGAAAGGACCGCATGTGGCAAAGCGAACAAGTAAGCAACTAGCTGCAAGCAAGAAAAAAAGACAACACTGTGAGCCAAAGTAGTCCAGCATTGCATGCAACAAGACTACGTAGTGTGTAGATTGGTTACTTCCAACGCAGCAACAGATTGCGCTCTTGAAAGGAGTCGCTTTCGATGGAAAGCCAGTGTCGTGGTGCATGGAAAGCGGCAGAACAGTTATCACATTTGGAGTGTGGCATATGAGAATATGCAAATTATGACAGATAAACAGCTGGCTGTTGACAGCGGCGGCAAGTAGACGGCAGAGTTTGGGGCCTAAACTTAAAAGAGAGTAAATCTATGTGGACGCAGACATGATGCGACGGTTGGGTAATTGAATTTCGAATCGCCTGAGGTTAGAACTGAAACATTCCCGTGAAATGTAAAGAAAATATCACATTCTAGTTGTGCTCATCCGTCTTTCTTCCACCACAGAGATACTTACATTGCTAATCAAAGCAAACCCACCTGATAGCCTCTAACTTTTATGCTTTATTCGTGTGCACATAGCTAGTACAAATACAGCAACAAATACAAACATGACAGCTACATGTGCAAGTGTCAACTTGATTGTCGGTATTCTAGTGACAGCCGTGTCTCGCTCTTTATACCCTTCTTGAAATTTGTGTTTGTGGATTTAGTGGACTCTAAGAGAAAGGATTATGATCTGATGAGCTATTAGTCACCAATATAAAAGTTGATGCCTCACTCTAAAGGATTCTCAAAACGTCACAAGCGCGTGTACCTTAGAGGTATTAAACTGAATATCCCTTTATGAGTAATCTCAACTGCTTATTACAAACAAAAAGGTCTAAATTTATCTAAATAAATCTCCTGCTATGAAAACATATATGATTCGTGTGATCATAAAATGACCTTAGAGTCTGATATCAAAGTTTGGAAAAATTCGAATAGAATTAGAATTGGTTACCTAAACCACCTTTTTACTTTTCTAACGTAACGAAATTGAAAAAAATTAAATTCAGAAAACATTAAGTTAGACCGGTGTACAGAAACGGTTTTCAGTGTGAAGACCGTCGCAAACAATAAAAAATAATAATTTAAGATTTAAAAATTCAAATTGTTTCTGAATAAATGTACTTGTGAGCGGTATATACATATGTATATTGCATCTTGTCTCCATACAACCCATTCAATACTTGACAGTTCAATTTGGTATAAGCATCCTGGTATCTAGCAATTTTCCCATATGGCATGTACCCTTTGGGGCGGCGGAAGATGCGCTCTGAAAATGCAAATGAGCCTGCACTATCGACTCATCTACCTTGCTATTTGTTGCACTACCACTATTTGCAGACTTTGATGGAAAATATGACAAACATATTTAAATATATGGTAATATTTAAATTCTGTATAAAATTTACACGTCTCAATACCCGCAAGCGCATATGCTTTTCCGCTTGAGTTGCCAGATCGCTTATTTATATTAATTTTATTTAGCGTAGCAGCCTGTGAAGCCATTTACTCACATACAAGTTTATTTAATTTTGTAAATTTTTTTTCAGACGCCACATACAGTTACATATACACACACACTTGTGGCAAGCCTACTTGCGGACTCACGAAATTCAGCCAATATCGATATTGTCTGTTGCAGTATTAGATCCCACTTGACAGCAACATGACAGCTCCCCTTAGCGGCGTGGCAGCAGTTAGAGTGTCTTTCAATTGCTCACACCACCTTCGTCTTTGTAGCCTTACTTATTTGCAGCGCACTAAGCTCAATATCATGTAGATATGCATCGATATGTATAGGCAGGTATATACCATATATGTATATGCAGGATTACTTATATATATGTGAGTAGATTTTTTGCATTATCCTTTCTAACTTTTTTGGAAGTTTTCTTTTTTTTCGATTGGTCCACATCAATAGAAATAGCAACGAATGGGCTGACAGGCATGTCGCATTGTCTGTTTCACCGAATTTACAACTCACAGGGGCTTACAAGTGAGATTTTCATGTTTCACCAGCGCATACGAGATGTGACACTTTATCTCTTTTTACGCCCGTATTTGATGTATGCTATTTGGAAGAATGTTTGCAGCCATGGTGCATTGGAGAGGTGTCAAGATATGTGCATTTACATGCCTGAAAAAAGGAAACATGTGAGGATTGTGACATTGGAGCAGTTTAATCCGAATTTCAGTGGTGCAGGTACTTAATTCAGTAATTCAGCAATTTTTGGAATTTATTAATTAAATTTATAAACAAGTGTCTTGAAGGATTTCAGTATTTTTGATCCTTTTTGGTGTTCCAACTTTTGGAAATAATATTTAATTAACCTTACGATGGCTCTTTTTGGTATTTTGCCCTTGCATGGGTTTCCTCAGGTAAAAAACAGTTATTTTTTAGCAATTTTTTTCGAATAACAAATTAAATATTTTATTCGAAATTTTTATTGTTACAAACATATGTATCTGTTAATAAAGAAATTCTTGATTTTTGGAGAAAAATACTTAAAATTCGGCCGTTGCGACGCCGTTGACCCCTCGAAAAAACGGTGCACCCGCGTTGGCAGAATAACTGCTTAATGGAACATCTGAAGCGAAAAAGCACGCGTTTTAGTTAAGTTGGATTTTTGGCAGACATTTTTACAAAAAAATAAAATTTCAGTGAAAATTTCGCGACATTTTTTTTCAAATAGTTGTAACCGAAAAAAATCCTTCGCCCAAGTATTTAAGAATTATATCTCAAAAACCAGTGTAAAATTTCATGAAGATCGGTTGGGTAGTTCTCGAGAAATCTTTCTATCGACTTCAAAAACGCAGTTTCGAAAAAAAACTCGTTTAAAGACTTCGAAAAAAACTCGTTAAAAGTATTTCCGAAACTATTATTCGGATCAACTTGAAAATTTAGGACAATATTCTATAAGTATTGTAGAATTTAATAAGACAGTAAACAAATATCGATTTTGAAACCGGGAAAGCCATGTAACCCCTTAAAACATAATATGTATAACTAATGGATATTGTTCAAGAGGTATGCTCCTTAGAACTACTGTCCTTCAAAACATTGTCTGAGGTTATTTCAAAGAAAGCCTCTCTACAATGTTCTATGGTCTAGCAATAAATTTATGACAATTTCTCAGGGAATAAGTTGTTCACAAATAATTTTCTTATTATGTTTACTTCAACCGAGAGTTTATACAAAGGACCGATCGATTATGGTTATTGGATTCGGTAGAAACTACTTTCGTAGACATTGAGAATAAGTTTCTAAAGACCTTTAACCAATAGATAGCTTCTTGATTAATTAGGCGCTTTTCCAAATAGAACCATTTCAAAAGGCTAAAATATTTCATCATCATCTAAAGAATTTTGTACTAAAATATCTTTATAATGATAGTAAGTCCATTTCGAGCAATCCAGAGTTTCAAATCAATTTTCACATTACGAAAAAAACTCTAGATAACAATTTTCCAGTAAAGAGGTCTTTATGAAACTAATGACTTAATATACATACAATTTAACTACATAAATATTTTCTAAAAAATGACGAAGATCTTGTGGATTAAAATAATAGTCAATTCAAGAGCTATCTAAGCTCAGGATAAAAGCTAACACACCGAGAAACAATTCTAAAAATTTAATATTAAGCCCTGGATTGTTAAAACTTTCAGTCACTGCTTCCCTATGTAACTCTCACAAACTCTAATTTCTTTCATATAAATTATGATATTACAATACTTCAATAAGATATGTTGCTTTTGTGAAAACTATTGTGCAGAAAAATAAAAAAAAATCGAAAACATAGCAACAACTGTCAAAAGCAGAAACAACAAAGGAAGTAGGTTCAATGCCACAAACAATGCGATTGAATATTTTCCATATTTCACCGGAGCGAATGCGAAATTCCAAAACTGCAGCGGTGATAATGCGGTCAACCGCATGACTGGACAACGATGCGCCAGTAATAACCGTAAAAAATGTTTGAAACAAAATATTGCAAGCAAATATGACAACAATGCTGCTGATGTCACACAGCACGGACGCGCCGAACCCAAATCGAAATCACGAAAGGAATTCACGTGTTAACCACAAACCAATATTTAGCTCAAGCGCCAGCAAACAATGACAGGTATGTTAAAACAAGAATCACTACAGGTGTTTGGATAACTGACGGAGGGCGCAGAAGGACGCAGGTGAGTTTATGAAGCATTAAATTGAGCTAACTTCATAAAAATTATTTTTCATGCTGCGCGGCTGCTGCCCGAAAGGACTTTGGTCAGCAAATAAATAAAAGAAAATATTAATGAAAGTTATTAAAGCAGCTGAGTACCTGGCTTGTATTTTACGAGTACGCATATTTAACGGCATAATTGACCGCTCTCCGCGCCATTTAAAATTAAGGGGCAAGGGTGCGAAGTAGAAACTAATTAAACGCTAAATTGAAAAGAACCGTCAAAGAAAAAAGGTTATTAAAGAAAAATGGTTTTAAGCCTTCGGCTTGAGAAGCTGCCACTCAGCGACGAAAAGGAAAGTGCCGCAGCGCTAAGTTATTGCTCGCTCATGCGGTCAGAGTTGCTGCCGGCTGCGGTGTGCGGTTCGTAATGCTCCCACGCTTGTTAAGCGTTTTGACTTGTATTCAACCAGCCGCGGTTAACTTTCACTGCAAAATAAACACAGCCACAACAACAACAAGGTCTTGTAACGCACATCATGATTACCCGCAAGCTTATTACATTTTAATTAGAATTTTTTCCGCAACACAAGTGACGCACGACCCTTCTACTGAGCTTGCTGAGAGACCACTGAGTCTAACAAATGAGCGCTGAGGTGTAGCGGCGGTCAGCGAGTGGTGTTGTAAAGGACGGCAATATTATAATGGAGAGTAGAGAGTTACATGGATGTAAAGCGTAAATGTGGCAGGTGTGGAACAGCGACCTCAGCAGTCATATTTTCTTATATAGTCTGGCACATGTTTCACAAAATCTAATAGATATGGTCACCTACAAATTTTTGGCAAAAAGAGTGAAAGGTCAAAACAAGAAAAATTTCTATTTTTTAACAGTTTAGAAAACGTTTTAGGTTTCCCTGTCTGGATCCAAGTTTTTGCTCGAGTTCAGCAAACATTGGTCAGGAAGCAGAGTGAAACGTCAGATATCTATTGAAGTAAGAACTTGTTCGTGGAAAGGTTCACATCGTAGGTGCTGTAGACACGCGGAGAGGCTAAAGATTTTGGACTTGTAAAAGTTGCATGAATTACGATGAGGTGGAAGTTTACCCATTCTTTCTCCTCCACTATCCAGCTTTATCGTTGAAGTATCTTTGTTGACATACCTTTTACGAACCTTTAAGAAACAGCGTAATTGGCTGGCATTGATGATATTGAGGCAGCTCAAGGCGCTTTATCGATTTATAAGTAATTTCCTTTAACTCCGCTTGACATATAGGACCAAAATAAAAACATTGAAGTAGTTCTGATTATTTGCGAGTTGCAAAAGACTATTATAGTCAATGTGAGAGTTCTTCAAGTCGACATCTACTATATGACGCTAAGAAATTTTCGGACTTCCGCAATTTCTAGACTCATTTGGGTTCCAATAAAGAGGAGCTCTGCAAACTAATCAGTATTTTTGCAAAGTGTATGTCTTAGCCTACCAAATCGTATAAGCCCTGGGCAAATCAACAACTGACCAGATATTCTCCATGCAGCAAATTTTGGAAAAGACCCGTGAAAATAGGATCGACTCACGCCACCTCTTGGTTGATTTCAAGCCCGCTATTGACAGCACAAAAAAAACTGCCTTTATGCCGCGATGTCTGAATTTAGTATCCAAGACAAAATAATACGGCTGTGTAAACTGGCGTTGAGCAATACGAAAAGCTCCGTCAGGATTGGGAAGGACCTCTGCGAGCCGTCCAATACCAAACGAGGGTTGAGACAATGCGACCCTCTATCGTGCAAATTCTACAATCTGCTCTTGGAGAAAATAATTCGAGATGCAAAGCTGAATCGAGCAGCCACAATCTTTTATAAGAGTGTACAGCTACCGGTGTATGCCAATGATATTGATATTATTGACCTCAACAGCCGCTACGTTAGTTCCTCTTTCTCCAGACTGGATAAGGAAGCGAAACAAATGGGTCTGGTTGTGAACGAGGTCAAGACGAAGTATCGTCTGTCATCAAATAAACAGTCGTCGCACTCGCGACTTGGCGTCCACGTCACTGTTGACAGTCATAACTTCGAAGATGGAGAAGAACCTTCTACAAATGGAATCTCCAATTGGCTACAAACAGCAAAGAGGAAGAATGACTGGCGCTGTTGTAAACTCGGCTATAACCGCGTAAGAGGTGTCTAAGCCAATAAAGAAGAAGAAAAGCGATAAATTTTGCCTGTTAGAGACTAAAAATTTCTTCGAAACAAAGAACAGAAGTTTATCCTTACCTTCTTCTTCAGTCCGTCACTAATTTAAATGGTATTTAGGGAGAAACTTGCCTGAAAATCATGAGAGGCTCTCCAAAAGTGCAAGAAATTTACAGCCATACTTGTGGCCATTGCTTAAAATATTCTGAGGTAACATTCTTAAAAATTTTAGCAATTTCAACGTTCAACCTTCTTCTATTCAATCGAAACAAACTTTCCACCAAAATCTGCTCACTAACACACACCAGCTAAAGTCGACACACTTTAAGAATGTGCTCTGACAGCTGTAATGAGAGAGTGAAAGCAGCTTTAAAAGCAAACGGTATTAAAAAGCGAATTGTGAATGATGTGCCAACTTTGTACATGTTTGTAGTGTATATTTATGTGCAAACTTTTAATGCATCTCCGTGAAGGATATTCTGCGTTGGAATAATAAAAGGAACGCTAAGCTTTTACGTTTATATACGAAACAATAACAACAACAACAACAACAACAACAATTAAATTACGTAAAAAATAAGAGAAAAGAAATAAAATAAGACAAAAATAACGTCATCTACGTCACGCATCAAATTGTGGCACGTTGAGTGTGGCAAGTTGTAAGTGCTTGTGTACGTGGCGCTTAACGCCGTTAATAGCTCATTTGCCTGACCAGCAAATATGGCGGCGCAGAGGCTCGTAAAATCTAAAAAATAAAGAACAAATTAGGTAAGATCATGCGGGGATAGGTTGCATCAGCCCCCCAACACACACACTCTCACATGAAGTTAGACGTAAAATTTTTGTAGCGGCTGGACAACACAACTTTCAATAATGTGCCGCAATAATGTTGCCCTTTTACGACTCGCACTGGACGTGTTGCCAGCACACTTTTCGGGCTGTCCACGCAACCAATAGTGAACGAGGAGCTCCTTTTTAATGAGCTACATTTGAGTGTTGCTCATCCGCCGTGGCTGCCTACAATGCGTGGTGGTGATGGGAACCTGCTGCAGCCTACTTACCGAACTTACAGTCGGCGCTCGGCACATTTTGCAACAATGTTTTGAAACTTAATTTAGTTTTATTAGCGCTGCCACACTTGTGTTGCCCCACGTGCTTGTTTTGCCGTTATATGCCTTGCCATGTTTTACGATTCTCTCCCCGAGTGTGCAGCTTAGGAAATGAACGAGAAAATGAAGACAAAATATAAATATACGAGTTGGTACAATGTTGCAAGAGCTCTTTTAAATTAACGACCGAGGCTAAGGACTAAACTAGAGATACTAAACAAATTTAATAGTCAGGACACTCTATTCGAAAATGATTCAAGAAATGTTATAGGTAATAAGGCAAAGTTCTATCTTAGAGTGACATTTTTAAAGAGAAAGCACGAAGGTAGCATTTCGCAGAAGTTTCAAAGGAAAAGAATAGAGAGTAGATTGATAGAGCTCGGATCGTGTTGACAAGAGAGATCTTGAAAGCTCAGACTTTCAAAAATATGACCTTGGAAGGATTTTTCAAAATTCGACTTATTTTCGGAGATACAGCCGATTTTGTGACGTGGCGTCCGTGTTCTCTAGAATTGTCTCCTAAACTTTAAACGCGTTTTTCTCAAAACTGACTTTTTCGGAACGATACCCACGATTTCTCAGGTTCTACTGTACCGTTTTACTTGAAATTTTTATAGAGTCTTCTTTATAGGCTTGCCTATGGTTAGAACTAGGCCCATCCCCAAATTTTTATTTTTATTATTTTTAAAACATTCGAAATAGTCAAACAAAACTTTTTTTCCAGGCAGTCGCCATTTTATGAAAAAAAAATTTAAAAGCGATGACATTAAGATTAATAATCTTTTTTTTTTTGAAATCATGGGTACGGACATGGAAATTTTTAGAGACCCCCCACTGCATCGGCTCATAATTTTTGAAATTTTTTACTTCTTTTAGTTTTTAATTTTTTTCTGTACTCTTCTAAAATTAACAAATAACTAATAAAAAATGGATAGTAAAAATATTTATTGCCTTTTTTTTACGACACTTTAAAAATTACCTGAAATTCATGCTTCTAGACCAGAATACCTCCTTAACTTCACAAAAGAAGATCATACATCTGATAAATTTAAAGCGACCAAATGAGCGACATCAAGTGATCATAACTTGAAAAAGTAAGAGCCTGGAACTTATATATTGTAAATGCCGAATAAATTTCTTAGCCATGATGACCAAACACTTTGTAGTCTATAACATCATATTTCGTTTTCCACCCAAACAGTTTTCCAATTACCACCCACTTCAACTAAATTTCCAGCAAGATTTCCTTTCAAACAATTTGCTTGCTGCCCCTCCTTGTCGAAGCCGCAAAACTAATTGAAAGAAACTCCTACACTTCCGCATTAGGCGTAGTTATAGTAAGTCAATAAAAAGTTTCTATTTCATTTTGCAGCTCTCCGCATTGCACACATGTGAAGCCTTCTTATGCTCGGCTATCGAGTGGTTAAAAGCTTGCAACATTTGCAGCTGTGGCCAGTTAGTTAGCTCAGCTTAGGCGCAATCAGTAGCAATTGATTGTTTTCCTGCCAATTCAAATAACTAATCGTAAAATGAAAGTTGCATGGAAAGTGGAATGAAAGAAAGCAAAAGTGGTCGGGCAACAGTTGGTGTCAGTGAAGCCGCATAGTGAGCGCAAAATCAAAGGGGAATGAAACTAATGTGCAAAGGGGGAAAATTAATTAGGTCGATTGGTTGATGAATTGAAAACCGACACTAACCACACGCACACACACACACATACTAGACGAACATGTGCTTTATGTGTTAGTGTATTAGGGGCAAGCAGATGTTAATTGTATTGGGACTAGCAAGAATTCCCTTTTAGAGTGCTTCTCTGCTGCTAGCGATGCAGCAGGTTCGGAGATTTTTGTTTACCTTGGCTCATAAGTTCCACTAAAGCGTTATTGATTTTTTCTGCTAATAATGTATGGATGTGTCGTCATTTGAGGGCATATTTATGGTAAAAAATTACAGTAAATGTGAAAAACAATGTGGTACTTAAAATTTAAGTATTTTTTCGGTACAATGCTGATAAACAATTTTATTACAATAAGAAAAACGGAAACTCTTTATCTGCCTTCACAGGTAATTTTATTTTATAGCATGAAAGTGTACAAAAAGTTATTTTATTGATTTTGATCGATCAGTTTAAATGAAAGCTATATTTAAACTAGAGTAGACTGATTTTAAAAATTTATTTGAAGATTATAGCGCTGCTTGAGAAAATAATAAAAGGAGATCCATTTCGAGGTTCCCTACTTTTTTAAAGAAAAAACACAAAAACTTCAAATATAACGGGGTATGTTTATTACCATTGGAAAGAACATTCTCTGGCATTTATTTTTTGAAGATTATCTCTTTCAAATGTTGGCTACGTCTCAGATGGCCCATCCGTTGGGTGAAAAATGTGAAATTATCTGCTCACCAAAGTTTTCTCTCAATAAACCATTCGCGTATATACAGACAGTCCAAGAACAGAGAGAACGACATGGCTAAGTTGATTCAGCTCATCACGATGTAACTTGAATATGTATATACTTTGTAGGGTCTGCGATATCTATTTACGAGGATTGGAAAAATCGGTGGCATAAGTGTACTGGGAACAAGGGGGGTTACTTTGAAGGGACGACATAGATTTTGAATAATAAATTAACAATTTTAAAATCGTGAAGAAGATGGTGGTGTTTTAGAAATAATATGGAAAGTTAAAAAATGTAAAACGATGTGTAGACTCTACTTCATATGTACTACAAACCTTTAGCTTGGAGTAAGTATACAGTTTGTTGATCTGGGAGTATCTATGGACCTCAAACTCAATTTAAATCTTCAAGCATTTTCCATGGCTGTTAAAGCTAAAGGCGATCTTAGTGTTTTTAAACGTTGATCTAAAAAATTTAGAGATCCGCTTATTACAAAAATGTATGTATATCGTAACTGAGGCCTATAGTTATCAGGTCCATTCGGGAAATCATTTTCACTGGGATTCCAGGCTAAATCTCTACCAATATACTAATCGTTTAAAATATATAAATCTACCTACACTCGCTAGTCGTAGGGAAATGCTTGGTATAATATTTCTTGTAAAAATTTTGAATGGGTTATTGTGTAGTTCATCTCTGTTGTCTGATCTCAATTCTAACGTCCCCGTTCGCTCAAACTCGAAATTTAGATCTTAACTTTCAAAATTTTCTGGAAAAAATTTTGAGTTAAACGAAGCATACCGCCGTTTACGTCACTATTTTAATTCTCATTCCAGCACATTTATTCCAACTAACACGTACATTTTAAGATATACAAGGTGCGTTCCAAAGTAAACAGGACTTTAAAAAAAAACAGAGCAAATGGTGCCGGTGCAAGACGTTTGAATGGTCTCTACGTCTGCATAACGCTTTCCTTTCATGAGCAAATGCATTTTTCCGAAAAGAAAGAAGTCGCACGGTGCCCTATCAGGTGAATACGGGGAGGGGTTAATGGTTAAAATGTGATTTTTGTTCAAATAATCGTCCTTCGAATGTTGGATTATGAGCAATTTTTGGTCGTCAGTCAATTTGTGCGGAATAAACCGTGCACACACTTTTCATAAGCCCAAATGTTTATTCAAAATGCAATAAATCGATGTTTTGGAGATGTTCAATTTCATTTCCATTAATTTCAGTGATGATTTCGGCTGATTTTTGACGAATTCACGCACAGTTTCGATGGAATTTCTGGTGACCACGGATAAGTAAAGGCAACTTGGCATTTGCATTAAGTCAAAACAAGAGAAGTCATACATTCCTATAAAGTAGTAGCTTGACGATTAACTTTAACTACTGCTTTTCCGGAACAATTCTGTTTGTTTACGGTATCAAGCGCTCGACTTCCGTAGGCAGCGGGGAACACAACATAGATGACTAAGAAAACATATTCATATTGTATCATCGGCGTCTACTTATTCCTAAAATATAGTATTTACCAAGTTCTTTCAAACATTTATCCCCTTTGGCTTACTCGCTTACTATTTTGGCGGTTTTTCACTTTCAAAATTATTTTTCTGAACAACAAGAATTCTGGGTAACGAGTATGTTTGTGGGGTATGTATCTAGTTGTTTACGGCTTTCTGTTGGTGTGCACCGTTGTATGGAGGCGCGAATATGATTTATGTTGCTGCGGTCATTTATCATTTTTGCTCAGGAATTTATTTACATACGCAATCACTTTTCGGAACGTAACAAAACCATATTTTTATTCAATGATGGCGATAATTTTAGCTGTTGTGCAGTTTTTGGGTAACATGGGTCTACATTGGCCTCTTTTGTACACGGCGCGAAATAGCGTTATATAGTAGTAATTGCTACAAAAAAATGTTGATAAAGAAAAAAATTAGGTGGATGTTGATCGAAGGAAGAAGCGACAGTGTATACTAACACGTATAAGTTCAGATAACAGTAATTTAAGCAATAGCAATAGAAAGTGAGACTGAATTCAATGGGTCAGTCAAAATAATGACGAGGCAGAAATTAGATGTGATATTGACTTATGCAATATAACAGTGGCTTTCGAATTGTGTTTACTGAACTTAAGCACAGAAAGTGATTCGTTTTGGACTATCACTATTTTTCAACTTTTTGAAGACACTGTTCAGCTGAATTTTAATTAAACACATACCTAATTTTTTTTAATTACAATTTTGTTAGCTTTCAATAAAATATTTTTTAAAGGCGGCAATACAAAACTAAGATGTGTCTAAGCGCTATCTTATATGGCTTAAGGGGGTATTCTGGTCTAGACGTATGAATTTTGGGCATTTTTTAAACTTTCTAAATAAGCAAAAAAAAATCGATTTTTTCAAAATCCTAGACCAGAATACCCCTTAATTCCATTCTGTGACGCCACACCTCAAACTTCCCCCAAAAAAATAATTATATTTGCCTATGGATCGGCTCCCAGTGAGTCATTAATAAGGAATTTATTAAAATGTATTAAATCAGGATATACATACATATACATATATTTATATACATATATGAGCTCCTGTGTATATTGGAAACGCTGCTGATGAAAGCTTATGAACGAGATAACTGTGACCACACAATACCGTTAGGTTAATTATGATAAAGTGAATACATTATTTTTTTTGTTTTCAGGATCAAACGTGGCGAGCGACAACACATACTTGCAGCAGTACACCCACAAAGTGTCCTGCACGGTAAACAGCGATTCTTGCAACAATGGCAAAAGCACAGCACAGCAAAGCTTGATGAACGCTGCAAAAATCGAAAAATATGATTAAAAAAGGTTTAAATAAACTGTAAATAGAGTTGCGCAACAACAAAGCGCAGGTGTGCGCCTAGACTGACAGTTTGACAGCGCGTTTACTGCGCGACAGCGCGAGCAACGAGAGGACGGGGTATGAGCGTTGGCTTTGTAAGGTCGTGGCGTTGACTAGGTGTTGCATTTCATGCTGTCTTTTCACGTGACATGCAGGCAGACCGCGACAGACGGACGGGGTTAAGTCAAGTGCTTAAATGCTGATGCCGCAACATCGAATAACGGTAACGGCGTTGCGCGCATTTCGGCCTCCTGCAACTTTTACGCATTTTTATTAAATTATGGCAATAAATAAATGGAACTTTTTGCTCGCTTTCGTATTGTGCGAGTTGCTGCATGAAAAAGACAAACGCTTGCGGCCAGTTTTCTGCCATTTTTCAGCATTTTTAAAATGCGCTTCTCGTATTATTTTCACATGCGTGCGCGTGTATGTGTGTCCGTATGTACATACGGTGTCGTTGTTTTTCCTTGCTGCGTGCATTTTGTATTCATCAGCGTAAATTATATTTTAATTGCATTTATAGCAGACGTGTTTTTCTGCGGTGGTCATGCGGCGTCGCTTAAATATTGTTACTCATACGCAGTGGCGGACGTGTTGGCAAATTGTGGTGCTATGGTTTAAAGACGTGAAAGCAGAAAATTTTTTAAAAAATATTTAATGAAGGCTTATTTATATATTATTTTTTATTTAAGTTGCTAATTAGAGTATAAGTGGTTGGATTAAAAGTGACTAATCAGCATTTTGTTAAAAGACTTGTAGTTAAATATTGCAATTTAGTCAAAGCTGGGTCTATTTTACTTGTCTTGTGTTATTTTTAAATAAATTGTAAAACAAAAATTGAAATAATTTTCATAATAATTCACTTTCGACTTCAAAAGTCTTACTCTAGTTGGTTTAGATGCGTACAGTATAGGCAGAATCCTTCTAATAGCATTAGGCGAAAATTTTTTAATTTTTTTGCACTTATTCCACACAACATTTTGACATCAATAACTGAGTAATTTCGAAAAATTTCCAAGTCTTCGAAATTTGTTTCAATTTCCGCGAACAGTTAGCTTTTCATACTTTGAGAGTTTTATGCCAGCTGCTACTTCACAAAGCCGGGATGAAAATTCATTTTAAAGACCACCACCTTGATTATATAAACAATTAAAATGCCAAACGGAAGCATATTATACTTCTTGGTATCACTGGTTGCAGGCCAAAACCCAGCAATTTAACAGATGGGCGACCAGCGGCCTCGCCACAGAGACAAGACGAGCATTTAAGCGACCGCTAAAATGCACGCAATGTCGCGATAAGACATTTGGCGACAAAGTCAACGGTTTGTGGTTGCATAAATCAAGAGAAACCGTTTTCACTTGCCACCCAAAACCATAACTACCAACAGCTGCAGTGAGCACACACTCACAGGACGATGGAGTCTCTTGCAGAATTATAATTTCGTTGTTGTTGTGTTTGGCCATAATGCTCGCCAAGGAGTGTATATTCGAAATGAACTGCAACAATTTATGTGCTGCTGTTTGCGTTCTCATTACAACAACAACAAAACTTGCGGCAGACGCTGTCGCGAATGTTGCATGCAACTGTTGGCTTTTTGCTCAAATTTATTCGGCATATTTTCATTGCCGTATGACTTTATTTATTTGTTGCAGTTATATTTGCTGTGAAGGTTCTGCGTTTCCTTTGGAATTCAACTCTTCTCCGAAGCTCGCAATTTGTTGTCATTTAATATATTTTATGAACAACGGTTTTAGGACAGACCAAGTAAGCAAGGAAAAAATGTTGCAAGATAATGTGTATCCTTTGTTTTTGTTAGTTTTATTCCACATTTTCGCGTTGTCCTTCAGAACTTTGCTGCTGCACTCCTCTCCAACGAATAGGTTTGAACTTGACTTTTGTCTGTGGCAAGCGGAAGTGCGTTGCTTGAACTTTGACTTTCAGCAGCCACCCCGCCTCACCCTCGTGGCATGATCAATGGAATCCTGGAGAAATTCTTAACTCGCTCGCTCCGTCTGTCGCTTTTGCGTAGAAAATTGCGGAATGTTTCAATTCGAAACTTTTTGTTGCCACGTACGCTTGCGGCAGCAAGAAAGTAATGAGCGTATTCTCTGCAATGCTAATTTTTGTTGTACTGCCCCTGTGCTTTTGTTTTTGTTTTCGTTTTTGTAGCTAACTTTTCACTTTGCTCATTTGCTTTTGTCTCAGCGCTGGACGAGCACGAATTTATATACTAACGGGAAAGTACTTGCAACATATGCTCACACACGCACCACGCCATCAAATGTGCACGCGTGTGTGAGTATCTTTTATTATTTTTCGCTGCAATGGAGCGGAAAACTGCTCTCATCATATTTTATGTTGCCGGCAACGTCAAGCCAAAATCTGTCGCCCTCCTCGCCCCGGCTCACTTTCCGCTGACATTTCCTCCGTTGTTTCAGCAGGGCACTTCCGCACACACACGAACGAACTTATATTTATTTATAGGCGTGTGCGCGTGTGTTCACTGTATATTTATGTGCATATTTATTCGTCTGCGCGCCGACATCATTAACATTTGGTTGCTGGCAGCCACATATCACTGCCACACTGCTACATCCATCTTGCATCCATCCAAACTTGGCGGCATTCCTCGAAATTCGCTTTCCATCACCCCCAAAACCCTCGCTGTTATTGCCGCTCTGGCAAACTTTACAAGAACTTTTTGGCAGATAACTTTTATGCATTCGGGGGCAATGCAATTATTCTGTCTGCAATGATTGTAATAAAGAGTTGCAGAGGACGATTGCAGTTGTTGCGAAAGTGAAGCAATTAGTTTGAGAGAAAGCTCGAACTTTTCAGTCCCATGAAAAATGTTTTGTAAAGCTTTAACAATTTAAGTCTACTAATATAGTTTGGCAGTAAATATATGTGTATGTATCTTTAATAATAAATAGAATTAGAATAAATGTGACAGTTACTAACACTGTTTCCACGACAGTCGGGTCTACGAAGTCTACGAAACCGGAGCGGACCAAGGACTGTCAGCTCAGCACCATGCCTAGAAATTACTCCGAATACTCTCTTCCAAGGCGTCAATCGTCTCGAACTTATCTGCGTCGACAAGCTACTTCACAAAAAATAGTCCATCATTGTTAAGACGCACTAGCTTAGAGGACATGCTACCGGAGCAGGAAATTTTCTTATGAAAATCGGCATGGGTAGCCATTTCGTTTTGTACCCATTCACCGAAAGTGCCACGCGCTTGATGGTTATTCGGCTTCAAATGTGGCACGAGTGATGCGCTTTATCCACTAGAGCCAACGTAGTACATACAAAACCAATCCTTGGTGTCTCGAATAACCAACTATTATTTTTGTAATACATTTACAGAATTTGCAAACGTCTGTTCGTTATGAAATGGCAAACAAAACTAAATATTAATGAAGTAACAGTTGTTAAAAAGACCAACTTCGAAAAAATAAAAGTCAGCGATAGAAAGAACTAGCTGCAATCGCTTTTGGTACTGCTTACTTCCTTCCCGAAATAGTGACAAGACGTATATTTTAGTTTAGTGGTCGGAAAGGTATTTAGTCACACACTACAAGTCTTCCGGTTAAACGTTCATAAAATAATTAATGGTGATATTTTTATTTTGTGCCGAAATTTCGATCAGGTTTCAGTCTATGATAGAAATATTTTTGTGAGAATCTTACTAATATATATGTGTGTAGTCTTCAAACACCCCATGAAAGAAAGAAGAAATAATAAAATAATAATGGAATATCTGCCGAAGTTTGTTGTAGTTCTTGGCATTAAAGCAACTAGAAGGCGTTCTAATATTCTTGGAAATCGCGACATATTTATCTATTCACGGTACTGAATTTCCACTAAATATTACCACTACCAAATACCGATTCACTATTACCAATAAGAGAAACCGCACTTCTATTTAATACAATTTCGTGATGATAGCTTGAAAATGCCATTAATTTGGGAAAAAATTTAACTTGTAAAATAAAATGTAATATCCAAGGTAAAAAGCATACCGAACCCATTTGTTCCTGTTCTTAACGCATATTTGATGAACGTTTTTGGTGTAACTTTAAAGTTTCATAGAGCTATTTCATAATTCAATTAATTAATTCATATCTTCTTATACATGAGGTAGCTTGGAACCTCGGGACGGGCATAGGCTTCTTTCTATCGTTTTATGTTAAAAGTCACAAAAATTCATAAACAAAAAAATTATATTTCAAAACATAAGCATATGTTCAATATTCACGTAAGAATCATTTCAACATTTTTTTCTTCAAACTACAAAATAACATGACATAGCTACTGGCACGGTACAGTGGTTTTTCTTAACATACTCATATTTACAAGGTCCGTTCCAAAGTAAACAGGACTTTGAAAAAAAACAGAAGAAACGGTTTTTCGGCAAAATCAATTTATTTTATTCTAAGTTGTCTCCTTCTGATTCAATACAGCTTTGGCACGAATGAGTTTTTTAGCTCGTTGGCCTGAATGGCGGCCAGTGTGCCGGTGCAAGCCTTTTGAATGACCTCTACGTCTGCATAACGCTTTCCTTTCATGGGCAAATGCATTTTTTCCGAAAAGGAAGAAGTCGCACGGTGCCATATCAGGTGAATACGGGGAGTGGTTAATGGTTGAAATGTGATTTTTGTTCAAATAATCGTCCTTCTAATTTTGGATTCTGAGCAATTTTCAGTCGTCAGTCAATTTGTGCGGAACCAACCGTGCACACACCTTTGAAAGCCCAAATGTTCGGTGAAAATGCGATGAATCGATGTTTTGGAGATGTTCAATTCCATTTCCATGAATTTCAATGATGACTTCGGCTGATTTTTGATGAATTCACGCACAGTTTCGATGGGATTTCCGGTGATTACCGATTTTGGTTGATTTAGTTGGGTAATTGATCGTCATTTATATCCTCACGACCACTTTGGAAACATTAAAACCACTCGTGCACTCTGCTACGGGAAAGGCAATCATCGAATTTCATAAATTGAAACGTTTCGGTAAAAGTTTTACCAATTTTAAAACAAAATTTAATGTTGGCTCTTTGTTCGAAGCTCATTTTCGCGCCGATAACACAGACATACTGACACTTAAAACGCAATAACTGCACTTCCAATCAATCAAATGTCTTGAAGTTCTCACTGGACAATCGACCTTTATCGATTCTAACGCACCAGTCGACATATAGATTGCTCCACCAGGGGGCTCTAGATTCAAAAATTTACTTGGAAATTTACTTTGGAATAACCTTGCAGTATGTGAATTATGGTAATAATTGTACGAGTAAATGAACAAGAAAAATTGTATCATAATTTGAGATGAGTGCATATTAGCTGACAAATATTCATGAAGCATCTTATCTTATCTTGGTTTTAGTCGTAGATTTTGCAAAATCATTCGATGAATGTTGACGTACCTTGTTAGACGTACCTTCTTCTACTCTACTTTTGCACTGTTATTCACTATAACAAGAATCATATATGATGCAGATGCAGAGACTGTGAAGATGTTGTTACATCATAAGTATTTATGTACGTAGTGTTCCTTAAGTGATTTACTTAGTCAATAAAAAATGTAGATTGGCAATTTAAGTATTTCATTATATTGTTATCACGATAAATGATATCCTTGACAACAAGGAACGAGCGGAGCCGCGAGTTTATATAATAAAATGCATGTATAAACGAGAATCAAATTTTTTTTAGATTTTGGAGCAGTTTTACTAATAAAATCGGCTCAAATATAAAATACACTGTCAAGACTGAATACAGAAAGTTGTTTTTTAACTGGAAGTAAAATATAAATTATATATAGAAAACGAAAGGCATCGACGTTAAATCAAGGCATTACCCAAGTTTATGTATTTTTTTTGTGCAAAGCTTGTATCACATGTATTGTAAGCTGTTGGTGTAGTCTGTTCGATTCACAACACTCTAACCCTTAACGAAACGAAGTGAGCTTATGACTTCTTGACCTCCTTGCTACCGTTATCACAGCTATTTGGATTAGTTCAATCTTCAATGCAACAATAATGTTTTTTTTTTGTTTTTTTTTTTTGTTTTTTTATAGCAGGAGGAAGCATCGAAAGCATCGAAAGCCGAAGTGCGGAACTTTCATCCGCTAAACCTAACCTACTCCCACCTCATGTCTATCCCACGGGACCACTGGACAAAGTATTACTTCATGGGCAATAATGTGACAGTACACACATAGTGTATGTTTTCTATTTATTATTTAATACCATATTTTGCGTTTTCTATGCTCTGCACTCAAACCATTTAATATGAGATGAAAAATTCAAATATTATCCACGATAATACTTTTTGTATGTTATTCAGTAATAATGTTCAATGCAGCGCAGCTCTTCTACAACAAATGTTAATGCAAATAGCAACAAATAAAAGTTTAACTAACTGTAAATCCGACAGTTTGTACACAAGCTTTTAGCGAGCACGGACTAACTTCCGGCGTTAATGAACTAAAAAGCAACAAAGTGAACAGAGTGCAACATTCGATAGAAAAATTCAAGCATAAGGTCAGGAAAAATATTCGATTCAGCAACTAAATTGTGCATTTGCAAATAGAAAAGTGAAGAGCAAAGTTTCGCTTCCGCTAAACAAACTAAATGAATTGGAATAGTTGCAACTTTACCGAGGTGCGGACGCTTATTTAAAGCTCATGGGATACAGGTGTTGTAGAAATAGGCGACTTTAATGGAAGAAGAGTTAAATAAATACAAAAAAAAATTTTTTTTTTCAAAATATTTGTTGGCCTCGCTGCAAAATATTTCGAAAAAACGAACTTAGTAAGCGCCCTCGATAAATATTTCCGAAGACATTGATTAACTCATTCGAATAAAATTGTTATTTTCAATGTCTTCTCTTCCTGGCAATAACCGATTTTATTGTCAGGCAACATGCGAGCATAAAAGACACACGCCCAACTTGCCAACTATTTTTTATGTCATTATACACTCACACATAGATACGTATGGTTGGGCATGTTTTGTTGTGCTTCAGCAACACAAATGTTTATACACATTTTCCAGCGCAATAAATCTACCGTTATGTCGCTGTGTCGTTTGACTGCGAACGTGAAAAAGCAATTTGCGCGCTATCAGCGCCGAGTAATCTTCGAGAAAATTTTTCGGCTTGCAATAATCCATTGACAAAAGCCAACAACAACAACAAAGTGCTATGCGTGGAGCGTACATTTGCGTTTTTTAAAGCAATCTGTGTCTGCAAGTTAACGCGTCGCCGCCGCAGTTTGTGCATATTAACACAGCATGTTGCATGCCTCAATCAAAATCACCATTATTAGAAGCGCACGCAGCCACCCACCCCTGCAGTTGCTGGCTCAATGCGGCATGCGGCGCCAATTGTTCTCGCACCCTTACGCACATGCACACACATACATACACATGTGACTAGAACAGATAACGTGAAGCAGACAGCGAAACGCACACATGCAACCACCCTCAGCAGCTTGCAACTCGCAGCCATTTCCGTCATTTGGCCCGCCCACATGCGTATTTTATGGCATGTATTGATCGCCAACGCCAACAGCGCGCCGCCACTTTGACTGCTATCAACAACAATCGCCGTGCTGATTGCCAATGCCCCGCACGTATAGAGGTGGCGTGGGTGTATATATATACATATGTGTGTGTGCCTATGTATGCATGTACATATGTGTCTGGGGCGCACACACATGGCACTGCAATCAACGCTCCGTCGTTTCACAACCGATTATGCCGATTCGCACACTTGCCACAGCGGCAGCCGCGGCGCGATGCTGCACTGACAAATGAGGGGTTGTGAACTGCCCTTCTTGAGCTCCCTTCTTACTATCAGCGTCTTGCCATGCCTCGCCTTCGACTACTGCCACTCCGTTCGCTTTCACTGCAGCTGTTGTTGTTGTTGCGTCAGACACTGCTGTTGAACTTTGATTTTTGCCACTGTTCGGGTCTGCGTGCTATCTGGAGCTTCTAAGCGTCTTGGCTTGCAGCGCTCCCATCAGTAATTTCAGTTGTTCAACTGTTTGCTTAGCACTTTGAGTGATTTTCACGGCTGTCAAGGATTTTCACACCCACCTCACTTGTCTTCCAGTCGCCTTATGTAATCTTTGTCTGCCAATAATCCTCTCCACCATGAAATGTCCGCGTTTGTTTTGGCATTGAAAATACTGTTCTGTTTGGGGGTTGGAGCGGTGGCAACATGACTTTAGGTATTAAATGTGAATTGCAAGATTTTGATGGAATTAAGAAAGGGTGTACGGAAATAAATTGGAGATAAAAATCTTACTCCTTCTTTGCTTACATAACTTTTAAGCATATTAAAGAGAAGGCGTAAAGTTTTAATGTACAGAAAGAATAGCTTTATCAGGAGTCAAATTCACTTCGAATGAAAGTCAAGAACACACACTGATTAAACAGAGAGTTCAAAAGAAAGTGTCTTCAACGAAATGTTGCAAATGCCAAGAAAGATCATCATTGTTAAAGGGCTCATTCAAATGACTAGGAACAAGTTACACATCTTTAAGCAATCGCGGCCAACTTCGCTCAAGAAGCAAAACAAGACAAGCAAAGCCAAAAATATGGATCAAACTATAAATTTGTTAAATTGGTAGGTTATCTATTAGGTACCTTGGGTATAGTTCATAATGCTTATGGAGTCTTATATCCGTGTACATAGCCTCATAAAATTTTGAAAATGCTAAGAACTTTGTACAAATCGGAACCAGCTAGGTGTTAGGTGGCCAGTAAAAAAAATTATGTTCTATAAATCTCTTATTATCGCCGTCCTATTACACGCCACAGAAACATGTTCAATGATGAACCAAGAGAAGAAAACTTTTGGAGCCTTCGAGAGAACTGTTCTTTTTAAGATCTTTGGGCCGTCCGCGTTGGCGATGAATATCGAAAAAGATGGAAAAATTCTACAGCGACTAGATATAGTTAAGCGCATAAAAATCAAACGAATGCGCTGGTTAAGACATGTCGTTTTCTTCAGTGAAAAACTTTTTCGACTCCAGACCGATGGGGGGACAACGGAAGCAATGGCGTATCTAATGCAAGGGCCACGTGCATAGCGACTTGTTTGCACTTTTGCCGGTTGTACAGCGTGACTTTGAAAATGATAGAAGCAAAAAAGAAGAATCAGCTTCAGTTACCAAATATGTTTTAGTCGTTATCGCTTTACTGACCAAAAATATAGCAAAAACAATGTTTTACTAGGATGGTTTGGTACTGTATGGTGTTTTTGTGAAGTTGGATGGTGATGCAGTAATGAATGTTCCCCAAGCTATTAATGATGTTTTCTAACTTTTTCCTAAAGTGAGAAATATTTATATTGCTCAATTATTTTAGAACAAGTCGTATGATCACAAATATTATAGTAGTTTAGAAAGGTTTTTTATAGTAGAAGAAAGCATCGAAGGCCGGAGGGCGGAACTTAATCCCCCTTAACCTAACCTACTCCCAACTCATATCTCTCCCACGGAACCACCGGATTAAGTATTACTTCTTGTTATAGAGAAAGACTCAATCTATCATACGGACTGACTGACGCCTAATATATTTACTGTAACGTCTTAGTTTTGTCATAATTAAAGCTGACGCTTCGCTGACAGCTTTCCATTTACCAGTGGACTGACACATGAGTGCTGTTCACCGAAAAACTACCGACAAGTGATGTTTTTAACATTTCCCTTGTATTTAAAAAACGAGGGTATGAAAAAATGGATGCGTAGTGTCTTCTATGCACTAGATACACGTCGGAGAGTATGAACTAAGGTCGTGATGGGATCGGAATGGATAGCTTCTAAAGCATCCTAGTCCACTCAGTATTTAGATTAGGTTGAAGTCTAGATCCTCATGTTGTCTATCTATCCACAAATGGATATTCGGTATCAATCTGTGGGTCCACCGTCCGTTGATTGAGATTTGCCACCGTTGCTGTCACGTTGTGATGCTTTCCGTTTTTCCTCTTTTTTTACGCCTACAGACGGTTCTGATAGCCGGTCCAATAGCGCGAATTCGTTTCTCTGGATGTCAATGGACAGAAAATTAGCTAAAACTTCAGCAATGTCGCTGATTTAGAAAGGTTGCATTGTTGGAAAATTGCATAAATTGTTGTGAAAATCTGAAACCAGGATCGAACTATTTGTCGGTTTAAGATATGTAAAAGTATTTACAGAAAAAACTGAAGTTTACAGTGTATTAAAAGCGGATCATTTCTTCAAAAGGAGTCCCCTTTGAGGCACTATTAAATTTTTGTACGAACATTCATATAAATTTAAACTTGTTAATGCTCGAGTAAAATTTGAACAGATACATAGTATAAATATCTATTATATTTCATTTGTACAGCATACCTTGGAACGTCACTTTGTTCTTCTGCTACCTTTTAAGGTTAGATATGTTCTATGTATATAGCTCCTTATTTAGTTTTATTCTATCGGCATTATAAAGGCTAGTGATTTTCATTCGGTAAACAAAGGAATCTTTACTGAGAAATATAGGAATATGCCCAGAAGAGTATTTAATACTTATAATACGTGAGACAAGAAGAAGAGTGGTACAGTAGGCATGAGACTAATATCTCGATATCAAAGTAATTCCCCTGATATCCTTGTGGCCCCATTATTTAATTATCTTTATATATAAAAAGTTCGTGTCACTTTGTTTGTCCGCAATGGACTCCTAAACTACTGAACCGATTTTATTAAAATTTAGCACTCTGTTTCCAGCTCGATCTAACTTAGAAGATAGGCTAGTAAAAACAATCCAGTAAAAGCTCTGTTAAACGGATATCTCCAGTAACCATGCACATTGTTTATGTTTGTTAAGTAAATCTATTAACTGGACAGAATGGCTGGTAACCACACAATGAGAAAGCAGCCTTAAATTCGTTATTTTTTCCAAAAAAATTTTTTTGTTTGAACATATTCAAAATTAAACCTCAAGTACAATCCCTTGGATTCTTATACCGACAAAAGTTATTAGTTAGTAGTTTATTATATGCATAATATTATAAAATGTATACCACAGCAACGCGTGACCGGATCTCCTAATTTTATTATAATTAAAAAACTATATCAAAACGATTTTTTGTGTTTTTTGGGCCAGTGTGCCAAAATTAAGTGAGAAATGTCTTACATTTTGTTGTGTTGGGATGTTCTTCAGTCCAAACCTTCTCCAGTTCACAAGATGAGCATATATTTCTCAATACAACCAACGCGTATGTGAATTGCTTTCTTTTGTAGACTAAATAGGAACGCACCTACGAAACACAACAGTTCAAAAATATATATTTTTATACTCAATAAAAAGTCTACTATCGAGTCTGAAGTCTGCATTCGGTAAAGCTCAGCGCGTAATGGAAATAACTTAACAAAATGTGGAATTAAGTAAGAACTTATCCGTTGAAGGCGCTTAATTTACAACACCTACTTTGGAAAATACGTCGACAAGTATTTATTTACATATGCGCGCGGCTTGACTGGCACTTAACTGCGTTGGCCTCGCGACGCCTCTGATCTCGTGCAATAAAATGGCATTTACGCTTATCTCGAAGTCGTGCTGACCATTAAGTGAGTCAGACGCGCGGCGCTGCAGAGCAGACAATTTGCAGGCGAACGCATTAACGCAGTCGGCGTTGCGACGGTGCTGTTGCATAGGCAACATGCAACAAATACAGCAAAAAACGAAAATGCAAAACGAGCAAAGCGATAAAAATTAGTGCAGCATACGGTGCACACATACATATTGCAACAAAATTACAATCGACGGAGCAGCAGCAGCTTGCGATAACAACAACTACAAAACACCGAGGTAGCCTGCGTATGCAAATAGCAGCAGGCTTGAATCAATATGTTGCAAGCGCCAGCCAGGTCGTGGCAAGCGACGCACACTGTGCCTCATGGTTGCCTCCAATCAGGCCCAGTTCGTCAGTGTGGGCGCGCTTTGCCGTTGCTCCTTCTGCCTTACTTCCTTCCTCCTTTGCATCTACCTTCACCTTCTTCTATCTTAACTTGGTCGCTCCGACGCGGCTTTCAGAGTGTTTGTTTTATTGCACATATATGTGCGCTGGCCGTCACAATCTTAACGCTTCCATTGTTTTTCCAGTTGCCGCAGTTGTTTTTGTTTCCGCTGTTGTTGCTGTTTTTATTGCGCTGATGTCGCATTGGACCTTGTCACTGCATTGCCGTTCCGTACGCCTTGCTGACCGCGGGAGCCATGCGTGATAAATGACATCGATCACATGTGAGTCCGGCCCAGCATTTTTATGCCTTCAGTCCTGCGGAAGCCCCCGTCCGCCGTTGTTCTGCGCGCTCCAACCACCAGCGGCCATCCATTGTCTCCTCCACATTCGCCACCTTCGTCGCGCTGAGTGCTTGTAATGCGTTGTCATTTCGACCATTTACCAATACACATACACATACCTGTCTGTGTGTGTGTGTGTGTGACGGCATATGTCACATTGGCACCCGCCACGCTCTCTACTCTCCGCCGGGCGTTGGCGGCTCTTGTTACCCTGCAATTCGGTTTTAAAATGTCGTCTGCATTGTCTGCGCCTGTTAATTTTGTAATCCTTTTACGTGACGCTGGAAACGGGAGGTAGCGGCACGACGGTACACTCTCCAAAGCTGTGCTGCCCTGCCTTTGCGCGACAATCGCTGCGATGGCCTCAAATAAATGTCAAGCGGCCTCTGTGCCACTCCATCTGCGCCTGTTGCCGTGGCTGTGGTGCCATCGCTGCCTCGACCGCCACCGGGATGCCACTATGGCCCCGGCTAATGAAATCTGCGCTATGTGCCAGTAAGTGCTGCAATCATTTTTGTTGCTGTTACACAGTGCTGATATGCAACCAGCATTTCATTGCTGCCATTGTATGCCCCGAGGAGCATGAATCGGCGGTGGCTAGGGTGTGCGGTGCTGGATCGGTGGCGTATGGAGGATACACTCATTTTGTCGTTGTGTCATTTCGTGTGAGACATCACATTAATTTGCAGATTAATTGCCGCTATGTTGCGCATAGCTTGTTTCGAGTGACTTCTCTTTTTGTTGTGCTGTACGGGGATAGTCTGATTTAGCGGTTATTTTTCAACATATTGACTTAGTAAATTTTGACTTGATAGGAAACAAAGTTAAAGCATTGATAGAATTACTCGTTTAAAAATCGGGTATTAGGTTCGCACCTTGAGCAAACCGAGAAATACATATTTCCGAATAGACCCTAAGGGTGTTTACATTTTACTCAGTAATGAATGAGTACCTGTGATCCAAGAGACCTATGTCCCATAAAGAGAAAACCGTGTTGTGAATATTATATAAGCTCATTGGCTCAAGCAGCTCACGACCTCGCGTCTTAGACAAAGTATCCTCTGGGTAACCAAAAACATCCGCTTGAAGGCTAGTGAGAAGGTTTATCCTCCCCAGGGTTCTGCACTGGGTTTGGGACCCGCTACATATAAAACGCCCCCTATGAAAACGAAACAACAGCCACAAAAGAGAAACCCCCATTTTGATGACGACCATGGCAAATATATTAAGGATAACGATTTAAAAGCATGCATATGAAATGTCCGGTCTCTTAATTGGGAAGGTGCCGAAGCCCAGCTGGTCCTCGTAAAAATAAAGGCTGACATCACAAGGACTGAGACGAGTAGGTCTTTCTGGCATATAAAAGAGCGAAAATTTGGTGTAGGATTTGTGGGAAGAGCAAATTCGTCGGCGAGTACTGGCAGTCACACCGGTGAATATACATCTGGCCAGATTTCCAACATATCGCTGATTTGCGCCCACGCCCCGACGGAAGAGAAGGAGGATGTGACCAAAGAGAATTTTTTAAGCGCTTGGAGCGCACCTATGAAAGCTACCTCCCCACTTTAACACCAGGGTGGGCAAAGAAGGTCTTTGGAACAACGAACGGTAAGTTCAGCCTCTATGAGGAAATATCCCCAAACGGGTTGTTGTTATTCGATTTCACCGGGGCCCGAAATATGGTTATCTGTAATACCAAATTCCAGCATAGGAAAATTCACATAGCTGACACGAATCGAAAAGCCTCTAACCAGATTGATCATCGTGTGTGACGCAAGACACGTCTTCAGTGTTTTAAACATAAGTACATACGCTCCGAGGTCTTAATATCGACTCGGATCACTATCTTGTTGCAGCAAAAATACACACCCGCCTCTGTACAGCAAAAGTGCAAGACCAAGGGATGGCGAACCTCATTCCCCAATCGTTGACAATGAAGCAGACGTTCCATTGCCCGACCATGAATAAGTTCGAATAGCAATTAACCGTCTGAAGGACAACAAAGCAACGGGGCCAATGTATTGCTGACCGAGCTATTCAAACACGGCAGCGAAGAAGTGATAGGGAGCATGCATCAGCTTCTTTGTAGAATATGGTCGGACTAAAAAATGCCCGACGATTGGAATTTAAGCGTGCTGTGCGCAATAACAGAAAAGGGAGCTGAACTGATTGGAACTTATTAGTGTGCCTTTGGTCTGGAAAATCTACGACTGACCAGATATTTATGCCCCAAATCTTGGAAAAGACCCGTGAAAAGAATACCGACACCCCACCTTTTAGTCGATTTCAAAGCTGCTTTTTACAGCACGAAAAAGAGCTGCCTTTATGTCGCGATGTCTGAATTTAGCATCCCCGCAATACTAATACCAAACGAGGTTTAAGACAAGGCGACTCACTATCGTCCGACTTCTTCAATCTGCTGCTGAAGAAAATAATTTGAGCTGCAGAACTAAATAGAGATGGGACAATCTTAGTATAAGATAATGTTGTTATCATTGGCCTCAACAACCGCGTCGTTAGTTTTGCTTTATCCAGATTGGATAAGTAACCGAACCAAATGGGTTTGGTAGTGAACGAGGGCAAGAAGAAATATCTCCTGTCATCAAACAAACAGTCGTGGTATTCGCGACTTGTCTCCCACGTCACTGTGGACAGTCATAACTTCGAAGTCGTAGACACGTTCGTCTATCTTGGAACCAGTATTAAAAGCAACTACAATGTCAGGCTCGAAATAAAACGCAGAATTACTCTTGCCAACAGGGAGTACTTCTAACTGAGTAGGCAATTGAGAAGTAAAATCATCTTTCGACGAATAAAAAACAAACTCTTTCAGTCACTCATTATTCACGTCTTGCTATATGGTGCAAAGGCACGGACGATGACAACTTCTGATGAGGGGACGTAACGATTTTTCAGGAAAAAGGTTCTGCGGAAGACTTATGATTTATTTATAGAACGGAGGGCTCTATGAGATATACGACGCCATTGAAATAGGTAAACGAATTAAGAAACATCAGCTACGCTGGCTAGGTTATGTCGTCCGAATAGATGGAAACGCTCCAGCTCTGAAAGTATTCGACGCACTATCCGCCGCGGAAGCAGAGGAAGACCTCCATTCCGTTGAAGAGATCAGGTGAAGAAGGACCTGGCTGCACTTGGTATTTTGGATTGGTGCCAAAATGAAAGAAAGAAGAAACGACAGGCGCGCTGTTGTAAATAAAGAAGAAGAAGTTTGCTCACTGCACATTCAACAAAAGTTAAAGAAAGTTATCAAATGGTAGCTGAGCCAAGACTAAACAATGGACTTAAAAATTTAATTTAGTGCCAGCCAGAAACCGCGTTATATTATCCCTTCCATAGAACAAAGTAAAGCTATAACAGATAAATAGAAATCTGCATGGATTGAATTTAGTTGGGTTGAGCAAAATTTCTTGAAAAATAGAAAGTCTTCAGGCTACATTTACAACTTTAAGCAGCTCATGTTTGACTCCCAGAGCGGCCTTTGAAATGCAAATTTGATAGCTGATAACTACTGAAGCATTCAAAACAAGAGTACTGTTTTTACTCATACAAGAAAAGCATATGAAAGCAAATTGTTTCGTGTTAGGTAAGAGCAATACATAAAATTGTAGTACTCTTCGCTAAATTCATATTTGGAAAACTAGAGCCGCAAGAGAAAAACTGAGCACAAGTTTGGAACGAGCGTGGCAAAGTCATACAAAGCAAACAAACTGTTTTTTCTCTCTCATTTTGTTCAAAATTATTCACTCTTAACAGAAATTAAACATTTCTGTTTTATCAGCAAAGCCACAAAGGAGGTGCGCTCTATTTAAAAACCCATTTTGTTAACCAATAAATGAAAATTGCATATTTTATTAATATAAACTGAAATGAAATGCTTTGCACCGAAAGTCCATTACGCAAAGCCACATCGTGTATTATGTTTCGTCACCTATGCATTAACTGACACACACACAGGCGCACACACACGAGCACCAGCTGAAAACTTTCAGTTTTCAATTCAATCAGTCAAAAGCGGTATAGTGGTGCAGACAGCGGTGGCCCAGCGCCCGCCGCCCGCCTGCCGCACAACCGCAACACACCGCAGGCCATTGAGAGCCGAACACCCACAGCAAATAAAAAGCAGACAATCATGAGTACACGTACTTCTATGCCACACTGTGCCAGTGTTGCTGTGTGGCACTAAAGCGCTTTGTGCTCCACATAAATAAGCAAATGTGAAGTGCATGTGTATGTGTGTATGTAGGTGCGGAGGAGCTGCAGCATGGCTTGTGACAAATTAAAAATAAAGCGTCATATTTATTATGCACAAAAACACAAGTAAATTTGTGTACTGCATATATTTATTATGGACACACACACACATACAGACATATGCATGTATAAACAGCTATTTTTGTGTATGAGTGTGTGTGTTGCAATGTTTGCATAGACATATGAGTTTGTATATGTTTATGTTGATCCTTAAGCTTTTGTAGGCATGTGTGTGTGCGTGCGTGTTGCACATGTCGGCTGTTGTTTGCTTGCCAACTCTCTTGCATATGTGTGAGTGCGTGGACGGGTATGTGGTTTTTCTTCATTTATAATTAATGGCAGTGCTGCCACGAAACACCCTGTTGCCTCACAGTCGCTCAACTGCACTGTGGCACTACAAGCGCTGTGTAGTGTGGCAATAGCTGCTCATTGCATGCAACGCCGCACAGTAAAGTCAAGCAAAATGCACACGCTCATACGCACTCACACACATAACGGCATATGAGTGTACACAGCTCCTCACAGTAATGGCGCCAACTAGCGTCTATTTACTTAAACAGCAGCGACCATTGAAGCACCCGAGCGGACTTGATTGTGGCCAATGCACAAACACACACATACACAGATATGCGGAAGTTACTGTAAACACCCCACAGGGAAAACTACAAAATGGTGCTAAATTTCAATAAAATTTAACCAGATTTTTAATGAGAATTTTTTCTAAATAAAAGTTCTTAAAGGTCTCTCCAATTATTTCGGAATTTAGAAGATCTTAAATAAATAAAAAGTTCGATAAGAACATTCAAAGCTTTTGATTAATGAAAATCTGCCTTACTACTCGACAAAAGTGCCGCTAATAATTGCTGCTCAAGAGTCCTGCTAGGAATGTGCGCTGCCATTGCGTGGTTATAGGCGCTGGCGCCTTCCTCCGCTGGCCTCCATCGATTGTGGCGGTATGCAAACAGCCATAAATACGTTCGCACACACAAATTACATATGGAGCAATAAAATATTTATATATCTGTGCACATACATGTGTTGCATGTACTGCTGCTGCATGCAACTTTGATAAGTTTTAACCGTAAAGTGTCGTTTATTTCGATATTATTACCGCAGGCACGCAAAGCTAAATAAATGGGAATGATTGAATGAATGCGTGTATGTGGAGAGAACGGTGAATGGACGGTGGTAAGCAGTGCACATGTACATACATACAATTTTTCATTTCATGTTTAGCAGTGTGTTGCGGATTTAATCTTTACATAAAGTTCTGAAGATTATAAAGAAGATTAAAAAATCTGGCAGCATATGAGATTTATAACCTAACTTTACTCTTGAAATTGTGGAATTCATTGTTCATGCTTGGTTTTCCAACAACTTGAAGAATAATAGTTAATTGGACTTAAATTAATTAGACTAATAATGAATGTGAATTATTGTACTTGAAGGAGTTTCTATCTCAAATTATATAATTTCGCAGAATTATATTATAGAAACATCCAAGAAATATCTGAAACCTTATTAATTAGTTGAGTAGCAAGGAATGATTTCTTCTAATGGCTGCCCTGCTTCTAAGACTTCCCTCTGGCGAATTCGAAGTCAATCTGCTGTTACGTATCGGGATTAAATTTTTCACGCATTAAACAGATGAAAGAAGTCATTCCTAGAATCCAACTCAAGTTCTTTCATAGCCTAATTAATAAGTAACCAGTGTGGGATCAATGGCATCATTTTGAATTCTTATTCAGTTTCAATATTTAATCACTTTACTTTTCAGAATGTACTTTTCAGAATGACGGATGCCTGCTTTGCATTTTCTTTTTTATTACAATTTTCACTGGTTTGAAAACTTCTGTTTCGCTTTCGTCAACCACTTTTCCTCATCGTAGAGGGTTTTTGGAGCTCTCTGAGAGCCAACTCACTCTTTACCTACGAATAGTTGGCCAATGCTCACAGAGAGCAAGAATAAGATATATTGGAGAACCTTCAGACCATTTGCTTTCATCGATATTAGACAATAGCACGTCTAAAACACGAAAAGCATGTCTTACTTTTTATGTCAATGTGAACGATTTGAATACGAGGCTGTTTTCATCTTTTCATTGGTAGTGTTTTTTACGTGCCGGATCCCAAACCCAGCGCACAACCCGAAAACACTACAGCTCCAAAAGTATTCGACGCAGTACCCGCCATGGGAGGCAGAGCAAGAGGAAGACCTCCACTCCGTTGGTTAGACCAGGTGGAGAATGACCTGGCTTCGCTTGAAATATTATATTATTCCTTTTTTTGACATAGGTTATTATATTGACCTGTCTTCTAGCATAAAACTGATTTGTTTTATCTACGAAGTGAGCCGAAATCAGTGCAACAGTGGAGAATCTGTTTTCAGCGCCATCGAAAAAACAAAACTTGTTTCTATATTCTTGCAAACTGCTGCTAGGAGTATAATAGTTGAGTTCAACTAACGGTTGTATGTATCACCTAAAATTAAGCGAGACAGATATTGGGTTATTTATATATACTTAAACGATCAGGATGACGAGACGACTTGAAATCCGGGTGACCGTCCGTAAAGCTGAGTTCATAAATGGGCATAATCGGATCAAATTGTTTAAAAAGTGGCAGTGGGCCCGCCCTCTAATATATTTAGTGTATATACCTCCTAGATCACAAAAGGTTCAATAGCCAAATTCCCTCACGATAAAACTCTCAAGAAGCAATTGGTATCAAGAAATAAAACTTTTTAATAATATTTCCTTTAAAGTGTGCTATCTTACGGCCAAGAATTGTCCAAATACTACCAAAACTGTTTAAGCCCCCTATACCAGAAATGTGGACTACATTGTATATACTTGACATTTGACCGAAAATACCGTTAAATATATGGGATATATAATTAAAATTCAGAGAAAATCCTCTCGTGATAATAGCATCCCTGTGTACTGAAAGTGGTTTCAATCGAGTCAATATTTCCCTGAGCACCCATTTACATAACATTAAGATGGCGAAAACTTGGCCTAGTCGCCATAAAACTAGTTTCAGGATTTTTGAACATCCGGCTGATTTTAATCCATATCATTGGTGGTTGTATGTGAGGTACCTTAATGAAACCCAGAGAACATTATTTAGTATGTGACATGTTATGTATGAGTTACTGGCAAAAATAGATAAAATGGGGTCAACAGTACCTCCAACTCCTACATTCTCCTGAAGGAATTTATCAGACCTGGATTCTTGAAAATTTAAACAAAGTTTAAGGTTTTCAAACCCTTCTATTTAAGAGTTTCGCGGTGAAATAAAACAATTTTTTCATCTCACTAGTTGGCTTCTTTTTCCTGCTGTAGTAACCTCCTATAAATACATCAAATTGAGACAACCACATCGGAAAATTTTAATCTAATGTTAAATCTGAATAAACAAAACTCGCCGGAGTCTCAATTTAACCGTGCGATTCTGTAACTTGAGACAGTCTCAAGTCTCTAAATTTGAGATTTTAAGTTATAGACAATTTTTGAGACTTGAGATGATATTGCTATTCTGTAAGTGACAGTCACAAAATCTATTACATTTCATTATTCAGAGATGTTTTTACACTTGAATGAAAATAAATATGTCGATAACAAATATTAAATTTTCTATAACATAGTCAAAAAACATAATTATCAATGAAAATAAAAATATATGTTGACTTTGTTTCATAATATTTACGAAATTTATGTATAATTGATTTATTTTTACCCTTTTCGTGTTTGAGTTGCTTACAAAATATAAAGAAACGACAATCGATTAATATCTATGATGATCTCTATTCAGTATATTCAAAATGGCAAACAAGAGTTCTTTTTAGTATTGTGACCTGCTAACTACCAGGTCTCAATATTTTGAGACTAACGCTAGAGACTGTTTAGTGAATAGTAACTAGTCTCAAATTGAGACTTTGCCTCAAAATGTCTCAAATAGAGACTAGAGACTGGTTACAGAATCCCGCTATAAATCTTATGAAACTTGTGAAAAATATTGGCTTATATATTTACATATAGACTACATATTAGTAGATGTATATGTAGTTGTGGAAACGCCCTGAGTGCAGCGCTGCAAGTGACAATTAATGCCGAGCAAAAATGTAACAACTTCATCGAGTTGGCAGCTGAAAGAATATCCATATAAATACGGCAATATTTTTTTGTCATTACAAATGACACTTGACGGTAATTTATGTGTAGTTGACTTTGTTGTTATTATTGCTCTGGTTGCGGCACATTTCACTTACACAAACACACGCACACATGCATACATGCAGCCGTGTGTATATTACGCTTTGGCAACGGAGCAACATTGCAGCTTACAATTTTAATTAGGCATCAAGTGAGTCTATGTAGCATGCTAAAAATTACTTGCCACCGACTGCAAGCGAGGGCCAACTTGTCACTTTCATTCATTAAAGCACACCAAATGGCAAAGTGCTCGTATGTGCGCGTGCCGAAGGTGGCAGAGAGCGCAGAGCAAAATGTGGTCGAAATGCAGACATGCAAAGCGCATAAATATCGCCAAAGTGTTGTTCTGTCGCAGTGCCAAGGCGTCGAATTGTACGTAGCAGTGCTAAGAAAACAGCGACAGCCAATGTTGCATGCCACCGCACTCACTGTACTTGCAACAATTGTGGCATAGCAAATGTTGCTAGCTTTCATTTTATAATTTATTGAGAATGCGGCAATTTGTTAATGCGACATGCGCTGCCAGATGACTTCAACTACAGTTGTTGTTGTTGTTTTTTGTTGTAAATTGGAATTGAAATGTTGAATTAAATCTAGAAATAGTTTTGCTTCTGACAATGATCATCGTTTACTCAATTGAAGTTTAAGTAGATGAAACTGTAGGAATACTAATCTGAGGATACCGTTTATGGAGGATTATTGTTTTTGGAATAGGAGTTTGTGTATAAATATTCTGAAAACCTAATGCGGAAGTCTCAATTTCAAATGATCTTTAAAGATCAGATAAACAAGTTTCATTGACATAAATTAATCTCCTCGATTAGGTCTTAAAAATACAATAAAAGCTCAACTCATGCACTTCAAGCATCGGGCTGTAATCAACCAACTACAAATCACCTATAAACAAAGGCTGTTATGATGAATAAGTCCAGAGATACAACCTTTTCTTTGTGTTGGAGCTCCTAACCCTATAAACTTTACGAAATTTTTAGTAAATATACATAAAGCTACTGTGACGCACAACTATCGTTTCTGCATAAAGGGATTTTCGGATAGTGCCTGGAAGATCTCAAATTGGAATATGTGTTTATAATTCTAGTGAACGGAAGGCGTGAAACTTTCTGAAAACTCATTGCAATAACTCTCGATCGGTGATCTTACTGCCAAAAGTCATAGAAAGTTACGAAGATGCTTCCTATTAGAGTAAGGCATTTTAATAAGAGAACAATAGTGCCAAACTGCGGCGAAATGATCCATAGTTTCTGCTGTTAATAAGATTTTTAAGCCCTTTTTTATTTGAAGGGATGTCGCGGATTCGCTAAAGCTTGGAAAATAGCGATCGACAAACCAACTGTTATACAACCTAAAACTCACATAATCTAATAGAGATGAAACCGAATAGCTTGAGAGGATAAAAAACGAATACTCATGTAATTCGCTAAACCGTGTCGAGTGACAAATCGAAAAAACAATAAAAAACGTTAACTTCGGCTGCACCGAAGCTAATATACCCTTCACTATGTGTTCGGTTTGTATGGCAGCTATATGCTATAGTGAGCCGATCTGAATTTTTTCAGAGATTATATTATTACCTTAAGCAGTAATCCAAGTCAAATTTCGTGATGAAAGCTTTATATACAAGCCCTTGATTCCGATCGTTCGGTTGGCATGACAGCTATATGCTATAGTTAACCGATCTGAACAATTTCTTCAGGGATTACTTTGTTGCTTTAGAAAATAGCCTGTGCCAACTTTTGTCAAATGTGAAAGTTTTCCAAACAATAACTTGATTCCGACCGTTCAGTTTATATGGCAGCTATATGTTATAGTGGTCCGATATCGGCAGTTCCGATAAGCGAGCAGCTTCTTGAAGAGAAAATGAGGTTTTCAAAATTTCAAAACGATATCTTAAAAACTGAGGCACTATTTCGTATATATACAGACAGACAGACGGACGGACGGACGGACAGACGGATATGGCTAAATCGACTAAGCTCAACATACTGATCTTTTATATATATACTTTATAAGCTATCCAACGCTTCCTTCTGGGTGTTACAAACATCGTGGCAAACTTAATATACTCTGTTCAGGGTATAATACACACGTAAAGATGGAAAGAGGATACCAAGCGGTTATACCACTTTAATGAAGTGTCCACATACTATCTCGCATACAATTCAATAATGTGACTTTGCTGTTTTTCCCCTTTTAATATGTTTTGTGAAGAGCTTTGAATTCAAAGATAGTCAGTAGGGAAGTGGCGACTCGAAAACTACTAATATAAGGAGCGACCGTTCTATAAATAATAAGTTAACTACAGAAGTGCAATTTTCCATTCCTGGAGGATGGAGCCATGTGTAGAAGTTCACGAAAGTGAAGAAAATTTCTCAGAGCATCATTCAGTAGTCTGAGACGATTCTTTTACATACGGCTCAAGCAACTCACGACTTCCGGTCTTAGACCAAGTATCCTCTGGGTATCCAGAAAGCATCCGTTTAAAGGCAAGCTAAAGTGATAAGGTGAAGCAATCCTCGCTGGGTGTGGGACCAGCTACGTAAAAAACATCGCCAATGAAATGAAGAAAACAGCCTTGGATAAAAGACCCCCGTTTTTTAACGACCACTGCAAACATATTAAGGATTACGATTTGAGGGCATGCACCTGCAATATCCGGTCTCTTAATTGGGAAGGTGTCGCTGTCCAACTAGTTAATGCCCTTGTAAAATTAAGTAAGGCTGATATCACGGCCGCCCGAGAAGTGCGATGGACGGGACAAGGACTGAAACCAGTGACCATATAAAGGAATGCAAATTCAGTATGGGATTCATGGCGGGAGAGAGACTCCGTCGCCGAGTAATTAAACTCAGCCCGGTGGATGAACGTCTGGCCACAATCCAAATAACAGTATTTATTTTCACCCCTTGCAACCCCACTCCACTTTAAACTGCATATCGGCCTGTACTACATTTATAGAAGTATATACATATGTTTGAAAAAACTTTTCACTGAAAATTCATATTTTCCAATATGCATGTCATGTTCTTGTTGCATGTCACCGCAGCTTATTAGCCAACCGACAAATAACCAAAAATATAATTGCAGACATTTGCACGCCCGAAATAAGTAAAACGCGACAGATTGCTACGTAAATCACCAGCTAGCCAAGGGATAAACCGCAAAACATTTTCTGCTCTTATTTCGTACAACATAAAAATGCGGCATGCGACATGAAATACGCGCTAATTGAGCGATACCAAAGTAAGCGCGCCAAATGGTGGGTGCCGCAAGTGCAACACTTTGCCTGCTGCACTGCGGGAGACGCGTTAAACATGTCTATATACTGGCAGCTTGCAGCATGCAGCCGCCAAGAATGCGCTTTCGGTGCGCATGTGGCAAGCAAAGACTAATAAAACCGCGCAGATTAAGAATAGAAGACTGTAGACATTGCAGCAGACAGACAGCTGGGCGTTTTGCAAGCGGCAATTTATTAAGAAATTAATACACAACAATTTTTGCACACTTCCAGCTCCCGACGCGGGGGGTGGGAGTCAAATATGCAGGCTACCGCGTCTGGCCGCAATGCCAAATGTGCCAATAAATTAGCTTTTTACATGAATATGAGCATGTTGCACGTCTCCAACATAGACAGACAGCTGTCGCATGTTTTTCATAATTTTTAATGAGCCAGAAGACGTCTTTACAAGGGGCTAAAATGTATTTCCATAATAAATAGAAAATATGTGTGAGTTATGCTGTGATGCTGCTTAGCTCTTGCCACACAATACTTCCAAGTAGTTAATGAATTGTATGTAAGCACTTGCCTTAGATCTTGCGTGGAACGAAAATTTCTCCACACAAACAATTACGTATAATCTGCCAAACTTAGACACAAAAAAAAAGTTCTAAATTATAACAACAGACAGACAAAATTATACAATATTCGAACAATTAACTTTGCTCGGTGTGTGCAACACTTTCCAGCACCCACTGTAGTGACCAATGAGGCACCAACTAACTGCAGCCTTGACCGGGCCCTAGACAAACAATTAACGGCAACTTTGTTTACAGCATTTTATTGAAACTTCTAAACTTGAACAACAAATTAAGCATAGAAATTTAATTAATTTAATGCCAGGCCAACGCAGTCGCTCCAAATGAAATTCAAGTGCTGAGAGAAGTGGAGCTTATCAAGCAATATGCAACAACTAGTGAAATATGCAGACTTATTGGCAGACGGTGCGTCCAGTAGTTGGCCGAAAGTACTCAAATGAACGCATTAAAATTGCGAATATATAGCTTGTACTTGCATAGCTTGTCTATATGCCACATGTAAGTATAAACATATATATATAAGTATAACTGAACTTAAGTAAATACAAATCGAACCTAATGTAATCTCAGCCTCATAGCCTCATACACACGCAAGCATTGACAAACGTTCAGCGAGCACGTCCATCACGCACACACCCACAGACCCACCCAGACGCGTTTGTTTAAGCGCCCGACCGCCTGAGCATTTGTGCAAATAACATTCGAAAATTTCAACAGTTGCAAATGAGTAAACTTCAATCGAATTTATTGAATTATTTAAGCCCGGCCATCGCCGCCAACAAATTCCAGTCCAGCGCTGGCTAACGCTCGCGGCCGAGCGAATAACAACAACTAGAGTGAGCAATCCATGCTGCGTTCATCGAAAAGGGCGAGGTGTCTGCCGCTATTTGCTGACGATTCTATATGCATATGTGTTGGTAAATAAATGTGTATGGGTGTATGTGTGTATGTGCTTGCTTCAGTAAATTGGTGGCGTGGGCTCTTTCGCAAATATTTGCACGTATGCAAAGTTGATGTGATTTCGACAAGCAAACAAGAATTGTTGTTGGCAACGTCATCGATAATGTCAGGCGTCTATTCAAGCGTTAATTCAAACTGTCTGGCTGTTGCATTTCGCAGACGCCAAAGACCTGTAGCTTTGCAAATTTACAGTTAAGTATGTGAGGTAAATAGTAATAAGTTACGCACAAGTATCCAAATGATTTACTCTAGAGCCCCTCTTACTTTTAATTACTATTACGGAGCTTTGAATATGTTTTCCATTATTTCAATTCAAATGAAGACTGAATGGCGCTCGACCTTGCAGGAAGTTTGAGTGCGATAGTTAGCAAGAGCAATATTTTCGACTATTTCAAAATACTGATAAATTACTAAAACTTCACTTTGAAGTTCGAACCACCCTTTGAACAAAATTTCGCCCTAACATATCCCTGAGAGAAGTGCTTAAATTGGAGTAGTTGAGTACATGGTCCAATAGTATGAAGTATTTATTTTCAATGAATCAGCGCTCTCTAGATATTGAGTTGCTCCTGGTATTGGTAATGGTATTGGCGCTTGTATTAGGATTGGTATTGGTATTAGTATTGGTATTGGTATTGGTATTGGTATTGGTATTGGTATTGGTACTGGTATTGGTATTGGTATTGGTACTGGTATTGTTATTGGTATTGCTACTGGTAATGGAATTTGTATTGATATTGGTAATGATATTAGTATTTATATTGGTGTTGGTATTGGTATTAGTATTGGTATTGGTATTGGTATTAGTAATGGTATTTGTATTGATATTGGTAATGGTATTAATATTTATATTGGTGTTGGTATTATTATTGGTACTGGTATTGGTATTGGTAATGGTATTTGTATTGTCACTTGTATTAGTATTGATATTGGTAATGGTATTAGTATTGGGAGTGGTATTGGAATACAAATCGGTACTGGTATTAGTATTAGTACTGATAATGGCTGAACAAAGCTATTTGGTAGGCCAATTATATTTGTATCTTCCTAAACTATAAGGAGTCTTTCAGGAAGTAGTCCAACGAATTCAAACTGGGTCCATGTTTGAATTAAGGAGTTGAGGCGAATGCAAACAGAACCAATATGCGATCCATTAGTTTCTATTACCATAGCACTACAACTACCGAACTCTACTCGCAACTGTCACTTAATAATGAAGGCACAATTTATAAATTCTTTTTGTAGACAAACAAACTCAAACCAAAATCGAAAAAAGCGCAAACCAAGCTACGTTACATAGAATTTGACAAGTGCTGCCGCTTGTAATGCAACACCCAGCGTCCCTGCAACGCTTTGTCGACCCACACATTAGACACTTGTATGTGCGCCACTAATAAGTTTTGGATTTGAGCGCGTGGTAAATTAAACCAAACACCACAGCTGACACGCAACTTTATCCAACCACCGCACGTCCGACCCAGCCACCGCCCTCTGGCCGCCAGCTTCGGCTGTCTAATGCGCCACATGCAGTAAATAACAAACAGCTTACACTTATTGCATGCAACATGAGCGCAGCAACAATTGTATACAACGGCAGTGGGGATCGGCGGCAGGCACGGTGCAGGACGGAAGCGATAGCAGACGCCCACCTGTGGTCACAGCGCCCCATAATTTGGCATCAAAATGTGTTGGCCCACCATTAGCAACCATTTGGGTATTTGGCATTTATGCAATGCGTTGCAACACCAACATCCACAACAATGGCGCACTGCTTGTTCAGTGCCATCGCTCAGCATGCAACATTGACACTTGGCCAAATGCATTTGTTAGCCGAATGGGCGCACCAGGGCTCACGCCGTACGGCGGTACTTAGGCGGCGAGGCGAGTTGAGCCGGTGCCCTGCTGTACGGTGCTGTTCGGTGGTATGGTTGTACGGCGGGCACTTTGGTAATCAGCGCAACGTTTTCACCGGTGGCCAACCTCTAAATACATATACATATGTTTATGTAAATGTGTGTGCACATATTTACATGGGTATCGTGGCGCAACATGAGTCTAAACTACTCTGCAACTAGCATTAGTGGCAAGCGCAGCACAAATACTGAGCACTGCGAAACAAAAGGCAGCAGCAATAAAATAATTATTGTATTTGCCTGGCAATGGTTGCATTTGTATTGATTGTGAGAAAATGCACTTTCAGTCGCCCAATAACAACTAGATGGGTGCGTGTTGCATGCAGTACCAGTAGTGTTGCACCTTGATTGTGAGGTGTAAGCGTTGCATTACTATTGCGCCCGCGCCCTTAGTCATCCTTCCGCCAAACGTGGTGAGCCAGTCTGCCAACTGTTTGTTGTTGTTGATCATGTGGCAGCAAATGATGCGCATGCAAATGCACTAATGTGAAATAATGGCTTGGCAAATGCACACAGGTGTAATTAAAAAATATTAAACGCAATGCAAATTCACGAAATGCCTTGAAGTGTGTGTGTGTAACTTGAAAGCGTCTAGGGTTGCTACATTGACAGAATTTTGTTACAATCCTTTATATTTTTCTGGTTGCGGAGGCAACGTTTTCTGTGAAGTTCTATTTTTTTATATGATATTTCGAAAAAAGTGTAGTCTTTGGAGTCCTGCGGGGACTCGTTGCATGCTGGACATATGTATATTTGGTATGTCGGGGTTGCTGCGCAAGGCTCACTGTCGATTCTCGCGTCAACTCGAGCTCGTCGTCTGCAATGTGTTGTGGTTTGACTCCAAGTTCGCCATTCCCTGAGTTGTAGTTGGTAAAGATGTCAGTGCATGTCTGAAGTTAGTTGCGTCCGAAGACTGGTCGGCGTTTTGTCTCATATCGTCGAAATCTTGATGTTCTTAGGAAGCGGTTCGGCTACAAGCAGGCGATTGCAGGGATGGTTTCTACGAAAACACTCTGGCAGAAACTGCTTGGAGAGGAGTTCATAATGATCCTCAACTGCAAGCATACAGCCCTCATTCTGTAGATGTTCGATCGGAGAAATCAGAAGGCATCCCATTATAGTCCGGAGTGCAGTTTTCTGGCAAGTCATCCAGGCGACCATATTAGAGCGTCGTAGTTAATGACCGGCCGACCGACTGCCTTATGTGGTGCCAGCAATGTTTCTTTGTATTTTCCCCATGTGCTGCTGACTAGCGATGTGAGGATCTTTGGGTTTTTGACAGTCGGAATTTTAACGCCTTTGACTGCAATATTAAGGTCAAGTCTGTACTCTTTCGTCCAGTTTGTGAATATGGCTGCTATAGATTTAGTGGAGGAGAGTGTTAAGCTCCGCGTAGCGAAAAAGCGAGAAAGAAATAAATATCCTCTGGTGGTTGAGGGAGTTTCGCAATGTAGAAATAAACAGCACCAGGGAGAACACTCCACCTTGCGAAACCCCCTTTTTAATACTTCTCAATTTGGAATTTTTACCTCGAAACAGTACGGATAATTACCAACCGTTCAGGATATTAAAGTCAAGCTCTTCAAAACTGAAGAGAGCGCATATTTTTCGATCTCCTCAAGCAGGGTTGTGTGGTTGACCGTGTCAAAGGCTTTTGACAAGACCAACGCTACGAGGACACACTCTCGCAGAGTGATTCTTGGTTGAAGCCATGAATTAACTGGTCGTTTATGACGCTAAGTGCTGTGGTGGTACCTTTAAGGAAGCCATGCTAGTTGTTTGTAATTGATGGTTTCCCAGGTTTTAGTAGTGCGACCACTCTTCCGATTTTTCACGCATCGAACTAGATAGTTTTAATTGTCGCTAGCGATCTTCATCTAAACACTAAAAGAATATCAAACTACCATGTCATGTGCCTTAATCTCATTTTCAATTTTCGATGACTCTGTGCAGCATTTCGGCTGGAATTTCTATAGGGCACTGAATATTCTTTTCGAGCTCCTCGAGTGTTGCTTGGCGTTGATTGGCGTAAACTTAATATTTCACATATCACAGACTCACTTCGTGCCAAGTTTGGCGACTCATCAATTTAGAAAAATGGGCCTGCAAAATGGTCCCAAGATCATGCGATTTAACACATCTAGATTATTATAGATTACACTGGTAGACACATAATTTGTGACATGAAAATTCTTAGGTGTTTCTAATGCAGTTTGATACCCTGGAGTCAAATATAAAAACAGTACTAAGACTCGATGATGCCGCCATACCACAATCCGGACCAAACAGTAAATTTTTCGAGTTTCATGCGTTTCCTGAACCACTTGAGGTTTTGGCTCACCCCAACAGCGACAAATTTGTTTTCGACGGAGCCATTAAGCCAGAAAAGGGCTTTCTTTGATAAGCCGTTTTTCAATGAACGCGAATTTGCGACTTTTTTGGAGAATGTGAATTTCCGTAAAAATCTTGGACAATTACTAAGCGTTGTACCAAAATGAAATGTGACATGATGAAATGAAAAATCATACTGAACACACTGTCAAAATTTTTTATTAATCCGTAAACAAACATGGCAAACCCTAACTATTATATTTTTTATTACATACCAACTATGAAAATTCTATAAAGCCTTACATAAAAAGCCGAATATCTCGAGACGTATTAATAACAGCGATTTTGACCTCGGACCTTTTTTGTGGCAAATAAAATTTCCTACAACTTTTTCCTTCAAGTTTTTTCCATAACTCTTGTCATTTACGAGATATATACAAAACAAATGCGAATTCTGTGGAAAAATCAGGTTTAGAGCCCCTACTACCTCGCCAGTGTGAGTTTCGACTTTGTCGCAATGGACACTTTTGTAGAGTGTTCAATTTTGAGGAATATGTGTCTAAAGTCAAAGCGATGCCATAAAATGCCTCTGAGCTATAGAAATTTAAAGATAAAAAATCACGATTGTCGTGTATTTTCAATGGAAAATTTTTACATGCCTTGGTCCAGTCCTTAATGTTAATATTAAGGGCTCAAATTTTCTGCTATTTCCAAGGAAATTTCATCAGGGGATTGAAAAAAATGAATAGTTAAAAAACACCCTCTTCTAACACATATATAATCAAATTAATCCACACTCCATTATAAAAAATTTGACAGTCTTAGCTCGTTCAGATTCAGCAGTCTTAACCGATTTACTTCAAACATACATAAGATAAGTTTTCCCGAATAAAAGGATTTTCGTCAAAAGCTCATATTGTCGACTTTAGGCTTACAGGTTAGGTTAGTCTGGTAGGCAAATAAGCCGCCGATAGGTCAGTTTGGTCTTTTGCGATACCAGAGGGAGAGAGTTCAGTTACCAGATTCATAAGTAGTAGTCAGCCTTTAATATGTCTGGATTTAAAGCAAATTTCAATAGACCCTGTGGTCACACTATCGACTCACTTCTAATGACTCATAGCGAGGAGCCCCCAGATGATTAAAATCTCCTCTTACCAATGCGAGAAAAGTTTTCAAAAGAAGGTTCATTGATGCTCCTTTCTATGCTAACAGAATTCCAAAACCTTACTTTACGTATTAAAAAAACCTTTAATGGACTTGCAATCTAAATACTAACCTTTGGTGACCGAATTCAGGAGCTTAGAGCAGTCTTTGAATGAGTTTTGAATATGCTGAAATAACCGACGATAAAAAACAATTGGTTGAAACTCACTCTTTATAATTTGACCGAAAGTAAGGCAGCATATATGATGTATCAAATTATTATTTATTTGACTAGAAGAAGTTTTCAGTTATGATATTCAAGGCATGCGTTAATAATTTTATAGACAACAATATTTTAATGACCTTCTTGGGAGGAAATCGCTGTGACGCGCTTAGTAAGCAAGCTCTTGAAATCATTAAAAACTTCGGTTAGCCATAAATGCACACGAATCGCAATGAAATGCTAACGAAGCGCAGCCAAGTTCTGTGACCGTATAACTGTCAAAATTTATAGCTTAACAGCAGATTGGCAACGAACAGAGCCAGAGCCAATTGCGAATGTAACCGCTACTCAAATGCGGCCAATTGCAGTTGATTGTTTTATTGCACCTGTCCGACCTCTGTTTGTTTTTCTCTCTTAAATGCAGCTCTGGCAACGCTCTGGGCCCTCGCAGTTGAGTGGGCTTGTGGAGCACTAAATTTTATGCTTCCAACTAACGGTAACAAACGAAATTATTGCCGACTGCCATGTAACTTGGCTATAAAAGAAATGCATTTATGCAACTGCAATAATTGGCAACAAGCCGAGTCGAGCGAAATGCAGAGGAAAATAGACGAAGCCAAGAAGCACCCAAATAAATGCGACTCACATACACAATTGCTTGCACGTAACCTTCTACCTGGTGCCTTTTTGGGTGTAGACCAAGTGCACGGCATGTTGCAATTGTTTGTTTGTGCAACAAAACCCACGCAATGCAAAAGCGGCACAGCTTAATATTATTTCAACGATTTTTGTTGCAATTTAGTTTGCTTTTGGCTGTAGCATTTCCCCGTGGCAGTAACAGCGAAAACAAATCGCAAATGGCATGAAAAAGCGACCCACCGCCTGTGGTATGTGCCGCAAGCACGAATTGCGCTAGCGAGTAACTAATTGGAAGCGCACAACGATCGAGCGGAACGTGGAAATGTCTTAATTAGTGTTTGTCGCATGTTGCAAGTACATATGTACGCGCGGCAGCACAATTCCTTAAGTGGCATTAGACAACCAGTGGCAACCAACTGCCATGCAATTGTTCACCATGCCGCATATGTAGTCGCCGTACACGTAACTGTGCAACATCCCACATACGCACTCGGCACAAGTGGTGGCAAGCGGCTCCGCCGCCTGTCGCTGCACTTTTCTGCTGTCATTTGACATTTGTTGCACCGAAAACGGAAGCAGCACAACGACAGCGCCTGCGACAACGACAACAAATTTGCCACACACAAAACACGCGTAGCATGTGACCAGGCAATAGCGGCTGTGGCAACTTTTCTATGCCGCGGTGCCACCGCAGTTGGTCGCAGTTAGTCTGTATGAAGACATCAAATGTGGCAGTCGTATTCGGTGTATGTATGTGTGTTACTTGTGTCCACAATGCTTAACGGCCACTTTCTACGGTTAAACAAGGTACAAAAACAACAAGTAATGGCGGTCAAACAATTGCAAGTCGGACTGCCGGGCATTGCCATGCAGTCAGCTAATGATATGCAGATGCACCTACAAACGTACGATGCCAGTGTATTCTATTAAAAATATATGTGAACTCGTTTGTAGATTCTTTCGATTCTGCGCTGCTCTTGCTTTAGAAAAGCATTTGTATATGCGGTCAACCAACAATAGTTATACCCGGAAACACCATGCCACACCAGTTTATACCAAATAATCGTTCTGAGAACAAAATAGGTATCTCTGTGTCTCAATTAGACTTTAAGGTAATCGAGCGCAAACCATCGCGCTGGGTTGATGAAAAGAGTAATATAATGTACCATCTATATTCCTCTATCTTATAATCTGTATTCATATAAACATAGTGAGCACTAACTTCTTAGCCGGTAAATAAATGTTGGCAATGAGAAACTCCCAATCAAAAAAAAGCAATACTATTCCGATATTTTCTTACAGGATCACTTCCAGTTGGTACAGTCTGGGTAATACCTGCGGCCTTCGCGGCCTGTTGGACTCTTTATGGATCATTGGCCTTAGTACTTTGATTATAAATAATCTTGAATTTGGCTGGGTTGGTGCTCGAGTCATTCCGTCACCTGTCCTCTGCGAGGATAAAACCAAGTCAAATGGTCGGGCCAATCTAAAGGCTCTTACTCAGTCCCACTATAACCCAGAAAGGCCTCAGAACAACGTTAACATTATTAAGTTTTTGTGTATAAGCAAAGATAACGCAAGCTAAAAGGGTGCCAAGCGTTAGAGGAAAGATCAAACAGGCAGGGCCTTCCAGGATTAGTAATCTCGAACGAGAGCTAGATGGGTGAGACTATAGCAGAGAATATAGTGTTTTGTTCCAGTGGTAATTCAAGGCGGTGTACTCTGGGTCACCTCAAAGTTGTAATAGTTTCCATTACGTGCTGTGTAACCGACGAACGTGTATGTTTATTGACAACTGATCGTCTTCTCTCTGTAAGGATGCTTGTATACAAATATCAGCAGTGATGTGGAAAGAAGCAAAAACTTTCCGCCGCGCTGGCTCTCAGTAAAACACTGTCCTCTGGAAGAAGTCGAATGGATATAGAAATTAGAGCTCTTGGTATTCTACTCATCGACTAATCAGATAGTGCATTATTCGAATAATAATATTTGGTTTGCGTTTAACCGCCCTTTTTCGAAGAACTGGTTAATCGTTCGTTGTCGACTATTCGAATAGTAAGCGGTTCGATATTCGTACGAAGTTCGTAAATCATCGCTGGCTTGTTGGCATAGACCATAGACTTGACTTAGCCCCACAGGAAATAGTCTAACGGCGTCAAATCACACGACCGAGTTTACTTTTCAATGTGGCGCCGTCCTGTTAGAACCACACATTTTCCAGGTCCATATAACCCAATTCAGACCAAAAATATTCGGTTATAATTGAGCGGTAGCGATTCCCATTCACAATAACGTGCCGATCTTGTTCATTACGGAAGAAGTACGGAGTAACCCGCACCAAACCGCAATTTTTTTGGGATGCCCTCGACTTATACGGAGTACGTACGAATGACACACAAGAATAAAGAATTTCATTGATATCCGAAACCGTTCTTAAAGTTGAGGCCACTGACTCCGAGTTTCGGTAGTAAATTTTAATAATTTCGGCTCGCTGTGGGATCGTATATCTCTCCATGATGAAAACCTTACTGAAGACAAATGAGCAAAAGAAAGCAAAAGAGCAAGAAAAAAATATGGTGTTGTTTGCTGTCCCTATATATTAAATCCCCGTGACTCCTCCCGCCTCAAAGTGAGGCATTATCTTCAACACTTTGAAGTATCTGGAGTTCATACTATATAGAAAGCTTTAAAGGACTTCCAGGAAGTAACGAATAAGGTGGCGTCTCAAGTGGAGTCTAGCTATGGAATATTAGCAAGCTTAGTGTCTATCTTAACAGCTATAATTTAATATAAATGTACATAATGATATCGAAACCTGAGTTAAATTTTGGGCCTTTTTTATTATGTTTGTAGGAAATATAAGCTATTTACCTTTCCCATTTTATTTTAGTATCAGAGTTTTCGAGCATTCTAAACAGAAATGAGATGATAGGAAATCATACTCGTATATATAGTATGTATGTATATTTCCATAGTAAAATGTTTTCCACTGCCCATTGTGAGGTGGCACTTCTGAATGCGCGAAATGTCGCGAAGCCGTGGAATAAGCGAGAATTCGAGAGATTGCACTTTGACGGCGCTGATAATGCATTTGATTGTTTTCCAAATCGGCGCTTTATGCGTAATACCCCACATAAAGCGGTGAATGTGTTAGCGCACGCACGCATACCACAACATATGTGTGTGTGAATGTGAGTGCACAGTTATTTCCATGTAAATGGAGAAGCGCGAAAGTCAACGTGCCTGTGTGTGGTTGCGTGAAATGCAAGGACACGCATAACTGCGATATCTGCTTATGTCTGCTCGCTGGAATTCCCTTTACAGTCAAGCGCATATGCAACAACACGTATGTGTGTAGGTGTGCGGGCTAGTCTGACACTTTGAAATATGAAAACTCAATGTCGCGCCATTGGATGGCATTTTTATGCGTCAAAAGTGCCGCGTCCTCAGCGAGCAGAGTGCATAGTTGCCGCACAGCAATTTCCTCTGTCATTATACACCCGCACACATGCACGCACATAAGTGAACACGTACGTGTTTGATCAGTGGATGGCACTCTGCGTCCCCCTGGTTGCGTGTGGCACAGTTGCAGTAATGTGTAATTATGAAACACGATGCTCACACAATAATTACAATATCGCTTTTGTATTCATGCGCTCAGACGGACACACAGCCACGCACGGTTATCCTTGCACGTGTGTGTGTGTGTGTGTGATGCGTGCGTGTAGTCATTCGCTGTGCTGAATTCTGAACTTACCACATTGTGTGCGAAGGGCGAAAATTTTAATGAGCATCTGCGTTTTGCGGTCTGACAGCGCTGATCTCGCGCCATAAAGGGAAAAATGATTGGCATAAAAATGTTGATGGCGTCTGGGAATTGCAGTAAAGTGAATCTGTGCGAAGCGCAGTTTTGCGCTCGAATGACTCTGCGCTCACAAGTGGAGTCAAATGGACTAAATAATTCGCATAAATATTAAAAAAACGACAAAACGGCAATAAAGGATCACATTTTCAAACAAAGGAAGCAAGTAAAAATTTACATATCATATTAAAAATTGTTGTACAGTATACGTGAAAAATTAATAATTGTTTCAATATTTTTTGTAAAATAATAATAAAGTATTTTGAGTTTCTATATACTGAAAGGTACACCTATGTTTTTAACTCCCAGAAAAGAACAAAGGAGATCCAGAAGAGTATACTTTGGCTGTCTTTTATATTTCGGGATTTCCAAATAGTAATATTGAAATCTGGCAACTCACAACTTTATCGTAAAGTTTGACATTTTTGATATTATACATACTTAGTACATTTTGACATACGAGCGGTATTCGTATTGTTTACAGCAACTTAAAATATTCGTCTCTAGTTATTAAATCGTCGTCGTGGATTAACTCAGCATCGATGAACTAAGTTCTTATTAACGATGGAGCTCAAATACCTATGTTCATCGATGGTGTGGTGAATACAAACAAGATCTCAGATCACTGAAACATAGGATCGTCATGTGATCTATCGTGAAATTGAGGAAAGTTTAAGTTGTAATTGGGATCTTCACGCGCACAATATTGTATAAAGACTTGTAAGTAAGAAAAATTGGTCACGTTGGTTCCCACACAATTTGTCCGTTGCTCAAAAAATACTTGCTTCCATTGGTCGAGATAAATGTTAAAAAATACGACTTCGAAACACGCCTACAGCATCGTGAAATGTGTCGAATCATAGGTTTACGCATATAAGCCCGAAAGTAAGCATCAGTTGACTGAATGGGTGTTTCAAAATGAGTAAAATACAACATATTTATTTGCCCACGAAGCACTTTAAAATTAATGGTTGCCTGATAACTTGGCAAAATCGGATGTGTCGCAACTACATATACCACTATAAAAAGAAAGATTAGTGAATTCTGAGTGAAATTAAAAAATTTTTTGCCAGTTTTCTTTCAAGTAATTAGAAACACCAAAGCAGCCGAGGACAGATCACTCTTAACCACGAAAATCGACACAACGACATAAAAACTGCATTTTTGAGTACTCAAAACATCCATTTGATGAGTAGCCAGCATATAGTATTGAATTGGTACCTATGTAATGTCTTCTTTTTTTCCCATGCGTATAAAATAAATTGAGAGGTAAACGTTTGGACCCCTGAAGAGGCGGTTGAAAAGGCATGTTTTGGAGTTACCTCAATCGGAGTGGCAAAAGTGATTCGACATTTGGTTCAAACGCGTGTAAAAGTGATCTTAATGAAGAATACAGGTATATTGAATAACAATAAAGCGATTTTCGATGATCAATCGGCCAAAACACGTCAAGTGGACCCTGAAAATTTCGATATTTCGCCGATTTTGAAAATTAGCACATCATTAGGTGAGAGATCAGTCTGTTCGTCTGCCTCTAAATACGCGCACCAGTTCTTCAGCTTTTTGAGCTATTTATTTGAAACTTTACACACGTCCTTTCCTTCAAGCAAAACTGCTCATGTCGGAACCACAGTATGATATTGCTGTCATACAAACGGAATAATCAAATTCATGTCCTTGTATAAACAAGATTTGTTTAAAGAGATATAGCAGTTATATGCTGTAGTGATCTGATCTAAAAACTTTCTCAGATTTCGTAGCGCCGTAATTTTAAAAGTAATTTTTATTTCTTCTTCTTCTTCTTCTTAATTAGCGTAGACACCGCTTACGCGATTATAGCCGAGTTAACAACAGCGCGCCAGTCGTTTCTTCTTTTCGCTACGTGGCGCCAATTGGATATTCCAAGCGAAGTCAGGTCCTTCTCCACTTGGTCCTTCCAACGGAGGGGAGGTCTCCCTCTTTCTCTGCTTCCCCCGGCGGATACTACGTCGAATACTTTCAGAGCTTCAGTGTTTTCGTCCCTCCGGACAACATGACCTAGCCAGCGTGGCCGCTGTCTTTTAATTCGCTGAACTATGTCGATGTCGTCGTATATCTCGGAAAGCTCATCGTTCCATCGAATGCGATATTCGCCGTGGCCAATGCGCAAAGGACCATAAATCTTTCGCAGAATTTTTCTCTCAAAAACTCGTAACGTCGACTCATCGGTTGTTGTCATCGCCCAAGCCTCTGCACCATACAGCAGGACGGGAATTATGAGCGACTTATAGAGTTTAGCTTTTGTTCGTCGAGAGAGGACTTTACTTTTCAATTGCCTACTCAGTCCGAAGTAGCACCTGTTGGCAAGAGCAATCCTGCGTTAGATTTCCAGGCTGACATTGTTGGTGGTGTTAATGCTGGTTCCTAAATAGACGAAATTATCTACAACTTCAAAGTTATGACTGTCAACAGTGACGTGAGAGCCAAGTCGCGAGTGCGACGACAGTTTGTTTGATGACAGGAGATATTTCGTTTTGCCCTCGTTCACTGCCAGACCCATTTTCTGTGCTTCCTTGTCCAGCCTGAGAAAGCAGAACTAACGGCGCGGGTGTTGAGGCCGATGATATCAATATTTTTATTTAAACAAGTTTAACTCTGATTATGTTATCAAAGGATACTTAAGGAAGAAGGAGTGAAAAAAAATCAAAAATACTCGAAAATCACTTTTAAACTTTTATATTTAATTTTTATTGCAATTTCATTTTAAATTCCACAAATTATATCCCCACAGAGTTTCGAAGCAAACACGAAGGAAAATTTGTTTTAAAGACGGAAGGATTGGCTTAAGACCTTCATTAGTTCTAATGAAGTGAAATCACTTTTCGTATGTAAAACAAGCGAAACACAAATACTAAAGTACACAATAAATAAAATTCCACAAATTGTTTGTAAACAATGTTCAGCCGAGTAAGGGCTGAGCAGCGGGGCAGTGGGAAAGCTGAAAAGTGAGGTAAGAACAGCGCAGAGCTTTTCCGAAACCTAAATAAACAGCAGCGATAACTTTGACACTGAATACTGACTGCCAAGCGCCAACAAAAACAACGAGCACAGAAGAAGTTATAGGAAATCAAGCGCACATCCTCCTTAACACACACAAAGCCAAATAAATACGAAAATAACCCCAAATTTCTCATTTGCCTCGACAGAAGGAGCACGAAATGAATGTGTAGGTGGAGCAGAGAGCGCTGAAGTGAACAAAGGCAGCAAAAGACAAATAACAAGATTTTAAATATTAAATGAAAAATCCCAAAAACAAACATGCCGAAATTATTGTAAAACATGTTGCTAAAACAACAACAATAAATATTCAATTTGCGTTTAGTTAAAGCGATGCGGGGGCAGCGGCGGCAGAGACCCGTCAAATTCGGGTTAAGCGTTTTAGCCAAACACACACATGTGAAATCATTGATATTTTTGTACATTTGTACATATAGATATGTACACATGTGTATGTATATACTCATATATACAAGCTGGTGCCTTGAGTTCGCGCGCACAATTAGTGCGTAATATTAACAAAAGGCTGGAAGTTCTGCTGAAGGCTGAACAATAGCATGCACAGGCAACGAGATTTGTACAAAACATATAGAATTACAAAAACAACAGCAATACACAATAACAGCTAAATTCAAGGCCAAAAACAGCGCACACCATATGAATACGTCTCAAAAGAGTTTACGACTTTTTGACTTTTCAGCGGGGGAAAGTACATGTAAGCGACTTTCTGTGGCAAAAGTAATGAATTCAAATTGCCAATTAATTATTAAGAAGTTTTTAAGGAAGGACGGCGAAACCTCCTCCGCGATTCAGCCGTATTATGGAATTTTAGTATTGGTTCAATCTGCGCCAACAACCGTGGGATAAGCCTCCTTAATATCGCATACAAGATTCTATCGAGCATATTGTGTGAATGATTAAATCCCACCGTCAACAAACTGTTTGGACCTTATTAGTGTGGCTTAAGGACCGGAAAATCAACAACTGACCAGATATTCACCATGTGCCAAATCTGGGAAAGACCCGTGAAAGGAGAATGGACACACACCACCTCTTTGTCGCTTTCACAGCTGCTTTTGACAGCACGAAAAGAAGCTGCTTTTATGCCGCGATGTCTGAATTTGGTATTCCTGTTCGATTGGCTCTCCGAACCGTTCGATACCAAACGAGGTTTCAGATAAGTCGACTCCCTTTGGTGTGGCGTTTTCAACATACTTTTGGAAAAAATAAGTCGAGCTGCAGAACTAGACAAAGAAGGTAACATCTTCTGTAAGAGAGTATAGCTGCTGGCGTACGCCGATGATAGTGATACCATTGGTCTCAACAACCGCGCCCTTAGTTCTGGTTTCTTCAGAATGGATAACGAAGCGAAACAAATGGGTCTGGTGGTGAACGAGAGCAAGTCGAAATATCTCCTGTTATCAAACAAACAGTCGTCGCACTCGCTACTTGACTCGTGGGAAAGACCAAGTGAAGAAAAACCTGGCTTTGCTTGGAATCTACATTTGCAAAAAGAAGAAACGACTGGCGCGCTGTTGTTAACTCGGCTATAAGCGGTTTCTACGCCAGTAAAGAAGAAGAAGACTTGCAAATTCAATCGATAATGGAAATTTATGAGTATTTATTTAAAAATATAGTGGAAAGCTTTGAGCACGGAAAATGGAACCGAAAGTTTCAGATCCCAGAAAACTCAAAATCAAATTTCAACTCGGTTCTGCGGAATTAGAGTCTGCTAACATTATATGTTGAATTTTTCCAACTTTGGAATTGGACTTGAATAGGTGCAGGGATGGGTAAAACCTTTCCTTAGCACGTGCTAAAAAGCTTAAGTGATCGTATACAAGTAAGCGGCATTTCATAGCACAATTGTACAAGCTGACTTCACACAAGTCGTTGTCGAGACAGCAACGAAAAATCATTTCGCATGTCCATGTTGTTAAGACAAATTTGCGCTGAACGTAATTAGTTTATCATTATGAATGCTTTGTGGTATTAAAGTGATTTTTTATAATTTATATAGGGAACCCATATTTGCACACAGTTCGGATTACCAACTGATAAAATATAAGATAAATGGAACTCTCTCATAAGTTGTTGTTTTATTCGTGTTCAACGAGTAATGAAGCATTCGCTCTAAAACTGTTGCAGCTTCTCCGTACTCACTGTTATACTCGTATGAAGTGTAGTTGAAAACTGTATTTGAGATGAATTTTCGCCTACGCTTGTATACTGATTTGGAGTTTGGCTTACAAATACACTGTAATTTTATTTCACATAGCACTTCTCAGCTTAAATTATTTATCTTTATCACCAAATCGATAAAAATAGTAAAAAACAAGTAAGGAAGGGCTAAGTTCGGGTGTCACCGAACATTTTATACTCTCGCATGGTAAAGTGATAATCGAGATTTCATAATACGTCATTTACATATTTTTCAAATACCGTATTTTTGTAAAGTTTTATTCCGCTATCATCATTGGTTCCTAATGTTTATACTCGTATTATACAGAGAAGGCATCAGATGGAATTCAAAATAGCTTTATATTGGAAGAAGGCGTGGTTGTGAATTGATTTCACCCATATTTCGTACATGTCATCAGGGTGTTAAGAAAATATTATATACCGAATATCATTGAAATCGGTTGAGCAGTTCCTGAGATATGGCTTTTGGTCCATAAGTGGGCGGCGCCACGCCCATTTTCAATTTTTAAAAAAGCCTGGGTGCAGCTTCCTTCTGCAATTTCTTCCGTAAAATTTAGTGTTTCTGACGTTTTTTGTTTGTCGGTTAACGCACTTTTAGTGATTTTCAACATAACCTTTGTATGGGAGGTGGGCGTGGTTATTATCCGATTTCTTCCATTTTTAAACTGTATATGGAAATGCCTGAAGAAAACGACTCTGTAGACTTTGGTTGACATAGCTATAGTAGTTTCCGAGATATGTACAAAAAACTTAGTAGGGGGCGGGGCCACGCCCACTTTTCCAAAACAATTACTTCCAAATATGCCCCTCCCTAATGCGATCCTTTCTGCCAAATTTCACTTTAATATCTTTATTTATGGCTTAGTTATGACACTTTATAGGTTTTCGGTTTCCGCCATTTAGTGGGCGTGGCAGTTGGCCGATTTTGCCCATCTTCGAACTTAACCTTCTTATGGAGCCAAGGAATACGTGTACCAAGTTTCATCATGATATCTCAATTTTTACTCAAGTTACAGCTTGCACGGACAGACGGACGGACAGACGGACGGACAGACGGATGGACAGACAGACAGACATCCGGATTTCGACTCTACTCGTCGCCCTGATCACTTTGGTATATATAACCCTATATCTGACTCTTTTAGTTTTAGGACTTACAAACAACCGTTATGTGAACAAAACTATAATACTCTCGTTAGCAACATTGTTGCGAGAGTATAAAAATGTTTAACAAATATCTCTCACGTTTTTCGACAGAATTACAAAAGAAGTGAAAACTTGAAACTTATTTCAAACAAACAAGATTAAATATTATTTATTAAATATGACAATATTTACCAATTAATTTTTATTAATAACTTAAGTCATTTGAATATGTTTAAAAAACATCAAGTAGCAGGTTTCAATTACAATACTCTCCAAAAGATAATAATTAAATACTACTCATGATGAGTGGGCACGTTTAATAATAGCTGTACATTAGGTTACTTATCACGTGTAATTGTTAATCACCCTGGTAAAAATGTAAACAATTATCTACTGGCAGTAAAACTGAGAAATTTTTCTACTTTTATTGATAAGTATTTCTCTCATTAAAAGCAAGTGCTTTCTGGAGTATAACTTTTGTGATGTATGTGTGTATATGGTTATTATAATTATTCTATTAGACTCCGTTATTGTAAGATCCACAATAGATCTACAAAATCATTATTATTCATTATTGTCAAGAGGTCAGACTATTAAACTATGAATATGATACCGCTGTCTTCCCTTGAAGCACGTACAATACTCGAAAAACCACTGAGTTTGGCTTAAGCACTAGTGGTAGTTTCTTCTTTGGATCGATAGTGACGTCTTAATAAAGTTGAATGTATAGCAACCAGCCAGTGTAATACATCATATAATTTTGCTTGGATACTGAAAAATGTGGTGTTGGATTAACAGCTTCAAGCAATACAGTAATGACAACTAAACCAACATTATTTGTGGCTCTTGGTAAAACATATTCAAAAGACTTTAAATAACTTCAAATTTGATCCAACACCGCTGGACCTCGAAAACTACCAAGTGCTGCCATATGTTCTATTACAAATCATAAAAATCAAACTATGGCGCACGCACAGTTTCTATTGAACCAAAGAATCAAAGATTTTTAGAGACTCTCAAAATTTCTACAGAGTATTGAACAATTCATCTTCTCTCACTCCTACAACTAACTTTTAGACTTACAATCTTCTACAGCAATGAAACCAGGAATATTGTGTTTAAGCCACTGGTTTTTAATTGTTACCTTGTCAAATGGAGCAGAACCTTGCTAGAAGCTTCAATACTCTTCATTTAAGAGTGCATTGCTTAACTGCTTTACCACGCCTTCTAAAATATCCATTCTTTCACAGTAGTGATGTTGTGTAACGCCTTTACAATAGACTGCCAACCAAGCCATTACCGCAGGTGGATGGGAACCACGTTGAACCCTGGGTATAACATTTTTTGTGTCTTTAGAAGTTGTTCTTGTTTTGAATATTAAAGACTTAACCAACAGTGGAAATGCTTTAATCTGTAAAAATAATACTTTAATGGCCATTGAGCGCATGTCACTGAAGAAGCCGCTTGCATCCAATTTGCTTCAAGCGCATTGTCAGAAGATAGCCACTTGTCCGAATTTAGGCTTTCGCATGGATATCATGTCGAAAAAGTCATGAGATTAATCGATATACTTTCTCCCGACATATTTTTTGTTTTCCAAGGAAATTTAAGACTTTTTGAGACCATTTTGCCCTTCCTTGCCAAAGAAGCCCATTTGCCGCGACAAGCGATATCGGACCACTTTAGCATACTCGTATAACTTAAATACAAACTGATCAATCAAAATCCAAACAGATACCTTTCTACACTCTCTTTTAATATAATACATGCAACTGCGAAGGGCTCTATAGCTGCTGATAGTTGGTCAACAAAAATTTAATATTGCTGTTGCTTTTTGCGGCATATAATGAAGGCCTCATACTGACAATACTATCAAACACGATCATCTTATCTGTTTGCGTAATTAAAAGGCGAAAAAAGTCAGGTCTTCCTAGACCCTTGTCAGTTAATGTTGGAAAAGGGAGTTAATTTACTGAACCTAAAGGTCTGAAGCCGTTAGAATATCTATGCCCATGTGGGGTTCACTCGAATAGTCCAAGATATCAGTGTAACGGCAAAAATGAAAACATTAATGATTATCAAACAAATAAACTAATGCTAGTAGTGAAAAGTGACGACATGACCATACCTAATATTATTTGCAAAGTTTGTTATAACATTGGTCAACATTGATAAATAAACAAAAGTTGCACTAACTGAACACCCGCAAAGCAAACAATGGCAATTATAGCCAATGAGAAGTATTTTCCTTAATGAAAGGGCCCTGTTATCGCTGCCCTTTTACAGTTGAATTTCAAGTGTGCATTTGCTCGTCTATAAAAGCGCATCATTTGACCAAGCAAATTTTAGTTTAGTGAACTACACAGAACATTCTGGTTTGGGTGATTCATTTTGAGCTAAAAGCAGTTTTAAATAAAAAAAAATTTTAAAAAAGTTTATTTTCGATAAATAAAGAAACTAGTTATAAAAATGGTTATCAAAAATCCGAACAATATCGTTGTGCCCGATTATTTGAACGAGAACTTCTTCGTGGCCGCGCTCGAGGAAGGTTTGCGTGCAATCCAGGTGACGGTTAAAGAATTAACTTTCGAATGGGCCACCAACCCCGGTGATAATTACTGCTCTCGCATCTATCGCATCGCGGTCACCTATGAGCGACTAGTTGACGCTGATGAGCCGCCAGTACAAGAGCAACGGTCGTTAATCGTTAAATCTATACCGGTTCCGGAAGACATACGTTTCCTTGAAGATGTAGGTGTTTTCCTTAAGGAAAAAATGACCTATTTGGATGTATTGCCACGGCTGCAAGTACTTGTGCCGTGTCCGAAATTCGGTGCCATGTTAGTATACCCAAAAAAATTGTGGAACATTTCTCATTAATTTTTTTTTGGAAAACAATTGAATGTGTTAAAATGATTTGCAATTGATTTCTTCATTTGCTTTCTTCTATTCTGCCCAGCTGCTATTATGCAACCAAATCCCCCATTAACACCCTTGTTTTTACTGACTTGAAGTCTGAAGGTTTTCGGGTTGCGCCACGACAGGACCAGCTCGATTGGGCACACTGCGAATTGATCTTGCAACAAACGGCGCGCCTGCATGCCACTTCAATGATTTTAGCCCAGCGAGTAAGTATATTGAAGAGGCCTAAGGAAGAATTTTTTAAACCATTATTTCTCAGTATATAACTGGAGTTATTTAGAAAAGAGCTGCTAGGAATGTAGTGAAGATATCCTTTGTGCAACAAAAACAATTTAAGTGCTCTAAAAGAGTATGGTTTTCAAGGATAATGTGAATTTAAACTGAGATGTGCATGTGTCATTTGGTGTATACAAAAAACCGCGATCGCCATTCACCGTAACGTTGCGTAACAGCATCTTTGAAAAAATACGGTCCAATATACAAACCACACCAAACAGTGCATTTTTCGGGATGAAAATCGAACGAATGTTTTCAATTAAATTTAAATAATTTTCAAAATCTTGACAAATTATACAAATATATATCATCTATAGGATCCCGACATCACCAAACGCTTGGTTGACGGTATGCTGTGCGAGAAGTCTATAATGAAGTCTGATTCCTTTAAGCAAATGTTCGGCGTTATGCTGAAGTACCTGGCCAACAATGCAGCCGAGTGGCCTGGTTTTGAAAAGATCGCACAAAAATTGCACCATTTCAATGATAATTTCAGGAGAATATGCGCACGCTTATCAGATCCTCGTAAAGGCGATCGTTTTGTTGTGATGAATCATGGTGATCTCTCTATTTTAAATATCATGTACGCCTATGATGATCCCAAGCAACCCAAGAAACCAACGCGCGCTATGTTTGTAAGTTCCACTGAAATCCACAACCTTTTCATTTCATTCCATTAATACATTAATGTTTTATGAACTTTAGGTGGATTTCCAACTTAATTTCTGTGGCAGCCCTGGCTGCGATCTCAACTTCTTTCTCAACACTAGTGTACGTTTAAATGTGCTAAAGGATCGACGAGATGATCTCATAAATGTGTATTACAAAACATTCAAGGAGACGTTGGAGTACCTTCATTACGAGAATATACCGACTTTAGAAGATCTAAAGTACGAATTGCGTGCTCGTGAACTTTATGGTCTCTTCGCTACGTTCAGTTTTCTGCCCATGGTTACTATGCCAAAGGAGCTATCTGGAGATAACAGTGTTGAAAATATGATAAACGAGGACAACGTCCGTGCAAAGTACCAAAAACTATTTTCACAAGATAATGTGCAAGCACAGCTAAAGTATGCACTGAAGCGCTTTGATGATTTGGGTGTGTTGGACGAGTTTTAGTTAATGTTTAATATTGGGTACAACTACTTTATGAGTGCTGGGAACATGTAAATATGTATATATTAACGTAGAATATATAAAATTTAAATAAAATCTTTATGTCTAAAGTAATTTCACTAAAAACATATAATACATAGTCATACTACCATATACATACATATATCAGTACTATCATGACAAAGAACATTCAATTCTCCTTTCATTATTTCCTGACCTGTCCCCCTTATCTACTCATATCTTTGTTTCTTATAATTTGTTCAAGTGGTAATAGATCTTCCCTTAATAATTAAATTAAATTATTTTTTCTTTTAAATAATAACGACAAGAACAAATATTTGCACACATTACAACTCATTTGCTAGTACTCGCACTATTAACGACCTAAACTTCTCTTTTCATTCTTTCCTCCTCCCCTACTTGTAGTATACTCATATATTTGTTTCTCATATGATGAGAGTCATAACGGAACCGCTGCGTATTGCAAGACAAGCAAGAAAAGGAGAGATAAGTATAACTTCTCTCTTTCTCTTATTTGTTCGGGAAGCCGCAGTACTCATATGCAGCTTATCAAGTTTTACGCTCAACTTGGCGATCAGCTTTACAACGACGATCCAAACAAATAATATTGCTACAAGCTCGGCTAAACCCATATATACCGCACATCAGTGACTAGAAATACATAATAATTTTTTAGAAATATTTATTATAGATATAAATGTCTGCATAAAATTTCTAAGAATGAGTCATCGGTTCTTTATTTGAACGTTACCTAAGCTGCAAATAAATTTAAAAAGATTTTTGAAGATTTAATTTTTTTAAATAATATAATATTATAAACCAGCTTGCAAGGGCAAAAATTGAAAAAACAAGTCAATAATGAAAACTAAACGAGCATTTCGGCGCGGAATAGCTTTTGTGAATTTCTTCGGAAATGTTGTCTTCCAAAGCCAATGGAATACACTAAACGTAATATTATCTAATGAATGGATTTGACGTTAAACGCCGCTCTATGAAAAAATAGTCAAAAAGGCGTTAAAAATGATCTTGGCAAAAGCCAAAACTTACGGGTCCATTTCTTGAGATGAATTGTTCTCCGAAGTTTTCCCTCAAAATGGCCATAGAATCGCGAGCTGTGTGGCATGTAGCGCCATCTTGTTGAAACCACGTGTCAACCAAGTTCAGTTCTTCCATTTTTGGCAACAAAAAGTTTGTTAGCATTTCGAACGATAGCGATCGCCATTCACCGTAACGTTGCGTCCAACAGCATCTTTCAAAAATACGGTCCAATGATTCCACCAGCGTACAAACCACACCAAACAGTGCATTTTTCGGGATGCATGGGCAGTTTTTTTTGGCCACCAAGATTAAAGACGATTTAACGCCTTTAGTTATTTTTTGTGGGTATGAATACTAAACGTCATAAGATCTCAAAGTGATAACTACAAAATAAAAAGTAAATAGTTCAGTTTTGATTAAAAATATTTTTAATTATTAAATTAACATTACGTCTGATAAGGACTTGGCAACAAGTTGCCCAAAATTGGACTTTGATGGAACCAAGACGCAGCCGCGGTCTATATATATAAAGAAATTATCTTCAAAACGCTTATAACTCGAGAACGCCTCTAACGATTTCGGTGAATAAAAATTCGGACAGGTTTTGCAAATTTTTAAGCGTTTTTTTTGGAAAATTTGCCGAAAAAACAAATTATGAAGAAAATAAATTTTCAAATACGATTTTAAAAGGGAAATAAAAACGAACATCATTTTAAATGCTGGCGCATAACTCAAAAACGCCTGGATCAATTTTGCCAATTCTTTTTTTTAAATGTTCGTTGAGGCTCAAGGATGGCTTTTGTGGCGAAAAAACTTCGAATAATTGCCGGAAAACCCCTAAAAAGAGCCCTTTTCTTTTTCCCATACAAACGAATGAATGCTGTTAGTAACGCTAATGCTCGAGAACAGCTGAACCAATCTTGATCAAATTTTCAGAGGTTGTTCGCTGTGGATCGAGGAAAGTTTAGAAATAAAAAAACCGTATGCTTTTCGTGAGGAAAAGTCGGAAAGTTAGACAATTCCAAAGAGATAACTTTTTTTCATAGAAAATTTTTTTTTTTTCAACTTTTTTCCTTTTGTTTTCGATTGTCAAATTTGTCGTTTGCTTTCTTCATTCCGGTTATTGAAAAAAAAATTATTGGAATTTATTCCGTGAAAACGTTATGTGTGTTTCACACAAAGTGCTCAATTACAGATTGAAATTTGTTACGATACCACAAAGATATCGCGTTCGTTTTGGCATCAACATAAGTATGTATATTGACAGCCCATGGCACATGACCGAGAATTCCCAGGATGCGATGACATATGAATGAAATTATGGATCGCGGGCAATCAGCAAGCGATCGTCACGATGTCAGAGGACAACTTTTCAAACAACAGTTGCGATGTTTTGTAAACTTTATCTTTAAGCAACGTATGTATATGTGGTGCTCTTAGATGCTGAATGTGTTCTGTTGAGTGGCAAAGGAGAGGTTTGCCGCACGCACATATTCTTCTTTGGATGGTGGATGGTGGTTACACTAAATCAAATTGATGAAGTCATTTCTGCGGAAATTCCTGATCCAGAGTTAGAAGCAGAATTATACGAAACCAATATGGTTCATGTACCTTACGGACATCACAATACCACTTCGGTTTGTATGTCTGACAATAAATGTACGAAACATTATCCAGGTGCTTTTCTTTCGGAAACACAAACTGGAAATGATGGATATCCACTTTATCGGCATCGCTCACCAGATAACAATGGCAGAACATTCAGCACTTAATTTAGAAGAGTGAATATCGAAGTTGACAACACATCTACAGTACTATATTCACCATTATTGCCTAATTCACATTCAAAACTTATATCAATGTTAAGTATTGCAGTTTGGTGAAATCGATCAAATGCGTTTGCAAGTCCGTCCCCGAAAGAAATAACTTGGCGGTTATTGACCTTGAACGAAATGAGATCAGCAAATATCAAATGGGTCGCTACGTGTACTGCAATGAAGCGTTATGTAAGATATTTACTTTTGCAATTAATGAACGTTTTCCGACTGTTGTGCTTCTCGCAGTTAATTTGAAGAATGGCCAAAGAGTGTATTTCAACCCAGAGAATATAGTGGAAAACCACCAGCAACAAAATTAACATTGACGATTTTTTTCTCAACTTTCGTCAGTGATCCGTTTGCGAGAACATTGCGCTATTCGAAAATGCCTTGATATTATACGTGGAATGCATCGTCGAAGTAATAGTTACGTAGAAAGCAAGGCAAACCAGTAGATGGACATCCAGGTATGTTCTCAACAAATTAAGACGAGTTTTCACAATCCACCCGAAAAACCCACGATTGCTTCTAACTTCGGTTGCTACTGATTAATGAACGCGGTTCAACTTAATTTGAGTCACTGCGTAGTGTGAATGGTTTCTGAAAAGCATGCCAGCAATTACAATTGCTAGAACAGATGAGGAAGTGCTTGCCCGCGAAACAGATTGGATTTTGAAAAAAAGGCTCAGTGAAAAAAGGAAAGCTGAACTATCTCCTCAGCTTGTGGTTCCAGGCACAAAAATCTCACGACATAATACATATAAAATCAATACATCAGACTCTGATGATTATAGAAAGTTACTTTCAGTGCAACAGAAAATATACTAAATAACATACAAGTAGAAGTGATCAATAGCCACAAAAGCCGATTTATAATGGGTGGTGGTGATATGACCTCTGACCATTCACCAGTATATTTAACAATACACAAAAGTTATTAAGGAACCTTCACTTACGCTAACAAATAAAAACACTGACTGGGAATATTTAAGCAAATGCTATCCAATGTTGATAGTCAAGTAAAAATAAGTTGTAATTCGGAGCTAGATAACGAAATCATGAATTTGACAAATACAATTCTATATGCAACCTGGAGTAGTACACCAATTAAAAAAAACGTCACAGCAGGACATAAGTATACCAAAGAAATTAAGGAAATGGTAGCAGAAGAAGGCCGATTACGCCGAAGGTGGCAACAAACAAGATCTCCATCTGACAAAAGTTGTCTTAACAAATTGTGTAAAAAACTTACCAATAAGATAAAGGCATTTGAAACAAGAAAAAACGTTAACTTTCGGTTGCACCGAAGCTAAATACCCTTCACAGGTGCATTTCCGTTAGTAACTATGTGTTCAGTTTGTATGGAAGCTATATGCTATAGTAATCCGTTCTAAACAAGTTTTTTAGAGATTACATTGTTGCCTTAGAAAATAACATATATCAAATTTCGTGAATATATCTTGTCAAATGTGAAAGTTGTCCATACAAGAACTTGATTCCGATCGTTCAGTTTGTATGGCAGCTATATGCTATAGTTAACCGATCTGAACAATTTCTTTGGAGATTACATTGTTGCCTTAAAAAATAACATATACCAAATTTCGTGAATATATCTTGTCAAATGTGAAAGTTTTTCATACAAGAACTTGATTCCGATCGTTCAGTTTATATGGCAGCTATATGCTATAGTTAACCGATCTGAACAATTTCTTCAAATATTACTCTTTTGCATTAGAAAATAAAATATACCAAATGCCAACTCTTTTTTCCGATCGTTCAGTTTGTATGAAAGTTTTCCATGAACAAAGATTACATTTTGCCTTAAAAAATAACATTCCAAATTTAGTGAATATATCGTCCATACAAGCATTTGATTTTGTTCAGTTTGTATGGCAGCTATATGTTATAGTGGTCCGATATCGGCCGTTCCGACAAATGAGCAGCTTCTAGAGGAGAAAATGACCAACGTTTGCAAAATTTCAAAACGATATCTTAAAAACTGAGAGACTAGTTCGTATATATACAGACAGACGGACAGACAGACAGACGGACATGGCTAAATCGACTCAGCTCGACATACTGATCATTTATATATATACTTTATAGGGTCTCCGACGATTCCTTCTGGATGTTACAAACTTCGTGACAAACTTAATATACCCTGTTCAGGGTATAAATATAACTCTCAGCTATTATCTGAAAAGTTTATCTAACGACCATAGGAATGATTATTGACATTGGAAGCGTACAAACAATTTTTCTCGACCCGCAACTCAACATAATCCAATCAGAAAAGTAGACCACATGGGCCAAGAGCGATATAAAGAAAGCAGATGTTTTTTCGGAACACCCTGAAGGTGTCTTCAAACCATATGAAACTGCTTGCTGTGCGTATTAACAACATAATTGAAGAGAGGAAGCTAATACCGGTGCATCAGTTTGGCTTTCGAAAATATCACACCACTATTGACCAAGTATATAGAATAACTCGAGTCATTGAAAATGTCTTCGAAGAAAAAAAGGTTACAAAATTTTAAAATCATATCTTTGGGACCGTTTTTTCGAATTAAATATAGGGATATGTACTCTGATTTAAAGGAAATAAAAGCTGGTGTTCCTCAGGGTAGTGTGTTAGGACCCATCCTTTACCTACTCTTTACGTGCTATCTACCTCACGATGACAATTGTATTACAGCAACATTTGCGGATGATACTGCGGTTCTGTCTGTCGGCAATACACAAACTCTATTAATTGCAAGACTGCTGAAACATTTAAACAAAATATTTGAATTGACAGCTAAATGGCGAATAAAATTAAACGAAACTAAATCAGAACATATTGATTTCACATTCATCATTACCAGATATATGCCTCTGTACTTAAATGGTGTGCAAATACCACATCACAATACTGCGAAATACCTAGGCATGACCCTGAACACAAAACTTAGATGGAGTGCACATGTCAAAAAGAAAAAAAGAAAATTAAAAATAAAATTCAGAAACATGTATTGGCTATTGGGTAGAAACTCTACATTATCCAGATATAACAAAATTCTAGTCTACAAGCAGGTATTCAGACCAGTTTGGACTTATGGGATTCAACTTTGGGGCTGCTCAAGCTCTAGCATTGTTGCACAAATCCAGCGATTCCAAAAATGTTTTAAGATACGCCGTCAATGCGCCTTTGTATGCTCGCAGTCACAATCTTGAACGCGATCTCGGAATTGACTCAGTTGCTGCATCAATCAACAAATGTGTAAAATTTCATATGGAAAGACTTTCTGACCATCTGAACACTGAAGCTAGGGCTCTCGTCACTCGAAGTAAATGGAAAGAAAGGCTTAAGCGCGAAAAACCCTATCACCTTATACAGCAACAAGACTCTCTGCAATTTATACGCAGAGCACCATTAATTATTTTGTATTATACAATAAGCAAAACAAATTGTTCGTTAGTTTATTTGAAATAAAAAAAAAAAAACAAAAAAAGGAAAAAAGAAAAAGCGGGTCTTTCAACAAAGGTTACAGGGAGTGAATAGTAATAAATTAAGTAACGGTCATGTCGAACTTAGTCTTTACTGAAATAAGTACTTAATCTTATAGTCGAATCAATATTTAGTTGTGCTATAGTCTGCTAATGACGAGAAATACAAAAGGAATTCAAACTAAAAGGTAACGGTTACGGTAACGGTTAGTTATTTTATTTACTATCTTATTAGTTTCATTAAGGATACTTATGAAGCTGAAACGAAATTCTCAAATTCTTTAACTGTGCAACATTCAACATCTTCTGCGGCTGGCAATGTGCAGCATGATCTAAACTCGATTGTCACTTCAAAAAACACTCACACAATGACCACTGCGACTGTGTGCAACAACCAAAATATTGTTGTTGGTTTCTCATGCTACGTTGCGCCTCATGCAGCACAATGTATTTGCTGCTACTAGCTATTTCTCTCGCTGATCAAGATCATTGGGCTTATTGATCGCTATGCAAGATTACAGTCAGCGCTTACTGTCGGCAGAAATAACGGTCTACGGCGCAATGACGTATTAAAAATGTGGTATTTTGCTGTTTTTATACCCTGAACAGGGTATATTAAGTTTGTCACGAAGTTTGTAACACCCAGAAGGAAGCGTCGGAAACCCTATAAAGTACATATATAAATGATCAGTATGTCGAGCTGAGTCGATTTAGCCATGTCCGTCTGTCTGTCTGTCCGTCTGTCCGTCCGTCTGTCTGTATATATACGAACTAGTCCCTCAGTTTTTAAGATATCCTTTTGAAATTTTGCAAACGTTATTTTCTCTTCAAGAAGCTGCTCATTTGTCGGAACGGCCGATATCGGACCACTATATCATATAGCTGCCATATAAACTGAACGATCGGAAACAAGTTCTTGTATGGAAAACTTTCATATTTGCCAATGTATCTTCACTAAATTTGGTATAGATTATTTTCTAAGGCAACAATGCAATTTTCGAAGAAATTGTTCAGATCGGCTTACTAAGCATATAGCTGCCATACAAACCAAATGATCGGAATCAAATGCTGGTATGGAAAACTTTTGCATTTGACAAGATATATTTACAAAATTTGGTATAAATTATTTTCTAAGGCACCAATGTAATCTGTGAAAGGTATATTAGCTTCGGTGCAGCCGAAGATAACATTTTTTCTTGTTTTTTGTTGTGTGTGATATTCCTTGGTCATCCAAGGCACGACGTGGCTATGAACCGATTGCCAATTATTTTTTGTCACCAAAGTGCTAAAGCAATTATTGGTGGCGATAAAAAATTCGTATTGATTTTAACTCTAAATGCCCGCCATGAGGATAAGATAGAACAAAAGTTCTTCTCGCGACAATGTTTTGGCATTATGGAATGCACCCTTTGATATATAAGCAGACTTATAGTTATTCTTTTGGTGTTCACTTATTATTTTCACATTTAACGTTGTCTTGGTTGTATAGACAAAAAACTTATTTAAAAAACTTTGAAAAGTGTTGATGAGTTTACAATCCTTAGCCAAATATAAATCCCGGTTGATTCCGATTACTATCGCGTCGTGTTTTTTCATTTCATGGCATAGCAGGATAGATGGCATAGCAGGATAGATACCGAAACGCGAACCCGATTCCCCAATCGATGATGATGGAGCAGACATTCAATTGCCCGACCATGAAGAAGCTCGAATAGCAATTACCCGCCTGAAGAACAACAAAGCGGCGGGGGCCGATGGATTATCGGCCGAGCTATTCAAACACGGCGGCGAAGAACTGATAAGGAGCATGTATCAGCTTCTTTGTACAATATGGTCGGACGAAAGCCTGTCCAACGATTGGAATTTAAGTGTGCTCTGCCCAATCCATAAAAAAGGAGACCCCACAATCTGCGCCAACTACCCTGGGATTAGCCTCCTCAACATCGCATATAAGGATCTATCGAGCGTATTGTGTGAAAGATTAAAGCCCACCGTCAACAAACTGATTGGACCTTACCATTGTGGCTTCAGACCTGGAAAATCAACAACCGACCAGATATTCACCATGCGCCAAATCTTGGAAAAGACCCGTGAAAGGAGAATCGACACACACCACCTCTTCGTCGATTTCAAAGCTGCTTTCGACAGCACGAAAAGGAGCTGCCTTTATGCTCCGAAAAACTAATACGGCTGTGTAAACTGACGTTGATCAACACACAAAGCTCCGTCAGGATCGGGAAGGACTTCTCCGAGCCGTTCGATACCAAACGATATTTCAAACAAGGCGACTCCCTATCGTGTGACTTCTTCAACCAGCTATTGATATCATCGGCCTCAACACCCGCGCCGTTAGTTCTGCCTTCTCCAGACTGGACAAGAAAGCACAGAAAATGGATTTGGCAGTGAACGAGGGCAAGACGAAATATCTTCTGTCATCAAACAAACAGTCGTCGCACTCGCGACTTGGCTCTCACGTCACAGTTGACTGTCATAACTTTGAAGTTGTAGATAATTTTGTCTATTTAGGAACCAGCGTAAACACCACCAACAATGTTAGCCTGGAAATCCAACGCAGGATTGCTCTTGCCAACAGGTGCTACTTCGGACTGAGTAGGCAATTGAAAAGTAAAGTCCTCTCTTGACGAACAAAAACCAAACTCTATAAATCGCTCATAATTTCCGTCCTGCTCTACGAGTATGGTGCAGAGGCTTGGACGATGACAGAAACCGATGAGTCGACGTTACGAGTTTTCGAGAGAAAGGTTCTGCGAAAGATTGATGGTCCTTTGCGCATTGGCCAAGGCGAATATCGCATTCGATGGAACATTGACATTGACATAGTTCAGCGAATTAAAAGACAGTGGCTACACTGGCTAGGTAATGTTTTCCGAATGGACGAAAACACTCCAGCTCTGAAAGTATTCGACGCAGTACCCGCCAGGGGAAGCAGAGGAAGAGGAAGACCTCCACTCCGTTGGAAAGACTGAGTGGAGAAGGGCCTGGCTTCGCTTAGAATATCCAATTGGCGCCACGTAGCGAAAAGAAGAAACGACTGGCGCGCTGTTGTTAACTCGGCTATAATCGCGTAAGCGGTGTCTACGCCAATTGAGAAGAAGAAGAGCAACTACGCTGTTTGAGATATATCATTTGCTGGTATTGGATTAAAGTAGAGGGGATAAAGAAAAGTTTCCTCGGTTTAAAAGTGAAAAAGGATTTTACATTATTTTATCTTTCGACTAGGTGTCAAAGATGGACTAAAGGAAATCAACGGCTAACTACAACGCTTAGGGGAATTAAGGTGTATTTTAGTCTTGAACTAACAAAATCGATTTTGTGATGGTTTATATTTTTCAAGTTTAACTAAATTTTCAACAAGAAGGCCACGATTTGTCAGGTTCTGCTGGACTGATTTACCGAATATTTTAAAATTATGTATGTTCTTTATACAAAAGACCTCTCTATGTCCGGAACTAGCCATATCCGCAAATTTCAATTTTAACTATTTTTAAAAAATTCGAAACAGTCGAGAGAAGTATAAAAAAAATGTTTGCTTCATCAGCTGCTAGGTTTTTGAAATTTTCAACTTTTAAAAATATGAATTTTTATGTGAAGGCCGTTATAGCTGCTGATAGATACAAAAAAACGACTATCTTATCAAATACTTAAAGTGTTACTAACGGCTATTTGAGGAATTAGAAGCTTTATTGGTCTTCCTAGACACTTGTGAGCAAAGGTCAGAAATACGAATTAATTCACCAAAACTAAAAGCCTTATGCCGTTAGAATATACATATATGCAGATGTAGGGTGTCATTATACCGGCAAAAATGAAAATATCAAACAAATAAACTAATGAAAATGAAAAGTGATGAGATGATCGTAACTACTATTATTTGTCAAAGTGTGTTATAACATTGGTCAATATAGATAACAACTGAAGTGATCGATTGCTCATAAATTAGCACTCACACTCAATCTATGAGAAATGAGAAGTATTTTCTTTAATGAAAGGGCCCTGTTATCGCTGCCCTTTTATAGCTGAATTGCAAGTGTGCATTTGCTCCTCTATAAAAGCGCATCATTTGACCAAGCAAATTTTAGTTTAGTGAACTACACAGAACATTCTGGTTTGGGTGATTCATTCGGAGCTGAAAGCTGTTACAAATAAAAATTAAAAAAAAATTATTTTCGCTAAATAAAGAAACTATAAAAATGGTTATCAAAAATCCGAACAATATAGTTGTGCCCGATTATTTGAACGAGAACTTCTTCGTGGCCGCGCTCGAGGAAGGTTTGCGTGCAATTCAGGTGACGGTTAAAGAAGTAACTTTCGAATGGGCCACCAACCCCGGTGATAATTACTGCTCACGCATCTATCGCGTTGCAGTCGCCTATGAGAGTCTAGTTGACGCTGATGAGCCACCAGTACAAGAGCAACGGTCGTTAATCGTTAAATCTATACCGGTTTCGAAAGACACCCGTTTCCTTGAAGATTTAGGTGTTTTTCTTAAGGAAAAAATTACCTTTTTGGATGTATTGCCACGGCTGCAAGTACTTGTGTCGTGTTCGAATCTCGGTGCCACGTTAGTATACCCAATAAAATTGTGGAACATTTCTCATTAACTTTTTTTTTTGGAAAACAATTGAATGTTTTAAAATGATTTTAAATATTTTCGGGTATTCTCAATTATGATTTCTTCTAATCTGTTTAGCTGCTTATACGCAAACAAATCACCAATTAACTCTCTTGTGCTTACTGACTTGAAGTCTGAAGGTTTTCGGGTTGCGCCACGACAGGACCTGCTCGATTGGGCACACTGCGAGTTGATCTTGCAACAAACGGCGCGCCTGCACGGCACTTCAATGATTTTAGCCCAGCGAGTAAGTGTATTGAAGAAGCCTAAGTAAGCATTTTTATACCATTATTGTTCAGTATATAACGGGAGTTATTCAGAAAAGAGCTGCTGGAAATGTAGTGCAGATATGCTTTGTGCAACAAAAACAATTCAATTGATCCAAAATAGTAGGGCTTACAATCAGTTAATCTTTTAAAGCAACTAATCTTATTTTAGAAACAATAATAAATATCTGGAAATATATATTTAGTTGCAGTTATAGTTAAAATTTAGATCGTGCAATAGAATGTTTTAATTTTTATGTAATTAATTTACAAAAATCGTGAAAAATCATTAGTATATATATCATCTATAGGATCCCGATATCACCAAACGCTTGGTCGGCGGTTTGCTGAGCGAGAAGCATGTAATGAAGTCTGTTACCTTTAAGCAAATGTTTAGTATTCCCTTGAAGTACTTAGCCAACAATGCAGCCGAGTGGCCCGGTTTTGAAAAGATCGCACAAAAATTGCACCATTTCAATGATAATTTCAAGATCATATGCGCACGCTTAGCAGATCCTCGTAAAGGCGATCGTTTCGTTGTGATGAATCATGGTGATCTCACTGTTTTAAATATGATGTACGCCTATGATGATCCCAATCAACCCAAGAAACCAACGCGCGCTATTTTTGTAAGTTCCACTGAAATCCAGAACTTTTTATTTCATTCCATTAATACATTAATATTTTATGAACTTTCAGGTGGATTTCCAACTTAATTTCTATGGCAGCCCTGGCTGCGATCTCAATTTCTTTCTCAACACTAGTGTACGTCTAAATGTGCTAAAGGATCGACGAGACGATCTTATAAATGTGTATTATAAAACATTCAAGGAGACGTTGGAGTACCTTCATTACGAGAATATACCGACTTTAGATGATCTAAAGTACGAACTGCGTGCTCGTGAACTTTATGGTCTTTTCGGTTTGTTCGGTTTTCTACCCTTAATTACTATGCCAAAGGAGCTATCTGGAGATAACAGTGTTGAAAATATGAGAGTTGAGGAGAAAGTCCGTGAAAAGTACCAAAAACTATTTGCACAAGATAATGTACAAGCCCAGCTAAAGTATGCACTGAAGCGCTTTGATGATTTGGGTGTGTTGGATGAGTTTTAGTTAATGTTTGATATTGGGTACAACTACTTTATGTTGAATGCCATACATCCAAATCGGCTTTATCACTACATTATATAAAAGCACTTTGTTGTCTAGGCTAAGTTTGGAGTTTTTATTTAATAGTCAATTTAAATTTGCAGCTCTTATCTTTATGTAAGTTATTTCACTGGATATATCTTTTCTGCACGTAAGTCTTCTATCGAAGTGAATACTGAATACCAAGATATGTTACTTCGTTCGCTTGGGGTACTAAACTATTGTTTATTTTTACTGCCGGACACATTTGTGGTCTTAGCGCAAACTTAACATGCTTACACTTGTTTTTGTTTTTTTTTTGATGAGATGTTTCTGTCTTTTTTTTGGTGAGATGTGGGGGGAAAATCTTCGAAAGACATCCGCTGGGGTTTGCTGACACCCAGAGCGCTGCAGTCTAGCAGGTAGCTGCCGATGAAGTCACGAAAAAGCTTCTCAAGTTGAGTAGCGATATTCGGGACAAGATTTTGCCTTTTAGTTGCGTTTTTGGCAACCTCGGCGTAGGGGAAAGGGGATCCCTGCCGTTGCGGTTAGAGTTGGGATTGTGGTGTGGTTTGTGCTGGGGGGCGGGTGGCTCTTTGTAGGAGAGCCTTTGAGGTATTCTGGGCCTTTTTTGGAGGTTCGGGTTGGTGTTTTTTGAGGTCTTTAGAGCAACCCCGATAGGTAGCGCGATGTGGGCTCTTGCCGTGGAAGCAGGTGGGCTTCGCGTTTTTTTGCTCTTTGAGAGCGCAGAATGCCGTATTATGAGAGCGACCGCAGAAGGCGCAGGCCAAGGGAGCAGTAGTTTGACGTGTGGGCGAAATTAAGGCAGTGGAAGCATTGCGATAGCCTTAGCCTTTCGTTTGGCCTCTACTTTGACGATGAGGTCATCGATTACTTTAAGTCAAAAATCGTCTTCGCTGAAGAGTGCGAAGGGTCGAGGTTGACCGTTATTAGGGGCCATATTGTTGGGACCTTGCGCATGCGGTTAATGCTCTTCACCGCTGGATTTTTCATCCTCAATTCACTGAGGATGGTTTGGTCATCGAGGCATTCGAGGATGCCTCTGATGACGACAGTCTGGCCTTTGTTCTGATGGAGCTGGTTGGTTGTGTAAGGGATTTCATGCTTTTCCAGCGCAGATGTAAGCTGCCGAAACCCGTCAACTGTTTCGGGATAAACAGTGATGGCTTCAGAGACCACTTTGGCGGATCTGATTTTTATGTCTGCCTTGCGCAGACCAGAGCTTATCTGCTCCCACGATTCCATTTTGAGGATTCGGATAGGAGGAGGGCTTTTCTCCTTAGGGGGGACTAGGTCCTCGCTCTCATCGGAAGAGGTTGATGACAGGAAGTCATCAATTATGAGAGTTTCAGGGGGGATGTGGTGCGGCGCCGCTTTCGCTTTTCCCGTTTGGGTTCTTCCCGTCTGGGGTTTTCCCGCTTGGGGTTTTCCCGTTTTTCCCGTCATTGGGTGGATCAATGCTCATTTGAGTATTTTCGGGAGAGGGGGAGGTGGTAGCGTCGTTGGACGCGTCCGCAAAAGTTGAGGTTAATACATTGTTGGAAGATTGTTGGAAGATCTGCTGTTTATATGATGTATAGTGTTGGACCTAAAACACTGAACTGTGGTACACCTGCCCTTATCTGTTGTTCATCAGATATGAAATCTCCCACTTTTTCCATAAATTTTCCATTTTTTTAAATAAGACTTCAATGTTTTATATAATTCTTCTGCCATGGAGACGGTTGTGTTAAGGTTTATTTATCAAGATAATCTGCGACTTTTTCCATGAATTAGGACAATATCCCAGATTAAGAATTGCTTTGAAGAGCAAAGAGAGCACTGCTACGGCAATATTTGGTAACTCAATTAGCATTTTTGGGGTAATATTATCATGTCCTGGTGACTTTTTTGGGTTAAGTTCTTTTATTATTCTAGTAACTTCAGAAGTAGAAGTCCTAATTGACCCAAGCGACTCGTAAGCGGTATTGGGCAAGGTTGACAGCTTAAAGTTGTTCTTTGGGCAATTGGGCTGAAATACCTTTTCTAGGTGATTTGCAAAGCAATTTGCCTTATCCTCATCACTACGTTCCCGATTACCATTCAGCTGGCATGTTGGAATATACTAGTGGCTTCAAAGACTTTTGGGCTTTCCAAAGGGAGTTTTGCTTGCTAAATTTGAACACAGTTTCTTCATTTAATTTTCAGTGTTGTGTTCTTCCTTCGCGTTTAAGCGCTTTTTTTAACTTTCGTACAGCAGATTTTAGTTGAAGCTGAGTGGAAGGGGAGCGATTTAACTGCCATTCACGTCATTATTGGTGATCTTTCTATAACCAACTAGTTTATTGTTTCTTTTTGGTGTTGCCAATACAGCTGCATTAGTTATTACGTCATTAAATTCTCTTATACTTTCATCAATGTCTCTTCCAGTATTTATTTTGCAATCAATATTGATGTGGCTGCTGATATACTTTCTATACTTCAACCAGTTAGTATGTGATGTTAGACAAACTTTTAGCTCAAATATCATGGGCTGTTCGTATAGCTTTATTAGTAGAGGAGAATGATCAGATGATAAGTCTGTACATGTATCAGCTGTCATAAGCGATCTATCTATATTTTTGACTTCAGCAAAATCTATTTAGTCCGGTATTTTTTTTCTATCACTTGGCCAGTATGTCGGCTTACCAGGAGATATTATATCCAGCTTATTATGCTTATTCATAATAATGTACGAAAGCTGTCCTTTCGAATTAATAAGTCGTGAGCCCCAGTACGTGTGTTTTCCGTTGTAATCTCCACCTGCTAGAAATCTTTGACCTAGTGTTCCGAAAAAGTCTTTAAATTCGCTATCCGTCATTTTAGAAGGAGGTGGACAGTATATAGCCGTATGGTTTAAGTCAAAACCCCGATTTTTTAGTGATATTGTTGCAGCTTGTAACTGTGGTGTAGCATGAGATTCTAGAGCATAGTTGTTTAAACAATTTCTAATCAACACTGCCGTGCCACCATGCGATTTCCATAAAACTTTTTTCAGTGTAGGAATGAATTTTTGCTTCATCTATATTGCCTTTTTTCAAAGGCACTATATGAAAATTGTTAGTAGCTATGTACAATTTCACTTAATCTCGCAACAAGAGGATTACCGCTACGCTCGCGCAAATATATTGGAGGTGGTTTGGCATTAACGACTGTGGTGGTACCCTTCGCATCGTCGTCTGAACCATTGCTTAGTATGGCAAATCTGTTGTCATTTAAAACTTCCGTTTTATTTTTATTTGGTGTGACTTGGAAGGAAGGGTTGACAAAGCTGAAGTAGGCATTTAAGGAATGCCAACGGTCTTGCTGATGAGGCTGCAAAGCACTCATTATTCTTTGTTTGATTTGTTTTTTTGTTTTCTCTTTTTGATTCGTACACTATTTGTTTATGTTTATTATTATTAATTTGTGTGCACTGTTTTTATGTTTGTTTACATTTTAATAAATTGCTTTTTTGTTTTACTTTTTGCTTGATTATTATTATTATTTTTTATTTTTTTGCAAAGACAGAATTCACGGAGCGAATTAAATAAAAATAGTGAACGGACGTTGAACACTCTCTTTCAGAATTAAAGTGTGATAGAATAATATTCAATAAATTCAAAATTTTTAATATTTACAACAATTAAATTCAAAAACTTGTTTCTGTACAAAAGTGCTTTTTACGGAGATTGCCTGGAAGTTGAAGTGCGGTGAGATGATCGAGTGGATGGGCTGTTACACCTACTAAAAGTTTCCCAGTGGATGTAAAACAACTTATTATAATTTTTTCTTATTAGACTTTGACCAGCAAGAGCGAATCTGAAAAGTCACTAACTAATGTAAGTTTTATTTATCTAATGCGGTAAACAATTATATTTGCGTTATTTAGAGTTAAGCTTTTACCTGCATTAGATCAGCCTAGTAGTATACACCGAAATTGGTAAATGTTTTATCTAATAGTTGGAATATAGTTATTTTTACAAATATTGGCTCATGATGAAAAATGTCCGAACGCCTCTACCTGGTGATGGCCAAATATCCGAAAACCCCAAAACTACGACAAATAAACTAATTCATTATGAAACAATTATAAACCAACAATCCAGGCAGTTGGAAACGTTAGAGCAATTATGCACCGAATTAAAGTAAGAGATAGTATTTCTCAAAGCCGAAAATCAGAAGTTAAAAACAAAGAATCTAAGTCCTAGAAATAACGAAATAAGTGCTGAATTGTATGCAACAGATGAGGAACAGCTTGCCCGCGAAACAGATAGCATCTTGAAAAAAAGGCCCAGTAAAACAGGAAAGCTGAACTATCTCCTCAGTTTGTGGTTCCAGCTACATCAAATAGCATAAAAGAAGTCGAAAGAAATCAAACAGAAACAAAAATCTCATGACCTCCTCTAATAATATATAAAATTACGAATGATGAGGCAAGAAAAGCATTTACTATTAAGCTTATAAATAATAATACGTATAAAATTAATACATCTGATGACTATAGAAAGTTAACCAAGAACTGTCTACACAGAATTAACCATGGTTTTCTTATGAAAATTAGCAACCTCGACCAATTAAGGTAATCGTTAAAAATGTACGAGCCAGAGGCTATTATATTAGACCTTCTTAGGAAGGGATTCAAACCTATAAACGCAATCAAGAAACTGAAGTGGAAAACGAAAGAGCCATTACATCTGTTTCTTCTTGCTTTCGATGCAACAGAAAATATAAATAACATACATGTATATGGAATAAAAACTATATTGCATTCCTTTGCTGTCATTGAGGCCGTAAAGCAGTTAAAGCTCATACCACAATGAAAATTGTGTCAATCGTATGGACATACAAGTAGTTGTGCTATGCTCTTGCTTATGACGAGTAATACAAAAGGAATTCAAACTAAAAGCTAACGGTTACGGTAACGTTTCGTTATTTTATTTTCTCTACATTTACATAGTTTCATTAAGGATACTTATGAAGCTAAAACAAAATTCTCAAATTCTTCAACTGTGTAACATTCAACATTATTATCCTTTGTGGCTGGCAATATGCAGCGTGATCTAAACACGATTGTCACTTCGAAAAACACCCACACAATGACCACTGCTGCTGTGTGCAACAACCAATATATTGCTGTTGGTTTCTCGTGCTACTTTGCGTCTCATACAGCAGAATCACTTTGCTGCTTCTACTTATTTCTCTCGCTGATCAAGATTATTGGCGTTAAACAATTCGTATTGGTTTAAGCTCAAATTCCGCCGATGAGGATAAGACAAACAAAAGTACTTCTCGCGACAATGTTTTGGCATTATGGAATGCACCCTTTGATATACATTATAAGCATATTTATAGTTATTCTTTTGCTGTTCACTTATTATTTTCACATTCACATCTAATGTTGTAGTTGTTGTACTGTCAAAAAGCATGTCCCAAAAATGTTTGAAAAGTGTTGATGAGTTTACAATCCTTAGCCAAATATAAATCCCGGTATGGCATAGTATGTACTTGCCTTAGCCTCAAACTCTCGGCTAAAAGTCAAAACTTTTATTTTATGGGCAATTATAACTGAGCTATAATCAGAGAGCAACTACGCTGTTTGGGATATATAATTTGCTGGAAACAAAACGTTTCATTCCGAAATTAATCAATATTGTATCGGACTAAAGGAGAGGGGATAAGGAAAAGTTTCCTCCATTAAAAAGTCAAAAGAGATTTAACATCATTTTATCATTTGACTTGGTGTCAAAGAGGGACTAGAGGAAACCAACGGCTATTACAACGCTTAGGGGAATTAAAGGGTATTTTAGTCTAGAGCTAAAAAAATCGATTTTGTGATTTTTTATATTTGTTAAACTGCATTTTCAACAAGAAGCCCACGATTTGTCAGGTTCTGCTGAACTGAAAATGTTTACTTCATCAGCTGCTAGGTTTTTGAAATTTTCAACTTTTAAAAATATGAATTTTTATTCTACGACTTTGTCCTTTCCTGCCAAATCACTTGGATATCGATACCGAACCACTATATAATGTCGCTCTCAATAAAACTGATTATTGAAACTTTAGATAGAGATCTTTCTATAGCCTTTTACGCTACAAGAAATGCAGCTGTGAATGGCTTTATAGCTGCTGATAGATAGAAAGAAAACGACTATCTTATCAAATAAATACTTAAAGTGTTAATAACAGCTATTTGAGTAATTAGAAGCTTTATTGGTCTTCCTAGACTCTTGTTAACAAAGGTCTAAAACGAGAATCAGTTCACCGACCCTAAAAGCTCTATTCTGTTAGACTACGTATGCACATGTAAGGTGTCATTATAACGGCAAGAATGAAAATATTAGTGATTATCAAGTAAATAAACAAATGCAATTAGTGAAAAGTGATGAGATGACTATAACTACTATTATTTGCCAAAGTGTGTTATAACTTTAGCAAATATTGATAATTAAAAAACAGTTGCATTATCTAAATCCCCGCAAAACAAACAATAGCAGCTACAGCCAATCTATACTCAACTGAAGTGATCTATTGCTCAGTAATTAGCACTCACACTCAATCTATGAGAAATGAGAAGTATTTTCTTTAATGAAAGGGCCCTGTTATCGCTGCCCTTTTATAGCTGAATTTCAAGTGTGCATTTGCTCGTCTATAAAAGCGCATCATTTGACCAAGCAAATTTTAGTTTAGTGAACTGCACAGAACATTCTGGTTTGGGTGATTAATTTTGAGCTAAAAGCTGTTAAATAAAAAAAAAGTTTATTTTCGATAAATAAAGAAACTATAAAAATGGTTATCAAAAATCCGAACAATATTGTTGTGCCCGATTATTTGAACGAGAACTTATTCGTGGCCGCGCTCGAGGAAGGTTTGCGTGCAATCCAGGTGACGGTCAGAGAATTAACTTTCGAATGGGCCACAAACCCCGGGGATAATTATTGCTCACGCATCTATCGCGTTGCAGTCGCCTATGAGCGACTAGTTGACGCTGATGAGCCACCGGTACAAGAGCAACGGTCGTTAATCGTTAAAGCTGTAACGGTTACGAAAGAAACACGTGTTCTTGAAGATTTAGGTGTTTTTCTTAAGGAAAGAATTACCTTTTTGGATGTATTGCCACGGCTGCAAGTACTTTTGCCGTGTCCGAAATTCAGTGCCACGTTAGTATACTTCAAAAAATTGTGGAACATTTCCCATTAATTTTTATACCCAGAACAGGGTATATTAAGTTTGCCACGAAGTTTGTAACACCCAGAAGGAAGCGCCGAAGACACTATAAAGTATATACATATATAAATGATCAGTATGTTGAGCTCTGTCGATTTAGCCATATCCGTCTGTCTGTTTGTATATATACGAACTAGTACCTCAGTTTTTAAGATATCGTTTTGAAATTTTGCAAACATCATTTTCTCTTCAAGAAGCTGCTCATTTGTCAGAACTTCCGATATCGGACCACTATAACATACAGCTGTCATACAAACTGAACCATCAGAATCAACTTTTTATATGGAAAACTTTTTCATTTGACAAGATATATTCACGAAATTTGGTACAGCTTATTTTCTAGGGCAACAATGTAATCGTTGAGGAAATTGTTCAGATCGGTTATCGGTTTTTTTTATTTTTTTGTGTCGTAAAACAATTGAATGTTTTAAAATGATTTTAAAAAATTTCGTTTATTCTCAATTATGATTTCTTCTATTCTTCCCAGCTGCTATTATGCAACCAAATCACCCGTTAACTCTCTTGTTCTTACTGACATGAAGTCTGAAGGTTTTCGGGTTGCGCCACGACAGGACCTGCTCGATTGGGCACACTGCGAATTGATCTTGCAACAAACGGCGCGCCTGCACGGCACTTCAATGATTTTAGCCCAGCGAGTAAGTGTATTGAAGAGGCCTAAGTAAGAATTTTTTTATACCATTATTGCTCAGTATATAACGGGAGTTATTGAGAAAAGAGCTGCTGGAAATGTAGTGAAGATATGCTTTGTGCAACAAAACAATTGAATTGATCTAAAACAGTAGGGTTTTCAATTAGTTAATGTTTTGAAGCAACTAATCTTATTTTAGAAACAATAATAAATATCTGGAAATATATATTTAGTTGCAGTTATAGTTAAAATTTAGATCGTGCAATAGAATTTTTTAATTTTTATGTAAATAATTTACAAAAATCGCGACAAATCATATGTTATATGTAAACATCATCTATAGGATCCCGATATCACCAAACGCTTGGTCGGCGGTTTGCTGTGCGAGAAGTCTATAATAAAGTCTGATGTCCTTAAGCAAATGTTTGGCATTCCCCTGAAGTACTTGGCCAACAATGCAGCCGAGTGGCCCGGATTTGAAAAGATCGCACAAAAATTGCACCATTTCAATGATAATTTCAAGATCATATGCGCTCACTTAGCAGATCATCGTGAAGGCGATCGTTTTGTTGTGATGAATCATGGTGATCTCACTGTTTTAAATATCATGTACGCCTATGATGATCCCAAGCAACCCAAGAAACCAACGCGCGCTATTTTTGTAAGTTCCACTGAAATCCAGAACTTTTTATTTCATTCCATTAATACATTAATGTTTTATGAACTTTTAGGTGGATTTCCAACTTAATTTCTTTGGCAGCCCTGGCTGTGATCTCAACTTCTTTCTCAACACTAGTGTACGTCTAAATGTGCTAAAGGATCGACGAGAAGATCTCATAAATGTGTATTATAAGACATTCAAGGAGACGTTGGAGTACCTTCATTACGAGAATATACCGACTTTAGATGATCTAAAGTACGAACTGCGTGCTCGTGAACTTTATGGTCTTTTCGCTTTGTTCGGTTTTATGCCCATAATTACTATGCCAAAGGAGCTATCCGGAGATAACAGTATTGAAACTATGATAAACGAGGAGAACGTCCGTGAAAAGTACCAAAAACTATTTGCACAAGATAATGTACAAGCTCTGCTAAAGTATGCACTGAAGCGCTTTGATGATTTGGGTGTGTTGGACGAGTTTTAGTTAATTTTTAATATTGGGTACAACTACTTTATGGGTGTTTGGAAATGTTAATATGTACATATGTATTAACATAGAATGTATAAAATTTAAATAAAATCTTTAGACGTGACTCCAGTAAAGTATGTCTAAAGTAATTTCATTAAAAATATCTAATACATATAGTCGTACTACCATCTACATATATCAGCACTATCACGGCAAAGAACATGCAATTCTCCTTTCATTATTTCCTTACCTGTCCCACTTATCTACTTATATCTTTGTTTCTCATAATTTGTTCAAGTGCTAAGAGATCTTTTCTTAATCATTAAATTAAATTATTCTTATCTTTTAAACAATAACGACAAGAACAGATATTTGCACACATTACAACTCATTTACCAGTACTCGTACTATCAACGACCTAAACTTCTCTTGTCATTCTTTCCTTCCCTCTCCTACTTGTAGTATACTCATATATTTGTTTCTCATATGATGAGAGTCATAATGGAACCGCTGCGATTTACAAGCCAAGCAAGAAAATGTTCTATTTTCCTCTCTTTGTCTTATTTGTTCGGAAAGCCGCAGTACTCATATGCAGCTTATCAAGGTTTACTCTCAACTTGGCGATCAGCTTTACTACCGCAACGATTCAAACAAATAATTTTGATACAAGCTCGACTAAACCCATATATACTATACCTCACATCAGTGACTAGAAATATATAATAATAGCCCATAAATTCATAAAAAGATTTTATGATCACATTTGCAATTTTTTGAAATAATACATATTATATGATAAACCACCTTGCAAGGGCAAAAATTAAAAAATAACTCAATAACGAAAATTAAGCGGCAATTATGCATGCGGCGCGGCAAGCTTTTGTGAATAGGGCCGAGGTAAAATTGAGGCACGCCCAGCGCCAACGCGCACACTAAACGTAATATTATCTAATGAATGGATTTAGTTAAACGTCGCTCTATGAGAGAGTCGCAAAAAGAAGTAAAAGATGGAAGGCAAAAGACAACAAATGAGCAACAGATTCTAGCACCTTGACCTTGACTGAAAATGGAAACCCTAGGATTAACAGAATTGTTTTGTAAGAAATGATGGTGCAGGGTGATTTAACGATTTGTGATCTCCTTATTTATAAAAGAAACAAAAATTATTATTTTTTTCAATTCGCAGGTAATAAGACTTTATGTAACATTCTCAAATAAACTATTCAGAGTAAACCACTTATTGCTTTGAGCCTCTTCCTTTTCACCTTTTGAAATTTTCTGGACCATATACCACCACCATATATCACTACCAAATAAGTAAAGGTTTACAACTAAACTCAATCAAAAATATGTAAGTAGAGTTGTCAAGGTCTTACAACTGTATGTGGTATTACCATTTACAACCATAGTACAGTTGCCAATAACATTTTTATTTGACAACTATTTACAAGCAGTTGTTTCATAGACTATCTGTAGTTTTTTTTTAATATTATTGCAAAATTAAAGACGTAAACCGAGATTCTCACATTAATCAGACTTAAAAGTTTTGATACCTCACGGTCACCTTAGTCGATTTTTCTACAGGGGATATAAATACTAAACTAACTATACATAAGATGACTCCAAGTGATAACTACAAAAAGCGTGATTGGAAAAATTTTGTAAATAGTTCAGTTTTGATTAAAAATATTTGTTATTTATAAAAACAACATGTACGACAAAAGGGAAAAATCTGATCTTTAAACAAAGGTTAAAGGGAGTATATATGTAGTCATACATTAAGTAACGGTCATGCGGAATTTAGTCTTTACTGAAATAAATACTTAATTCTATAATCGAGTCAATATTTAGTTGTGCTAGAGTCCGCTAATGACGAGTAATACAAAAGGAATTCAAAATAAACGCTAACGGTTACGGTAACGCTTAATTATTTTAGTTACTATCTTATTAGTTTCATTAAGGATACTTATGAAGCTAAACAAAATACTCAAATTCTTCAACTGTGCAACATTCAGCATTATTATCTTCTGCGGCTGGCAATGATCTAAACTCGATTGTCACTTCAAAAAACACCCACACAATGACCACTGCGACTGTGTGCAACTACCCGTATATTTTTTTTTGTTGCACAATGTCTTTGCTGCCACTAGCTATTTTTCTCGCTGATCAAGATCATTGGCCTTATTGATCGCAATGCAAGATTAAATTCAGCGCTGACTGTCGGCAGAAATAACGGTCTACGGCGAAATCTGTATTGCATGACGTATTAAAAATGTGGTATTTTGCTGTTCTTTTCTATTGTGTGCGATACTCCTCGGTCATCCAAAGCACGACGTGGCTGTAAATCGATTGCCAATATTTTTTGTCTCCAAAGTACTTAAGCAATTATTGGTGGCGATAAAAAATTCGTATTGATTTTTTCGCTAATACTCCGATGAGAATAAGATAGAACAGACATATACGAGAGTACTTCTCGCGACAGTGTTTCGGCATTATGGTATGCTCTCTTTGATATATTGGGTAGTTAAAAACTTCAACTTATTTTTTTTTTCATATAATATTTACGTATATAATGAACTTTTATGAACCAATTATGTATCATTTTGGTTGACCACTTTTTACATTTTCCCGATAGAGAAATTATTTCATCAGTGTAAAACTTCGGCGATTCACAGGCTTTTTCTGAAGCCAACTTTACTCCATTAAGGGAGTTCTGATTTGACCGAAACAAATGGTAGTACGATGGTGCAAGGGCAGGGCTATATGGTGGATTCATCAAAACTTCCCAGCCAAACTTTCCCAGTTTTTGCTGAGTCATCGAAGATGTGTGTGGTCTAGCGTTGTCCTGATGGAAGACAAAGCCCTTTCCGTTGATCAGTTCTGGCCGTGTTTTTTCGGTTGCTTGCTTGAATTTCATAAGTTGTTGACAGTAAAATGTAGAATCAATCTTTCGACCAGGTTGGAGCAGCTCATAGTGGATGATTCCTCTCCAATCCCACCAAACACTCAGCATAACCTTTCAAGGCGACAATCCTGGCTTGGCGACCATTTGTTGAGCTTTACCACGTTTGGACCATGACCTTTTCTGCACATTATTGACGTATTTGATCCATTTTTCGTCTCCTGTTACCATTCGCTTCAGTAATGGTTCGCTTTCATTTTGTTTTAGCAAAGAATCGCAGATGTTAATTCGACCCATTAAAGTTTTCACAGACAATTCATGTGGTACCCAAACATCGAGTTAGACAAACTTTTTAATAAAATATTTTTTTGTCCTACATTTCAAGGCGGTTAAAACATTTCAGAAGCACTTTGGTAAGAGCTCAGTGATCACAGTAATCGAGAATTTCTAAGAAAGGAGTCAATATATTCGATTTAAGGTATAAATCTGCTCTCTTATGTGGCTGAAACACTAGTGTATACGAGTAAATATGAAGTCGCAAAGCGGAAGCTTCCACTGAGCTCTTTTCTGCAACAATACTTTTCCTACTTTTACCGTTGTGCCAGGAATGTGAATGATGCCACAACAGCATGTAAGTTAACAATAAATTGCATGCAACAAGCGCACACACTAGAAAAGAACATCGAGTAAACGAAAATTATATCCGAAAATGCCACACAGTAAATTACAAAAATAAGTAGCGCCGTGTTGCATTCATAAATTCTGGCAACAGCAAAAGTGTCAACGACAAAAACAATGACACGGAGCAATGTAGGCAGCAGCACTATGCAGTAGCTGCCCTGGTCGCTGTTTACAAGCATGTGAGAACAACAGGCAGCCAAGAGGCAACAGCTTAGCCATTTCCGCAAGTCTGTCCAGCCAAAAGATAAATACTCGTATAAACATTTCATATATAAAAATATAGCGATACATTGTACATTTCATACATGCAGCCAGCCACCTGGCGACACCCATGCCATGAAAGCGAATATTTTCAGTTGCACATACAAACAAGCTGCAGCATGCTGTGTAATGCGCGCGCTATAGGAGAAGGCGCGAAAAGGTCGCAAAGCGTTCGATGACTTATGAAACGTCGCAAAATACAATTTTTGGTGGAAATTGCATTGCCGGCGACATGGCAGGGTCCACTGGGACGCAAGGCAGCTGAACCCTGAAGTGGCACCAACGTCTGCCAGCAGTGCAGCGGTACTGCCGTGAGCACCAACTTCTAGCAACTTGTGGCATTGGCACTTAACACTGGGGGGAGTTGGGCACTCCGAATCGCCAGTAACTACTTTAATATCAACAACGCTGCAACGCAAACCATTTGGCCATTTGGTGGCAGGAGATTTTGACAATGCGATAACGGTGTGGCATGAACGCCTTGAAACGCCTCATTTCGTCTATTTAGTTGCCTTTGAAACGGAAAATCGTGTGTGAAGGTCTTGCGCGAGCGTTAAGGTTGCGCTCGTTGCACATTTGCCAACGCTGCTTGCTGTTGTTGCCACGTTTTTGTGAACTCCAAACAATTGTCGGAGCTCACGCGCACTGACGGTAGGAATAGCTGCCTGTGGAGGGAAGCAGTCGTTGCAGATGAGCGCGGCAATGAAATTCACTGCTGATTTGGTGACCCCGCCAACAACAACAACGACAGCAACTGGAAGTGTGAACAACAATAGGTAGCAAGCGCAAATGTCATGTGAAAAATTAACAACAACGAATATTTTTTAAAGCTACTAGCAGCATTGCGGCAAGCATTCGCGCAACATGCCACTTGCCACTGTAGCGCGAAGTGTGATTTACCTTGTTCGCTGCCACAAAAGCTGTTCGACGCGTCGATTAACACTTTTTTGCCTTCGCGTTGCCGGCGATCAGCGATTAAAAGCGCGAGGAAATGCATTTGGAGGTGGCAACGCGGCGTTGTTGCAACATTGCAATTGTGCAACACTTAAAGTAAAGTGCAGCAATGCGCTCGATTACTCGCACCACATTAGGAGCGTTTAAAAGAAATTTAATTGGCCAATGCCAAGCGGCAGTTACTGCAACAACAACAACAATATGCTTGTTGCAAAAAAGTGCCATTATACCTGCTTGTACGTGCCGCGTTCGCCTTATTACGCCACACTGGCACTTTAAAAGCTATGATCGCAACTACAGTTTTTGTTGTTGTTGTTGTTGCGGCTGTTGCTGCGTTTGCTTAGCCGGTCTGATTAGCTGCGTTTTTGCTCGAGGTTACATTGCTTAGCCTTGCGCTGCTTTGCTTGGTGGCAATCAAACTAAAAAGTGTTGCACAATTAGTTGCAACAGCTGCTGCTGCGGCTGCTTGTTGCACAGTGAATGCTTAAACCGCTGCTTGCGCGCATATCGTAAAATTACATCTTTATTTGTTGCCAGCTGTGTGTGTGTGTGTGATTGCAACATGCTGCGGCAAGTAGCAAGTTAATGTAGCGTCTTTGTTGTTGTTGTTGTGCAACTCGCAACATTGAGCGCATTACTCCCTGAAAATGAGGTTCATTTGTGGTACTTTGCAGTGAAAGTTGTGAAAAATGTGTGAATATTTCTTTATGTGGCATGTGCAGCCACAGCGTGTTGCAGCAATTAAACGTATTGCAATGAAAAAACTGCGCTAGCATGCAGTGTAAGTTTCAACTTTCACATATCCACCTCTATACAAGAGCACGAGTCGCAATACAAAAGCAATAAATTCCACGAAAAAGAATGAAATGCGCGAGCATAAGAAGAACGAAGGTGAACACACTCTGCGAAAAAAGAAAGTATTTTAACATTCTTAATAGTAAACTTTCGCATTTGCCGATAACGACAGGAATTTTAATGCTCAGAAGTACATTGGGAATCCGCTTTCCGCAGTATTTCGTTCTGAGTGTATGTTGCAAGTTCTTCGAAGTTGGCAAAAATAACTGTTGAAATTTTGTTTGTAATAAAAACGGGCTTATGAAGGCCCCTTAACTTAATAATGATTTTTAAACCACTTAGTAAACGATCCCAAAATTTAAAAATATTCTGTTCTTTGCTAACCAGTGCTTTAAAAATATGGGAAATATGATTCAGTTGTATGGAGACCTAGGTGCCGAATGTATTCTGAAAACTTGGAGTATGTTCAAAAACAATTCTATTTCCCAAAAGGCCACATTTTTATGAATGCCTAGATATCAAAATTTTTCTCATTCAGATTTAAAGTATCTTAATCAAATTTTATATTTTTTCGCCTTCAATGTACGGTCGTTGATCGATGGTATGCACTGCGCTTTGGTCACAATCGTGGCTCGATGCGATGATGCATTACCTTCGCGTAAAAACCATAAATTGTTCTTCCACAATTCTGGCCGTTTTCGACGGATTTTCTCACGCAAACGTCTCAATATGGCCAACCGGAACTCCTTGTTGACCGTATGTCTCTCCATAACAAATTCATGAAACACCAAACCACGAATATCGACAAAAGCAATGAGCATCACCTTTTTTCCCTCCATTCCGATGATTGTCGAATCATAAACCAATTTTTCTTAGACAGCTTTAACGCTCTCCATGAATGTCGGATGGAAATTCGCAAGAGCAAGCATGTCCAAATAGACCTGTTTATGGCACTCATTTTGAAAAAGATATCTTTATCCATTAGTAGCAAACGTCTTTCAACGCAAAACTACCTAAATCGTTTGCACGGCTCTAAACGAGAGGGTCAGCTCGCGCTCATTTCTCTAATAATACGATTTTCAAAAACATCCCACCTTTTTTGATATTTTCTTTTTGAAATATCATTTATTCAAGAGGCAATTTAAATTAACAATTTCGTCAGGCTTGTGTTTTTGATAAAACATAAATCATCGAAATATTTAACAAGCAATGATTCCGCAAACGAAATATGATTAGATATACAAAATTTTAGACAAATTCTTTGTTCGATATCTAGTTGCCACCTTTCGCAAAAAGGTGAAGTAAAACTTACAAATTGATGGCACCAAAATATTATTTATAAATTTTATCAAAAAATTAAGAGAACCTCAAAGTGCCGACGCTTTGCATATATAATACATTAAGGGTTTAGAAATAAAATAAAATCTATTTTTTAGTTTTATTTTCAAAGTTTAGCTATTCAAGAATATGTTCACAAGATGATTTCACAAAATAGAATTTTTTTCGGAGAAATATGTATTTTGTTGATTTGGCATCGAGACTGATGCAGCCGGAACGTCGGCTGCCAAAATTCGTACGCGAAACTTTAAACGCGTTTTTCTCGAAATTTTTTAATTTCAGAACGGTACGCCCCCTTTTCTCAGGTTCAACACGACCTATTCACTTCAAAAATTTACACAGCTTTCATTATAGACTTTTTTATGTCTGAAATTTTTCAAATGCCCAAATTTCAATTTTAACTATTTTTAAAAAATTCGAAAGAGTCAAAAAGTGGTATAAAATTTGATTTTTTTCCAGGCAGTCGCTATTTCGTAAAAAAATTTTTTCTTCGAACTTTTCCGATTAATAACTTTTTTTTACAGATTGCTTGGAGACTGAAACCGTCGGTATGTTTACGTTCCAATTTTTTGAGACCCCGTACTTCATCAGCTGCTAATTTTTGAAATTTTAAATTTTTTTTTATTTTTTGATTTTTATCTATATTTTTGTAATGTTAATAAAAAGCCAATAAAAACTTAGTGGTAAGAATAGAAATTGAATTTTTTATCATCTAAAGTTCATGTCTCTAGTCTAGCATACCCTGTTGAAAGTTCAGCGCTGAAAAAGCTAAAGGCAATCCCAAATACCGAGTTTGAGGTGTTTCAACGATTGGAAGGAGATCTGGTATAGAGAATTGGGACTATTTTGACAGCAACAACACAGACGTATGAATAAATATTTCTTTCTAGGCATGAACACACCTCATCCTTTTAGTACCCGATATTCGAGAGCACTATAATTCAAAGTAGCTCTCACCGCAAATTTATTCAATTTGTATGCAGTGCTCTCCACCAAACTTGCGAAACAAATCAATATAAATTGCCGCATTGTCCTTCGCAAACATTTGCTTATATTCAAATTTCACAGATCATAAAAATAATATAACTATCCAATGGCATTACATGCCCAAAATAGGCACATTTATCACAAATTAAATCACCAAACATTCCGCGACGCCTTTGCATTGTCAGAGGCGTCATGCGAACCATCGATAAAGACAAAACAACTGCCGAATTGAATGCGAACGGCAAGTAAAGTTTTGCCGGCGGAAAATAAATAACATGCAAATAATTTTGTTTGTGGCACTTGTCCATCAAAAACATCGTAAATTTCGCAAATATCGCAAATTTAGCAAATTCTGGCAAAAATCAATATTCGATGGGTGTTTTTATTTTCCGCAACAAAATTTATGGCACTTAACTGGCAACGAAATTGCGGTCGGCGCAGCTTTAGGAAACACATTCGAACTTTTTGCATAAAGACAGGCGCTGGAATTTGATTTTAGTTGATATTTAGCGATTTACATGCAAAAAAAGGAGAGGTGCGTGCTCGCTCTTTCCTCTCCCAAACACATTTATTTGGCCGAGCAGAATAATAATGACAGAACAGAACAGAATAATGAAATCGGCTTTCGTCTTTCTTTTGCATTTTCTATGCAAGTGTGCTTGTTGGTGGCATGTGTTGGTGTTTTTTACACAGGAAACTGGAGAAATCTAATCAACAGCATAACAAAAGCAACAAAAACTATGTTTTTATTGCGGCGCGTGGAGCTCAGCGTGTCGGAAAAATTCCATTTTGATGAAATAAAAACGCCAAATCAGCTGTTTGCTGACAAAGGGTGTTAAAATTTAGCATGTTTCAAGCAAAAAGACGAAAAACTAGTAACAGCCTATATTTATATACTACATATATAGTATATATTTTACTACAAAAAGCTGCAACATAAAATGAAATTGCAAACATTTTCCCTAAATAAAATGCACAAATTTGTTAAAAACAACCAAAAATATGTTGGCACTCACAATATGTGCCGTTATGTTCTGTTATGTTCATCCATACATATGCATTTTATGTTCGGCCTTTGTACAGTATGTGTGTGTAATAACAAATATGTCACCAAAAGCATTTTAGGCTCGCAAATAATCGTAAAAACCGCATTGTCATAAAATTCGTTCAACAAAAACAAACAAGATGAGAACTAGCTCGACACTATAAAATTAGTAAAAACCTATGCAAAGCGTAGTAAAAAGTAGGCGAGAGCATAAAAAGTTACTCATACGACCGGACGTGTTGATGAGCCGCCGTTCGCGGAGAACAAGCTGCCGCAAAGCACACTTACCCACACTGAATAGTGCTTGCAACATGCCTCCTCCTACATACACACATATTATTTCGGCAAACCTCGTAACTTCATCTCGCCGACCTCTAAATCTTGAAGGGTAGTGCAGTTAATGGCAGCTGTTACTGTTAGATTGTCACTGTCTCCTGATGGACTGTAAAGTAACCCACCATAACTACAGCACTCAGCGGTAGTTTTAGTTTGGATCTATTGAATGCGGTGAAGCAGATTTTGAGCATCAGGAAGCTAAGTACTGAGCGCTCAACGGGCGCCACTCGTCAACATGTGTGGTGCACTAAAGTTCACTCCAACTATGACACTTTACGCGATTTTGAACATATGTAGTGAACGTGGACATCGTCGAAAATGGCTAACAGAGAATCTGGGTTTGTAAAAGAACACTTATCTCGGATATCCTCACACACATTTACTTTCCTTTTACTTACCGGATCACTTAGATCATGAAGTCGGCGAAACGAACTCTGGCGGCTTCTACTCTGCCTATATACCGGCGAGGGAGCTTTAGGTGGGAAGAAACCATTGCAGGAGAGGGACAATGAGCTTCTTTCCGGATGGGTCAAAGCTTGGGAGAAGGTTGGTGGAGGGTTTTACCGTCAGGAGCTCTCTATCAACTCCCGCTTCAGAGTTACTGACTACTGCAGTGTCTTCCAAGCCAAGATTGCAGCCATTAAGGTGGCAGTAGATCTGCTGATCCAGCAGTCTCTCTCAGAGAACTGACTATTCTCTCAGATAGCAGAGCGGCGATACTAGCCTTGAACTCATTTACAGTGCGTTCAGTGTTGGTCGAGGAGAGGCTAACATCGCTATCAATAGCATGGAGTGTCTTTATGATAAGACTGGTATGGGTGCCAAGCCATAGCGGAATCGCAGGAGCTTGTAAAGTTGAGCAAGCAAGGAAAGGCAACCTAGAGCTATCGGTAGAATGGAAACGGGCGGTGCTTCCATATCCTCTTGTGTTTTACTACTATATAGCTGGCTTTCGCTGAAGCTTGGCCAGCGCTGGACCATCATCACTCCATGCACTGTCGCAAGAGCCTTTTAGCCCAAGATTGATCGCAGCAAATCGAATGATCTAATTGGATTATAACAGGCCATCGTCCTATTGGAGTCCTTGCTTTAAGTTTGAGAATCTCACCAGACGCCATCTGCAGAAGCTGTATGGAAGAAAATGAGGTGGAAACAACTCAACATTTCCTGCTTGACTGTCTCGCGTTTGGCAGGTCAAAACTTACACACTTCTTCTTTTCTATGGCTCCACAAAGGACTATGTATTCCAGTTCAAGTGCGATCTTTGATCAGAGATCTAACTTAACTAGGCTGTCACTATGTCGGAACATTTTGAAATTCTTGAAAATATCTACTTCATTCTCTTATAATTGTGACCCCGAGCGAGCTCCTTGTGGCTCATCTCTAATCTTACACCTGTGGCGGATATGTGGGTAGGTTGAAGTTAACGTAGATAGATTATATAGTGAGCTTCTTCATGGTAAGCTCGAAACACAATGGAAGATTTGTGAAGCACTCAGTAGTAAGTCTAAGTTCGAGCTCACGAACTAATGCAGTGTCAGTCAACCAAAAGAGGATATCATTAAGAAACCGTTATAGATTTTATTTTACGTGGTTAAAAATAAATTGTAATGATTTTAGATATAGAAAAACTGATATACATTTATATAAAAATATAAATTTGGTATGAAGGTCAATACTTTGGGTGAGAAAGTTATTATCCTCATAGATTAGAACTGGTTACATTTTGCCTAGGATATATAAGATCTCATATAAGCAGGCTTTGACTTAAGTACTTAAAGATATGTCGTATTTCAAAAGCTCTTCAGGACAAATTCTCGTTGACAATCTCTTTATGACAACTGAAGCTTCACCTATTCTCACTTGCCACTTTGTGTAGAACTCATCGCGGCACTTTACCAATCGACCTTCCATTTATGCTTACCCTCTTGGAACGTTTTCTCATTTTGTCGCTCTCATTTTTAGTGATTTACACTTTATTGCAACAGCTGGGCTGATGTATCCGCTGCTGAATTTTTTATGACAGCTACAACGTCAACAAAAACGCTAAAAATAAAAAAAACAGCAACGACAACAACAGCAACCAGCTGTAACGGTTAGCTGCTGATGACAACGCCGATGACATTTTCGACATCGCATCCTGCAAAAACACAGCTAAACAAATATGTACGAACACATTACTATCGGCAGCGCTGCAAGTGTGTGTGAGAGTGTGCGAAAGTGGCAACATTGTGTGTGCAGCTTGATGGTGACGGCGGTGGTGGCGCAAAGCGAGCGCGTACAAGTAAAATGTCAACGTCATAACTTTTGCTTGCTGTTAATTTGGAATTTAGATTTAGTTGCGAATTTGTGTCACAACACCAACAGCAGCAACAACAACAACAACAATGCGCACAACCAGCAGTGAGCCGATAAAAATGGCAGCCGTAAAACAAGCACAATGTCAACAGCATATGCTCGAACAACATTGGCTCCTTTCTGCACTCGCTCGCACTGTGCTCGTGACAAAACATATTTAGTCAGTTGGGTGCGCTGCTGACGCCGCCGCAAAGTCCGCCCCGCCCAACCGCCTGCGTTATACATTTATGCAGATTTGATGAAAACCCTCGTCCTCGTCGTCGTCATCGTCATATCTCGTGTTTGCATCGTAAAAAGTTTTATGTTCCCTTTTAAGCCCAACGAAGCATATTTAAATAGCGACGACAGGGCGTATGCGCAACCATTCCACTTTAAGCGCGTCCTGAGCTTGTGTGGGCCGAGCAGCGCTTGCAACCTGAAGCTGGCTGTATTTGCCTGTCTATACAAGTATTGTGCAAATAAGTACAAGTGCTTCCAAAACATACAACAACAATAACAAGCACTACTATTGGTTGCAACTGGCTTAGAGTCTCATCGCCAAGCGCCGGTTTATTTAATTACTTTTGGTTTTTGTGCTCACACACACACACACACACACCACCACAAGAGCACGTATCACTGTTACTAAAGCGCAATCTAGTTATTCGCTTATATATTGCTCGTGATGTGTGCTTTTAGTTGCTCGTATTCTTCCCACTTAACCTTAATTAGAGCTTAACTGATCGCATTCTTTGCTGCTGGATTTTATTTTATTGCCACATCTCATAGGAGCTTTATAGAACTTCCGAAAATGTTATTTTGTTAAAACCTCGGCATTTAGTTGTGTCGTCTGCGAGAGCACTTTCTCTTTCAGTAGTCCTCCAAAATATTGCAGAGCTTGTTTTAATTTCTTCTTCCACAATCATATTTGCGCTTAATTTTTGTTCAAATTTAATTTGTTGCCTTAAAGTTTTTGATTTCATGTTTGATTTTATATGAAATTTGTTATATAAAGAGTTATAAGAGCTAGTTGTTTGATTGCTTTACAACTAGAATTCTTTTACGAGCCCTTACAGTTATTCAAATTACTGAAATGAATCTGAAAAAAAATCTCTCCCTGAAAAATCCTTTGGAAATAAAAAGAAAAATTATTGCAATGACTTCGATGTCGCGAATATATATCTAATATTTGTTTTTATTTATTCAGGCTAACTGCTTTTTCTTCAGCTTTGGTATCAATCTGTCCTATACAAAAAAAAAAAGAAAAAGGTGGAGATATGAGCATAAATTTTAAATAGAGATATGAGCAAAAAGTCTGATATTTATGCCTCAATTCATGATTCTTACGATGTAACAATCTTCCTGCCTGGTTCACTGATGTAGCACGTAGCCCCGTCTTCTTGGAACCAGATGTTGTCCAGTTCAACTTCTTCCAATTGCAGCCATAAAAAGTTGGTTATTTTTGATCTGTATCGCCCTCCATTGACAGTAAAGGTGTCACCAGTTTCATTTCGAAAGAGATACGGACCGATGATTCCACCAGACGAAAAACCACAAGAAACATGGTTGTTCGTGAAGAATTTTGGATTTTCTTCGCACCAGAATCGATAGTTTTTTTAATTTATCGCACCAGTCAGATGAAAGTGCACCTCATCGGAGAAGATAATTTTTCTCAAGTTGTTCCAAGGCAAGATCAGTAGATTCACTACGTTTATGGTGGTCCAATGGCTTCAGTTCTTTAGTGAGAACAATTATTATTAAGTTTGCTATATATTTTGTAACAACCGGCCTGTTGGATGGCACTACCACTTTAAAAACCTTGATTTTCATCTTATTCCTCCACAGATAAACATTCCATTGTATTTGCGATAGAAAAAGCCGTTCATTTTATCATGTTATCATGCTCTAAATAATAGGCCACTACGAAATTTGAATTGAAATTCGGAGAGAATATTTTCCTAATAATAGTATACCTTTGTATCGAAAATATACCTAATATAAAGATTTTCGAATTTTCGGGTGACTTTATACCGCACATATCAGCGAATATGTTGAATATCTTCATAAAATGCAAAGAGCGTGTTTTTCTACCAACGACGCATTTTTGTGCTTCTTCTTCTTATTTACTGGCGTAGACACCGCTTACGCGATTAAAGCCGAGTTAACAAAAGCGCGCCAGTCGTTTCTACTTTTTGTAATTGGAGATTCCAAGCGAAGCCAAGTCCTTCTCCATCTGGTCTTTCCAACGAAGTGGAAGACTTCCTCTGCTTCCCTCGGCGGGTACTGCATTGAATACTTTCAGAGCTGGAATGTTTTCATCCAATCGTACAACATGACCTAGCCAGCGCAGCCGCTATCTTCTAATTCGCTGAACTATGTCAATATCGTTGTATATCTCATACAGCTCATCGTTCCATCGAATGCGATATTCGCCGTGGCCAACGCGCAAAGGACCATAAATCATTCCCAGAATCTTTCTCTCGAAAGCTCGCAACGTCGACTCATCGGTTGTGGTTATCGTTCAGGCCTCTGCACCATATAGCAGGAGGGGAATAATGAGTGACTTATAGAGTTTGGGTTTTGTTCGTCGAGAGAGGACTTTACTTCTCAATTTCCTACTCAGTCCGAAGTAGCACCTGTTGGCAAGAGTTATTCTGCGTTGGATTGCCAGGCTGACATTGTTGGTGGTGTTTATACTGGTTCTAAGATAGATAAAATTATCTACAACTTCAAAGTTATGACTGTCAACAGTGACGTGAGAGACAAGTCGCGAGTGCGACGACTGTTTGTTTGGTGGCAGATATTTCGTTTGCCATTTGCTTTGCTTCCTTGTCCAGTCTGGAGAAAGCAGAACTAACGGCGCGAGTGTTGAGGCCAATATCAAGGGTCTTCTCCAAGATTTGGCGCATGTTGAATATCTGGTAGGTTATAAGGTCCAATCAGTTTGTTGACAGTGGGCTTTAATCTTTCACACAATATATATTTTTTTTATTTTTATGTCACGTTGTAAAAATGAGCGAAATCGGAAAATAACCACGCCTACTTCCCATATAGCACAATTTTAAATTCCATTTGATTCGTTCAGTTTCCAGTACAAAATTAAAAAGCAATTAATATAACGGGATAAAACTTTCCACGAATAATGTCTTTAGTGTGCGCCATTTTATGACCAAAAATTTTTTAAATCCAATAAAAATTGTTCAATCCCCTAGATACGATACGGTATATTTAGACCCCAGTACCTATAGTCTCTATATACTCTTGATCGAAAATGTCGGTCAATGTGTGATATGTATAGCTGAAATTCAGGGATAGTCCTTCTCTTGTAATGATATATCTGTATGTCAAAACTGAGTTGAATCGGCCCATATACCTATTATAAAGATTTTCGAACTTCGGAGTGACTGTACCGGATCTAAATCAAGACACCGGATATATCGGCCATTATGTGAGTATAATGAAAATAAGAGAGCGTGGTTTACTCATAACAGTGTATCTGTGTGCTTAAAATAGATAAATTTGAGCGAAAACTTGGCCTAGCCCCTATATAACTAATATCAGGTTTTGGTCTATGTATATGATTAGTTTTACAACTTAAACTATTTCCCTGGCTTTGCCCTTCCTTACTTGTTAAATTTATATATGTGACCTGGTCTACGAAAAGGGAGCTAACGTGCGAAATCTAGTTTTCTGGGAAAAGCTGTTAAAAATAGTCGTCAGTTTCTCGTTATCTCATTAATTGTTCTCCTTTTTTTTGACACCTAAGCCCCCTTTCAGTACACCAGGTCACATATATCTATGGCATGAAGCAACAAAAAGTGAAAAATTTATATTTTTAATATCAATATAATAAAAAATTAGTGAACAATCAACCTTTGTTTTTGAGTAGCCGCCATTTTATGAAGACAAAACAATTTTTTCAGTTTTAAAGCTTCTTGAGATAACGCCATTCGTGCTTATCAAGATTCCATCATTGTTTCATTCTTCAGATGACCGCAAATCTAGAGACTGTGGCGACGAGAACACGATCTTATTTCTCCCTCTACTTCAAAGACACAATAACAACAAACGCGAAAATTCAATTAAAAAATTCAAATAATGTGTTGTCAAAAAAGTCTTGCGGTATTTTTGTTGAATTTTTTTTTTATTGAAATTGAAATGAATTTTTGATGACTCATGCCCAGCTCTTGACCGATGCTACGGCTGCTACTATGACGGTCTCTTTCGACTAATTTAGCGATTTTATCGCAATTTTCGACGACAGGCCTTCCGGAGCGTGGCGCGGCTTCGACCACCTCTACACCAGAACGGAAACGTTGAAACCATCGTTGTGCAGTGGAAATGGAAACTATATCGGGTCCATAAACTGCACAAATTTTATTGGCGGCTTGAGATGCATTTTTGCCTTTATCGTAGTAGGACTGTAAAATATGCCGTATTTTCTCTTTATTTTGCTCCATGTTTGCGACGCTATAACTCACGAACGACTTAAAAGAAACGACAATCAATCGAACACGTGTTAGCGCGTGAAATGAGCTTTCCAAAAAGGTATAGCATGACCCGATGCGACGAATACCGCAAGACTTTTTTGACAACCTCATATAATAAATTAATTTAAAATACTCTTCAAATAAAAATAAACAAATGATAAAAAATGAATAGGAGTTCAACAACACTTACTTCCATCGACTCACAGTAGAAAATAAACTTCTCTAATACTCTATAAGTTTCTCACATCGAAGAAATGGCAGCAGTTTCATGAAAAGTATTATAAAATGTCAACTCTTTTATTGCTAGTACCTTCTACCCAAATAACAAAAATATTTGAATTTCTCATCCCTTATTTACTTAGTTGCAGTGAATATTTCTTCCTGAACCAACATTGATTTCGATTCTTTCTTTGCAATTTTATTTTTTTAGACAATTTCGGTTACAACGCTCCACTTTTATATCTCCGCTATTCCTTCTGAAGGGTTGCACACGAGATTCAAGTGCAGTGAATGGGTGCAGCCAGCAGAATATATTACGGATTGAACTATTGTGTAATGGCAAAGGACATTGCGGAAATAGTGGGGCTGCATAAATATATATGCTTAAACCTACAAGTCGACGTTTATGTGTATGTATATGATGTCTAGCACTTCGTTTGGGAGGTGGTGTTGCCAGCTCACTTACAAAGGTTTGCACAGAAAAAATATGGAAAATCAAAGCTGATATGGGTGTGGTGGAGTAATAAAACGGGGCGAGGCATATAAATATTTATGAGCGCATATAATTTTGATTCAAAGATTAATCGAAATTTTACGTATGCGCCCTCCCCCCCACATGATTTACGCTCCCAAATGCAAAAACTCCAAAAAGAGCGTGGAAAGTGCCATGAACCCAACAATTTTACAAACTCAGAAAAACGAATCGAAGGGAAAATGTTAAATACGATTTTGCTTTTTTTGCGATAGGAAGAAAGAGGGTGAGGGGTGGTGCGCCGCAGCGTCAAAAAATACAAAAATAAAATTTGAGTTTATGTAAATTTTCGGCGCTTGCATGAAAAATATTGGAAATTACAAATAAACACAAAATGACAGCAATCAAAGCAGAGAGGAAGTTGCCACCCCCTTCGGTGCGCTCACCTAACGGGGCAGGGTGCTGGCGCTCGTTGGATTGCAATAAAGTGGATATTCATGTATGAATTTTGCTGCATCATTTTATGAATCGCTGATGCTGCAACGAGCCAATAAATCGCAGTCGTTTCGCTCGTGCCGAGGAGCCAACGTTATTGATTGTCAATTCTTGTTGCAGCTTAGGCGTCATAAATTTCTATGTTCTCAGCATTAAATGATTGTTAAAGGGACATGAAAATTAACGACTCCAGCTTGATCGTCCACAATTAAATATGATTTTTTACTATAAATGTCCCATGAAGTGGGTGTGGAAGTCGGAAATTATTCATTGCTTCATAGAAAGCATAACGGTTATTCGCTCTAAATTTTAATATTATGAGCTTGTTATTAATATGGAAAATTTTTACAAGTGCTATTCAAAGTTCAAAAATAAATATCGGAGAAATTCACAGATTTATGGGTTTAATATATTTATTTTTTATTTAGGTTTAGACTAATCGAGTAGGCCTATAAGCCACGCTTACACCAGTTTGGTCCTTTACAATACCAGATGGAATTCACTTGCTAAGTCCAAGAAGAGTAGTCATCGTTTAGGATGCCTGCGCTTGACGTGAATTTTAACAGACCTGCTCTAGGCATTTCCTGCAGTCTTCTCGATCTGTCAGCCCCATCTTGCGGGCGTTCGTCGCCACCGGATAGTGACTAGTTAGCATTCCCATCATTTTCCTACAGTCTCTTCTATCGAGTGCCAATAGGAAGGCTTTGTACTTCCGATCTACCGTTTTACATATGATTTTTGCTGTTTTGCACTCATTTTCGTTCCATCGGGTTTTGATTTTCTTTAGCATGCTTTTGTCGAAGTCGTCGTATAAACAATGCATGGGTTTCCCATTGTCGTTCACGTTTTAGAACACAATTCTTGGCAATCTCGTCCAATATTTCATTACCCCCGATGCCTTTGTTGCTTGGCACCCAGAAGAGTTTAAGTTGCTTACTTCTGGCAACACTTTCCACTGCTACCTTGCTTTCCAAAACACTTCTGGCCGATCTGCCAAACAAGGTTAATGCCTTCATTGCTAGTTGGCTGTTGAGGTTGACTCTGGAATTGCCTGCAGGTGCATTTGAAGCCAGCTCCGCTGCTTTCGTAATAGCAAAGAACTCAGCCTGAAATATATTTGCCCTAACCTTACTTTGAACAGTATATTCCCGCACCAACTCCATCGTCCACTTTGAAGCCATTATTATAGATGTTTAAAACGTTGCTCTTAGTTAACATACTCTTACGGCAGTCATCTTTTTCTATGTTTACTTTGAACCTTCTTTCCCAGTTGAAAAGTGGGGTCATGTAGTCGGTGTTTGCCCAACCGCTATTACCCACCGAGCTATGCCCGAAGGTTCTATATGTAAATTCTCCTGCAGCCAGTAGTCGCCGCGCCGACTTTGCGGCGCAGTTTTCAGTGAAGAGGTTTATAGATCGCAGAATTAGTGCCAGTTCAAGAGCCGCTGTTGGAGTTGTTCTCAAAGACCCCATTTTGCACAGGTCATAGAGCCTCTGAACCTTATCCGTTACCTTCCGGTAGGTGAATTTTCGTACGCCTATCCACCAGACTACTGAACCGTAGAGCAGAATTTATCTAACTATAGCAGTGTAGCACCAGTACATGAGAGAGGGAGACAGCGCCCAGGTTGTGCCGAGCATCTTCCTGCACGCATATAAAGCATTGCTGGCTTTCCTCATCCTTTCTTCTACGTTGTGCTTCCACAACGGTTTGCTGTCCAAGACTATCCCAAGGTACTTGGTGCGGTCCTTGAGAGATTGTTGTGTCCCATTTATGGAAGGGAAGCTCCGTAGAGGAATTTTGTGCTTTGTTGTGAACAACTTTGTTGTGAATTTTCTCCCGATACCCAGTCCTAGACTATATTAAGAGTGGTGTTCATAATACTGCTAATGGTTTATAGACACCTTCCCGTTATCAAGATGTCAATGTCGTCCGCATATGCCACTATACGGGGCTTTGCCCTCCAGGTTCCTTAGTTATTATGTAATATTCCCCATTTTCATAGTGTATTAAGAAATGCTAGAAGTACTTTCTTCCAGCAAATTCAGTTGTGATAGCTTCAGTGGTTTTGAAGATACCAATTAGAGGGAAGATACTATTTAAAGGCCCACAACGTATAGGTGTACCAAGTTTCATCAGGACATTTCAATTTTTACAGAAGCTATCTCTTGCGTGGACAAACGGACGGTCAGGTAGTCACTCGGTTTTCAATACGTCGCGCATAAGCCATCATCACAGGCTCATAGATATTAAAATGCAGTGATCAATAGTATTATGTAAATTATTCATTTCTTTTTTAAAGTAACTGTGTGAAAAAAGACATCTTATGCACAAGTAAATTACAAAAAAAAGCAACAAATCACCAAGTTGCCATTTCCTTCGAACTCAATTTCCATTCTTCCGTTTAGACAATAATCAAAATATCGCACAATCAATTTCTCAGTTGGTAAAAGCAATTCACTTTGCCCTAGTTTTGCATTCATATTTGATTTGTAGCGCCTGCGCCTGCACCGCTCTCCCTAACGTGCACTGTTGGGCCTTTAAATAGGAAACTCATCAATTTCAACACGAACTCGCCGACTTTCATCATAAATTTACTTCCGTTCGCCGCAAACGCAAGCGAAAATTCAAAGTGCAGAGTGCTTTTGCACTTGTTTTTGTCTTCTACATCTTTATCTTGTGCAACGTTTTCTCCGCTTTGCCGCTTTACCGCTGCAGCCAGCAACCACTGACCCACAAATAGTTTTACGGCCGAACCGAACTCGCCGGCCGCAGCTTGGCCATTGTGGTGCGCGCGGTTGGCGCTACAATCGGCATGTGGCGTATGCTCTTGCAGCAGTCAGGAACCGCAGAAGCATGCGGCTGTAGTGGAGTGCCTCGATAATTCATTGAATTTCATAAACCAAAGATGGCACAACGACTGGACGCTGCTGTAAGTGCTTTTTCTACTATACCTCCAACCCGGCTGCGCCGCGACAAACTTGGCTGCCTGTGAACGTGGAGACTGCTTATCGCAATCCCATCCAGGACAGCACTCGCCATAATCGAAATAAATCGTCTTAAAATTCTGTACCAGCAAGTGGGCAGGAGGGTGAAATAGAAAGCAGAAGACTGAAGAAGAGAGCAGGCATGTGGAGGAATGTGGTAATGCCAACAGTTGGTGGCAGCTTTGTCACCCAAATGTATTCAACTTCGCATCTACGGCGCCTCATACTCCAACCGAGGCCCCTACTGCCTGCGTTCAGCCGTCCCTCGGCATTTTGTTGCACATCGCCTGCCTCAACAATCCAACAGTGCCAACAACGCTGGCGAGAGCAAATTCTGTCTTGAAAGGCGCACAAATTTTCCGCTCGACTGCACCGCAAACATAAATTGCAGCTGCTGCTCGGAAAAGCCCGCAAGCCAGTTGTAACTGCATGGACATGCAACAACTACAACAATTTACTGTGACCTCCATGCAGCATACATTGTGTAGGCGCGTGCATGTGTGTGTGCGCGCTGTGCATGCGTGATGCCGTATGCACTTAAGTAAGCCCCAACAACACTGCACAGCAGCGCCGCCCTAACCGCTTCGTGTTGCACAGCCCACTCCCGTCCCTGCAGCCGTTGTTGCTACGGCCGGAAGTGCATTTCAGTCGCATCCGCACATTCATCGCAATGGAAAATTCATAATCGCAAATTTATGAGTGAACTCATTCGGATTTTATCATGCGCTCAACTAGCAGCAACAAAGCGCTCCGGCCCAGCACCCGCCAGTTGTACACTTGAACCCTCAGCCTCAGCCCTTTATAGGGACCTGCTCTTCGATTATGCTTTCATCGGCATCGCGCCTCTCGCAGATCCAGATTTTCGCCCTCTCTCCGTTGGAATGGCCGCTTCCTTCGTGTTCTCTCCCTTCTGCACTCGTTTGTCAACCGCTCTTAAGCCGCCTGTGTATGTTTGCAGCATTTTGAGATTTCTTTCAAGTTCGAGGATTTCATAAAGCAAACGCCGAAGGGATGCGACAAGGAAGCGGAAACCCGATAGTTGGACACCGAGGACACAAATGTCGGCAACTTTCCATTTGTGCGCGTGGATTCAGCAGAATATGTATGTGCGGGTGTGTGTGTAGATCTGCTGAGCGAATGCTGCAGACCGCAGATAAAATACTTTCTGTTCTGAACTCCAAAGCCGCAATTTGCAAAAAACTTATCCGCACGGATTTATGTAAATATGTATTTGAAGTGTCTTATATATTGTAATTCGTGTTTGAGCAGTGTATGAATGTGTTTGTATCTGCATTTGTACATGCACTGGCAATCGCATAAATGAAAGTTTCATTTTGCAGCCGATTGAGTGTGAAATTGTGCTGGCAAGCGATTTTCGGCAGGACAGCGGACCGAAGGGGACTCAAACCGTCAGTAGTTAGGCAATGTATGTGTATTTGTTGGCAACCATGTATTGAAGTAACTGTTCATCGAAATGCTGTAATAATATTGAAGCTCTAATTCATTTCTATAATTCTATTGCAGCTTTAATTTCAAGAATTACAATTTATATTTATGAAGAAAAGTCATTCGAAAATATTGGGAGCAGCTGGAGATTATTTCCTCATCTTCTTTTAACTGTAATAAATTTGTAAAAATTTCTATGGTTAGAGAGAGCGAAACGGTAGCTAAGTTACATAACCAAAACTAGTCTTCTTGACTCAGCAAAATTTCAAAATATGTCATACTAACTCCGGTTCATTAGATATAAGTCGTAAACTCTATACGTATTTTATCATTCCAACAACAATTTGCTTAGCTAAAGTTAGACTTCGACTCCTAGTATTGGTCCCAAATAATGCTTTTTATTCAGAACCATTTGTAACCCACAAAAAATAAATAATTATGCTCTGAACAGGGTATATTAAGTTTGTCACGAAGTTTGTAACGCCCAGAAGGAAGCGTCGGGGACCCTATAAAGTATATACATATATAAATGATTAGTATGTCGAGCTGAGTCGATTTAGACATGGCGGTCTGTCTGTCCGTCGTCCCCCAGTTTTTATACTCTCGCAACAATGTTGCTAACGAGAGTATTATAGTTTTGTTCACATAACGGTTGTTTGTAAGTCCTAAAACTAAAAGAGTCAGATATAGGGTTATATATACCAAAGTGATCAGGGCGACGAGTAGAGTCGAAATCCGGATGTCTGTCTGTCCGTCCGTCTGTCCGTCCGTCTGTCCGTCCGTCCGTCCGTCTGTCCGTCCGTCCGTGCAAGCTGTAACTTGAGTAAAAATTGAGATATCATGATGAAACTTGGTACACGTATTCCTTGGCTCCATAAGAAGGTTAAGTTCGAAGATGGGCAAAATCGGCCCACTGCCACGCCCACAAAATGGCGGAAACCGAAAACCTATAAAGTGTCATAACTAAGCCATAAATAAAGATATTAAAGTGAAATTTGGCACAAAGGATCGCATTAGGGAGGGACATATTTGGAAGTAATTTTTTTGGAAAAGTGTTTTTTGTACATATCTCGGAAACTATTATAGCTATGTCAACCAAACTCTACAGAGTCGTTTTCTTCAGGTATTTCCATATACAGTTCAAAAATGGAAGAAATCGGATAATAACCACGCCCACCTCCCATACAAAGGTTATGTTCAAAATCACTAAAAGTGCGTTAACCGACTAACAAAAAACGTCAGAAACACTAAATTTTACGGAAGAAGTGGCAGAAGGAAGCTGCCCCCAGGCTTTTTTTAAAAATTGAAAATGGGCGTGGCGCCGCCCACTTATGGACCAAGAAGCATATCTCAGGAGCTACTATACCGATTTCAATGATTCGGTATATAATGTTTTCTTAACACCCTGATCACATGTGCGAAATATGGCTGAAATCGGTTCACAACCACGCCTTCTTCCAATATAAAGCTATTTTGAATTCCATCTGATGCCTTCTTTGTATAATACGAGTATAAACATTAGGAACCAATGATGATAGCGGAATAAAACTTTACACAAATACGGTATTTGAAAAATATGTAAATGACGGATAATGAAATCTCGATTATCACTTTACCATGCGAGAGTATAAAATGTTCGGTGACACCCGAACTTAGCCCTTCCTTACTTGTTAAGATATTGTCTTGAAATTTTGCAAACGTCATTTTCTCTTCAAGAAGCTGCTCATTTGTTGGAACTGCCGATATCAGACCACTATAACATATAGCTGCCATACAAACTGAACGATCGGAATCAAGTTCTTGTATGGAAAACTTTCACATTTGACTTGGTATCTTCACGAAATTTGGTACAGATTATTTTCTAAGGCAGCAATGTAATTTTCGAAAAAATTGTTCAGATCGGATTACTATAGCGTATAGCTTCCATACAAACTGAACACATATTTACTAACAGAAATGCACCTGTGAAGGGTATTTAGCTTCGGTGCAACCGAAGTTAACGTTTTTTCTTGTTTTTCATTGCTATCAATTTTGCTGATATAGTTGTGATCCTTCTCAGCTTTAAGTCTTCGGAGGACCAACACACGGTATCGGGTGTGTTGTTCACTTCCAAGTTTAACTTCATTATCGAAATATCGTTACCAATTTCAATCATTTTAAGTTTTAACCTCCTTTAATTTCTACATTTTAAGTAACTTCAAACATTCATTAAAGGAAATTAGCTTTCTGGAAGTGTCAAACTGACGGCATTAGCTCACTTTAAGACGATAAGAATTGATATTTTTGAAAGCATCCTTATAAACATATTCTACATTTTTCCTTTTTTATCGCAAAGAAAGGAAATAGTCCAATAAACTTGGGACTTAACTTCCACATAACTGTTGTGGAGCTTATTCAAAGGAGATATAATCCTGTAAACCTAAATACGAGGACGGTCTAAAAAATACTTAGGCTAAAAACAAAAACCGAAAAGTTAAAAAAATTATGATGTATTTCTCAACATAGTTCACTGTTAACTCAAATCACAAGATCCAGCGATAGCCTAACTTATTTAACGTGTCTAAAAAATACGTTCACGAGGTTCGCAAAGTAAAAATATTTGCTCTTCTCCAGATAGTCGATATAGATCATATCTTTTGAATCCCAGAAATCAGGTAATTCCGTCCAGTAAGGCTCGTCTAAGTAGCTCGCCACCTTTTGGCTACTTCTTGGTAGATGAGAATTGCACCGCGACCTCTCTATTGCACCCTCTCCCAAGGCACAACGATCCACCTGACCCCAGCATATTGCTAAATTCCAATAAACTGCTAGGTGCTAATGAGGCGATGTGATTCCTATTTGGAAACATGGATCTAAGAACCGAGGGCAAGTACAGATTGATATGCAGTCAATTAGCGGGGAGTTTCAGGCTTCCTGTCGCAGAACCGGCAATTCGCACAAAAAGCTGGACCGTGTTATATAAGTGCTTCTTGAGCTTAAAGTAGCCAGTGTAGAATGGTACAAGTCGCCTGAATTTGTACCAAAGGAGGTTGATTGGAGTTGTTGCCAATACATCTCTGTGTCTACTTCTTCTTCCTTTATGGTATGAGAACTCATTGGGATGAAGGGTTCAGGTCATATCATGTTAGTGGACGCACCAAAGCGAGCGAGCTCATCAGCCAGTTCATTCTCTGCTATACCTTTGTGACCGGGCATCCAGATGAAGTGCAATTGGTTACATTCGAATAGACTGTTCAACTGTTCTCTGACATCCTGCATCAGTAGCGATTTGATATCATAGACAGAGATTGATTTAAGTGCCGCTTGACTGTCGCTAACTATGGTTAAACGTTTACCTATGTATCTTGTGGAAAATGGCGTCATTTCTTAATCTATCGAAATTTTTATGAAATATTTGACGCCGTGTTAGACCACTTCAGATTTCTTAAACAACATAATCTCCTGACTGCGCAATAAATCAAATATCGTGACATAATTTCTTAAATAACAAATTATGTTTTGAAAGTTTAGTCATTAAAGACGAAATTATACGTAAATGGTTTTATAATTTGCGTCCTCCGTGCTAAAAATGCCAATTAATGGCGAACGAGTGAATAATTATGACCCACATTGACCCGTATTGAATAGGTGCGCAATTTCGCGAAATTCTCCTCCTTTGCAACATGCAGCTCATTAGCATTTGATTACAAGGCAATGCCCTCACCTCTCCCCCTCATACCACCGTCGACTACGGAACGACTACGCGAGCCATTCAATCACTTCAAATTGGAATTTTTTCCACTTTAATTACATGCAAATTTAAATTAATGACTTTCTCTTGGCGTGGCTCGTGCACGGCTACACTATTGACCCACAGCAGGATACTACGTGTTATCCGCATTGATCTCATCCTTTCCGCTCTCGAAGAAAGTGTGCAATTAGAGTCAAGAATATCTTTCTATTCTATCTAGTTGGAATTTGCGCTGTCGCTGCTGCTGCCCGCCGCTGTTCAGCGCTGTGGAATTTAATTAAAATCCAATAAGAAACGCCAATCAACGCATGCGATAACTCATTGCCCTCGTTTCGTCGTCGCTCTTCTGCCACCAAAGACCGTCCGGCGAAGTCGCTGCTCATCGAACGTGTTAAAGATATGAAAAGGATTCCACTCGAAGCTAGTACAATGCGTGGGATGTTGGAAAATTTGATATTATCGATATCTTATCAATGCGCGAAAGGGTGGCAGTGCTGCCGTTCTGCTTGCTTATCAACCCTAAACATGTTCGATGCCAAAACTTGAGATATTTTTATCATTAGGAAGCTAAAGTCATATCAATGCGTACATAACTATGTTCATACATCTGTAGCCCATGGATAACACTTTTGGTTTCGAATTATTTGGCTTTAAGGCTAAGTTGTCACATATTCTCTCATTTAGGTCTTTAAGCAAACCAAAGTTTTGTTAACTTTAAGTGAAAGCTACGGAAGTCTTTGCACAACTTTTGAAGGAAACTAAGTATCTCGGAAAATGTGACACATTTGTTTTGAAAAAATTATTTTATTTGCTGTTTAATTTTTGTACGAAAAATCTTCCGTTTTTGTAGCGGCTCAACGGTAAGACATTACGGGAGACACTCAGCGCTTAACGTGGAACTGTAACACTTTTACGCCAGCTGTTGCCAAACATAATCTGCTTGCTACTTAGCCTTGGCTTAATGTGGCACAGTGTTTCGGCAACATATTTTTACTGTCTCATCTATATAAGTATGTGTATGATGAACAAAATGTGAAAGCATCCAAGTCCAGCTGGATACCAAGAACTCTTCGATTTTGCCTTAGCTTTTGTAGTTGGAATGGAAAAAGGAGTCGTACCTGTATTTAAAATTTTTGAGCATTGCTGAAAAAATACCTCAACACAACTCAAAATAATAGCGTCAACTTATGTTATGCATTTGATGAGTTTTCCAATTCCTAAAACAAGGATTGCTGCTTTCGTATTGACAAATATATTATTTCAAATCCAGTTCTTTCACTTTAAACATGTTTCCTCTTAATTTCGAACACTCGAACACACATAGGCTTCCATATCCGTAAAAATATTGTAGTTCTAAACATATTCTGTTTCATTGTTCATCGTTCGAACAGATCTTTCCATACTGAAAACGTATACTACCACATAATAATAATTAAAGGTAACAGCTGTTCCCAAATAAGTGAAAATACTGAAGAAATTCACTATATTTTGAAATTTTTGTATCAAAAAGGGAAGAATGCCACACAACCCACCAATGAAATTTGTGAAATTTACGGAAACGATGCTGAATCGGTTCGTGAAGCACAACAATGGTTCGTTCGCTTCCGTTCTGGAAATTTCGATGTGAAAGATGCACCCCGCTCTGGTCGATCTATATCTGAAAAAGTCGATGAAATCATGGAAAAGATTGGCAAGGACCGTCAGATAAGCAGCCATGACATCAACAAATGGTCGCAAAGCCAGGACTGACGCCTCGAAAGGTTATGCTGGGTGTTTGGTGGGATTGTAAAAAAATCATCCACTATGAGCTGCTCCAGCCTAGTCGAACAATTTATTCTACATTTTACTGTCAACAACTGATGAGAATGAAGCAAGCAATCGAGAAAACGGACAGAACTGATCAAGATAAAGGGCTTCGTCTTTCATCAGGACAACGCTAGACCACACACATCGTTGATGACTCGGCAAAAACTGGGAGAACTTGGTTCGGAAGTTTTGATGCATCCACCATATAGCCCTGACCTTGCATCATTCGATTACCGTTTCTTTTGGTCAATGCAGAACTCCCATGAAATAGGAAAACTTCCAATACCTCACGGTTTTGACAGTATTTTTGGCCGCATCACCCTTACTAACCGTCTACTTGTCTCTTGAAATATATGCGCTCAGTTTCACGTTATTATTAGCCAGTCGAAGCACCACCATTTACCGGCAAGATACTCGATGTGCTGCTTGATACAATTTTCTTCTACGAACTATCAAGACTTTTTGTCTGCGATTTATGATTTTTAGACACTGTGCCTCAAAGTGTAACTTTGCTAAAATAGCGAGCGACGAGACGCTTGAAAACTTCAATTAATTTCCATTAAAATGCGCTGAATGGAATTTAATTTCTTTTCTGACATTTTTCGTAAACTGCAAAGACTTAGACCCTCGGCGAGGGTAGGAAGTGCTTGCCGGGTGACATGCAACACGGTGCGTCGTGCGGAAGAGCGCGGATGTGTAAAAGATGTCTGTCTGCTTACCGCTTTTCAGAACGCTCTGCTGCCGTCGGGTTCAAAGCAAAAGTCACACTCAGGAAACAAAAATAACAATAACAAAAACTTCTGCGCTGACATGACGCACTTTGCAAAAATAAATAAAAGTCAAGAGTACACGCTTTGTATTTGCATTTAAAGCTCTTTCGTTATTTCGGCCTTTTTTGATGCAATAACAATAACAACGCACTTAACTTTTCCGCATTTCATTTCGACTGGTTTTATTTTAATACTTTTTGCGTTTATTTGCCGTTATTACATAAAGTGCGTGCTGACCTTTTCCCCGAAACTTCGAATATAAAAACTTTTAACTTTTGTTTGGACCCCAAAGTTTTTGCCGTTTCCTCGCAATACCGTTACATTTGGGGGTTTGGGAATGGCAAAGTCAATGGCATGATTAAAGGGCTCAAAAGCTGACCACAACCATTGTTGTTTCTAAGTTGGAAATAAAACATTCCCTCAGCCCACTGTCATATGGCAGCTGAAGCGCCTTCTTTCGCCAATAATTCCGGCGTAGACGAGACGCAATTACATTATTGAAATGAGCCCGTAAGCCACGCACAACGCGCAAGCACTTCAAGAAAGTGCATTCACAGCGGCAAATAAAACAAAAAATCAAGACTTCAAAGCCATAGAAATTTGTTAGAAAATCAAGCGAAAATTTCGCCAAATATGCTATGCTTTTGCAGAATGGTATGGCGATGGTAGCGCCCAAATTGCACTTCAGACGCCACTTGGCTGCAATTCAAAGCCGCATTTGAATAAAATGTAGATGTATGTGTGTTGGTGTGTAGATGGTCTGCTGTAAATAAGGCTGCTATTGCAAAAAATCCTCATTATATAGTAATATCGCCTCTTCGAAAATGCAGCTAAGTAGCTTTCTTAGCTGCTCTGAGCGCCAACAATTCGATGGTCTCATAGCGGTAAATGTTGCACACACATTTTTGCCTACAGTTTTCCACTTTCAATGCAAAGCAGCGCTGTCTTAAGGATTGCTTTCCTCCGTGTCTACACGCACACAACTCATATTATGCATGCAAAGTATTATCCATTCGAGCTCAATTTCATTCCGCAGACATATGCAATTGCATTTTTCATGAGACCAAAATGTTATCAAACTTTGGTGAGAAGATGACTGTTGTAACAGAGAATTGCTTAGATTTTAGACATTTAGTCGAGGTAGGGACATGTTTTGAAAGCTGATACTGGGCATGAGGCAGACGCTCGAAAACGTATTTTCTTCAGAAAGCTAAAATCGAATTGGAGAATCGACTCTTTTGCTTTCTTTACTGTAGATGGTTATAATTATTCCTCGAGCAGAAGGAACCCAAATCCGCAACAATGTACATATAGCTCAACAGAAGAAGATCCATAGCTTTGTTTATATATGTTTGTAAGAGAAAGCACATTTATGTTTAGCGGTTCTTGTACTTATCATATTGGGTAGTTGAAAAATTCCTTTCTTATTTCCAATCAAACTTCAACATTTTTTTTATGAACCGTTTCGGTCAACGACTTTTTGCCATTTTTCCATCAGTATAGAATCTCTCTGGTTTCTCGGCGAAAAACTGCGACAAGTAATTTTCACAGACTTTTTCAAGTCAACTTTACTACATTAAGAGAGTTATAAATTGACAGAAGGAAATGGTAGTACGATGGTGCAAGGTCAGGGCTATATAGTGGATGCATCAAAACTTCCCAGCCAAGATCTCTCAGTTTTTGCCGAGTCATCAAAGATGTGTGTGGTCTAGCGTTCTCCTGATGGAAGTCGAAGGCCTTCTCTTGATCAGTTCTGGCCGTTTTCGCGATTTCTTCTTCAATCTTATCAGTTGTTGACGGTAAAATGTATAATTAATCGATCGACTAGCGTGGAGCTTATCATAGTGGATTATTCCTTTCCAATCCCACCAAACACTTAGCATAACCTTTCGAGGCGTCAATCCTGGCTTTGCGCCCATTTGTTGAGCTTCACCACGCTTGGACCATTATCTTTTTCGCACATTATTGTCACATTTGATCCACTTTTCGTCTCCTGTTACCATTCGTTTTAGAAATGGTTCGATTTCATTACATTTCAGCAAAGAATCGCAGATCTTAATTCGATCCATTACATTTTTCACAGACAATTCATGTGGTACCCAAACGTCGAGCTTCTTTTTGTAGCCAGTTAATTTTAAATGGTTCAAATCCGCTTGATGATGAATGTTAAGTTCCTTACCATGTCAAGGCTGCATATGTGACATCCTTGTTCAATCTTTCCCATAATTTCATCGACTTTTTCAACGATAGATCGACCAGAGAGAGGAGCATCTTTCACATCGAAATTTCCAGAACGCAAGCGAGCGAACCATTGTTGTGCTACACAAACTGAAACAACATAGTCTCTGCAAACTTCACAAATTTCATTAGTGGCTTGCGTTGTATGCTTCCCTTTTTTATACAAAAATTTCAAAATATAGTGAATTTCTTCATTATTTTCACACATTTTTGAACAGCTGTGACTTTTTTTCAACTTCCTCGAATTAAATTTTTGGGTTTTTGGTTAAATGAAGCTTAAAATTTCACCTCACCAACACTATATGGTATGACATAATGTGATTGGTAGCATTGAAGATATACGACTGGAACGACATCCATTGATAAAATACGAAAAGACTTTTTCGACTACCAAAATATTTGTGCTTAAACTGAAAACTGTCCATAGACCCCATATAACCATCAGTCCTTATAGACCTGAAGGTACTTCCTTGGCTTTAATCCTTGCAAGTTGCAAGAGTATGAAATGTTCGGTTATATCAGCTCTTCCTTACTTGTTTATAGTACGATTGTCTCTTGCCTCAAAATATGACTAAGTGGATTTACTTCTTCTTTCAGCGAGATGTGTTTTGAGATCTGAAAGCTAGAAAATCTTTTATGGGCTCAAATCCAAAGTTATTTTGTAGCGTTTTTGACCGCAGAAGAATCTTCTGGGTATTACTGGAGTAATTTTCTGATTGCCACACCAGCACTGCACATGTTCGCTGCAGGGATCAGCAGTGTTAAAGTAATTATGCAACACATATATATTACTTTATACAATATCTCATTCAGAGCACATACCAATTCTACCTTCCTAGAAGTTACACTACACAATTCTGAGAATAATCGTTTGCAACTTAGCTGCGGTCCATCATCGCTGTAGGGCTTAATTAAAGCTAGTTTTGTTGATTTTGTGCGCATATAAAGCGAAATTCCTTTTAAGCAGTATGACAACAAACACATACACAAAACACATACAAACTGAGTGATACTACACAAAGGCAAAATTAAGAAGAATGTAGAAGAAATAGGAAATTTTATCAGAAACAGCATCGGTGGCATCCACAAAACCAGCAAATGACACAGGTGAGCGGTGGAGGCGCTTTAAGCAAAAGTAAAGTTTATTTGTACTTATAGCTGTCATATGCGCCGCACACAGATATATATATATAAGTGAGTGTGTTTGTGTTTGAAATGAATGAAAATGGCGAAAAAATCATTTCGTTGCAATGCCAGAAAGTTTTCCATTTTCATTTTCTTCAGCCATTTTTATTATTTTTTGTTTCGCAATTTTTTCACTCACTCTTATTTGCCCACCGCATTTCTCGTCTTTTATCACGAACACCTTCAGACATGAATAATTTATGACACAATTCGTTTATATGTTCGTTCAGCCAGATACTGGAGCTGCCGGCAACACGTACGGGCTTGCCAGTAAGTGTCTGTGTGTGTGTGCGGATGTTGCTTTCATTTCTTTAGCGCGAGCCTGAGTCAAGGTACGTACAACTTTTACTTCAATAGCTGGACCATGCGGCAGGTTTGTTGCTTTGTATCGCCTTAACTTTGCCTTCGCCTTCTTTTCTAGGGAAGCGGCGCTTCCTCGAACCAGTCACGGCGATAATGAAGCCGACCGAAGTGAGAAATACAGCAGCCACCGCCTCCTACCACACGTTTTCTCCCTTCCGTTCCTTTGTCCGGTAAGAAAATTTACTTTTGCCTCGCCTGCCATTGAACCTTCGCTCGGACGCGGCGCAAAAGAAAGCAAAAGCCGCCGTAGACAGGCATAAAATAAAATGGAAATGCCATAGCGTAATGCAAATGGCGCAAGAAACGTGAGAAAAAGTAAAAGGCAAAAGCATGAAGAGCCCAGGCCTCGATAGAAGCGATGTGAATAAACATTTTTATGGAAATGAAGTAGATTACCGAAGGTAGGCACTCTGCGTAAACAGAACTTGAAAAGCCATCAAAGGACCCAAGTCAACTTGACTTTGCGGTGTGGCATTATGTTGCTACGGAATTATGCAATTGTCGGCAAAAAAAACTAGTTCTATTTAAATTTAAGAGCACTAGGCAGTGTTCTACAAATTTACGTCGCGCTTTACATAGTGTCCTGTGCGCGCGAGTACAGTACTTGAATACTGCCATGCATTTGTTTGCATGTTGCGCCAACACGGCTTTTGTAATGCACTGGAGTCACCTGTTAATAAAGCCATTATATTAATATGCTGGTTACCCCCATTTTGCCACCTTGGAAATTGGGTCAAATTTTTTAAATTGGCAGCTACGCGCATACAGGATGAGGTAATTTACATAATAAGCTCGCATAGTCTACTTTTAAGCGCAACGAAATGCACTGCGAGAATTTGGTGGGATTGTTTTTTGAATCTGCGTTATTCGTAGCGCGCGCAATGGATCTCAAAAGTGAAATAGATTTGGTGAACAATAGTGTAATATCATTTTTAACCAAATAAATGCGTACGTGGAGTTCCAAACAAATATTTTTACTTGAAGCGTCAACGCGCTAGTTAAATAATGGGTTGTCAAAAAAGTCTTGCGGTATATTTATTGAATTTTTTTTTTTTATTGAAATTGAAATGAATTTTTGATGACTCATGCCCAGCTCTTGACCGATGCTACGGCTGCTACTATGCCGGTCTCTTTCGACCAATTCAGCGATTTTATCGCAATTTTCGACGATAGGCCTTTCGGAGCATGGCGCATTTTCGGCCACCTCTACACCAGAACGGAAACGTTGAAACCATCATTGTGCGGTGGAAATGGAAACTGTATCGCGTCCATAAACTGCACTAATTTTATTGGCGGCTTGAGATGCATTTTTGCCTTTATCGTAGTAGTACTGTAAAATATGCCGTATTTTCTCTTTATTTTGCTCCATGTTTGCGACGCTATAACTCACGAACGACTTAGAAGAAACAACAATCAATCAAACACGTGTTAGCGCGTGAAATGAGCTTTCCAAAAAAGTATAGCGTGACCCGATGCGACGAATAAAACTAGAACTACGCGCTTTCAGCGCCAACTAGCGAATATACCGCAAGACTTTTTTAACAACCATTATTACTTTGGTTGAAGGTTCGAAGTTTTGCTCCGTAAAAAATTGTAAGCCTGCTATCCAGCATAAATTTCCAAATGATTTGTTAAGACTAAAAAGAACATAACTTTTGTACTGAAACAGAGTCCATTTGGGTTGCAATTTAAGTGAAGTGCAACCAGTGAAATTTGTGGTATCTGTGAAAGGCTGTGAGAACGCAATTTGTTTTGTCAGTAAATTAAAATTAAGCAGATTTGGAGAGTGCAACATGTATATACATATGTGACCTGGTCTACAAAAAGGGGGCTAACGTACGAAATCTAGTTTTCTGGGAAAAGCTGTTAAAAATAATCGTCAGTTTCTCGTTATCTCATTAATTGTTCTCCTTTTTTTTGACACCTAAGCACCCTTTTCGTAGACCAGGACACATATACATATGTAATTAAAAAATATATATACGTCTCCCTGAAAAACGAAAAATTTTCAACTTAAGCTGACACGGTATTTTATGAGCTAAGCGTTTTCCGCTTGTTACAAGAAAAAAAAATTCCAAAAATTTGTTCTTGAATTCTTGCTCAAAAACAATGCTGTAACGATGCACCAGACTCCATATGCGCCAGAAATGGTTCCGTATGACATTTTTATATTTTCAAAAAATAAAGAAAACCCTAAAGAGCCATCGCTTGACAAGAATAGCTGACAATGAAAGCTGAGCACTGAAAGAGCTAAGGCTATCCCAAAAATCAAGTTTCAGAAGCGTCTCGACGTATAGAAGAAGCATTGGCATTAGTAAATAAAATCGAATTTTGAAGGCGACAACATTAAAGCAGAAGAACGAATAATTTTATTTTTTTCAAAAACAAAAATGACCGTTATTTTTTGAACAGACTTCTATGTCTATTTCCTCAAAAGGTCTCGGTGCCTAAAAGTTTATGATTAGCAAACTGAATTCTCTTCGTAGCAGCCGATGCAAACTAGAGCCAGTAAATTGTTCAGAAAATGATTTGATTTGATATAAAAATCTTTCCACCTACTTGAGCTTTTACATAGAGACGAGAAAGCACACGGTAATAGTAATTCAATTTCCCTGGTAAATGATATCTCAAAAAATTACATTTTGCTACGTTGGTAGGACTGTCTTTAATTACTATATCAAATATGAGCGGATCTGTCAACCAGTTCGTTTACAGCAGCTGCTTAAGTCGGTACACCTCAAAACTGCGTAGCGACATTTACAATGGATAAGAATATCGAACAAAGAATTTACCTCAAATTTTGTATTTATAACCGAATTTCATATGCGGAAACGTTGCAAATGTTGGAAAAAGCTTACGATGATCAAGCATTAATTCAGCTTTCAAGGACGGTCGTTAAAGTCATGCCTCGCGACATGCCTCGTTCTGAACAACCTTCGACCTGTTCAACGGATGAAAAAATTAAACGTGTGAAGGATATGGTGCTTGAAAATCATCAACAAGTGTAAGAGGGATGGCAAGACAGCTCGACATCTCTCGACCGTTCGGAGGATTTTGGTGGATATTTCGGAATTGAAACGCGTTCTTGCTCGACTAAGCTGAATGTTCTTCAAATATAGTACAATTGTGACCGAATTTAAAGCCAAAAACGCAATGAATACCATCAATCAACCACTGTATTCACCAGATTTAGCTCCGTGTGATTTTTTCTTGTTCCCCAAACTGAAATTGCCGCCTCGTGGAACCCGTTTTCGGTCGATCAAAAAGATAATAAAAATTTTGGTGAAGGAGCTGAAGTCCATTCCAAAAATTGCTTATGAATAGGTATTTCGAGGACTAGAAAAATCGTTGGCATAAATGTAGTAAATATGGTGGGGATTACTTTGAAGGCGGCAAAAGAAATATTGATGAATAATTAATAATAAAATTTAAAAAACAAATTGTTTCAGAAGAAAAATTTAAACTAAAAATGGGGCCGAGTCTACAGTCCTTGGCTGGATAAAAATTCTAATTTTTTTCTTGTTATACAGAAACAATTTTTTGGAAATTTTATTTACGTTCTGGAATGGTGTGACTATTTGAATTTTTTTTTTTAAATACGGATGTTTTCGACACTAGCATATTCTTTTGTAGGAGCACATTCAAGTATGAAAGTCTATCTTATCTTCAACTTATTCGGTATGTCTACTTTTGGTCAAGTTACAGTTAATCTTTTTCTTAGCTGGAAATTTAAATAAAAAACATTGAGATTCACTATAAAAGATCTTATATTATTTTTAAGACTGACATAAGATTTACAGTTTTAAACTTTTACTTTCAGCGTACACTCTATGAGCATTTACTGAAGACCACTTCCCTCCTTGCTAACATCATGTTTCATGCATCGAAATCAGGAAGGCGAAATGTAAGTCAACCCGTGTACGGTTATTTTAGCAACTTCCGCTAACCATTCATTAGCGCGGAGTGAGCAGCCAAAACTGCAAACAATAATAATGTTAAAAACTACAACAACTACTAATAACAGCAACAGGCACAGTAATTTGCTGCAAGGCGCCGGAGCTAACGAACAACAAACACGACAAGGGGTCACATACACCAACGCACTTGTGTATTCATGAGCAAATTTTTGCATACAGTGTGTGTGTGTGTGTGCGAATGGGTGAGTGGCAGTGTGCAGTTTCGAGAAAGGTTCACCATTAACATATGCGAAAATGTGCACAAAATATGTGTCCTCAATTTTTTCTACTTTCATTTCAATTTTTTTTTTGGTGTTTCTCTTTTGCTAAGCTAGTTGCCACGCGTACGTGTTTTTCGCCGTGAAAACTGCAGTTTTTTGCACTTTGTATGCTCATTATTCAGTGTGCAACAATCAAGTGGAACATAAAAAAATGTGAAATGAAATTAAATGAAGAATTGGGCAGCACAACATGGCAATTCATAAACAAAAAGCCGACAAAGTTAGCACACAGCTTGTGCGAGGCATACTTCTAGGCGCTAGCACAACGTTTCCCAACGGTCATTACTTATATACACACACACATGCTTTCCTGTCAACACGCATCTGCAGCCAGTTGACTTTATTATATGGCGTTTCTGTGTACTTTCTTTCTCAACAAAGTCGCTAATAAATCACCCTGTAAATGACTTCATAAAAAGTGTTAGCATTTTAGAGTCGCTTCGCTCGTAATCGCATGACTGTCGCGAAAGTGCACCAGGCACGCGCATACAAACGCTCCAGCAGAGATGTGTGCGTGTCGACATGTGGCATGCCACATAACAGCCATGCATGCGTTGCGTACTCGCTCGCTATTAATGAAAACCCACACATGCCACATTATGCACACTTGCAACAGCCATTTTAGGAATCGCGTTCTTTCTCCAACGGCATAAGCATATATTTATCATTAATTTGTGTAAGTGGGTGCATGTGTGTGTGTGTATTTGCGAACAAAGCGCAACAGCTCCGTCACGCGTTGCCACTGCGCTGACATGTTGGTGCAGTTGACGCTTGAAATATGCGCGAATGACGCGACACCATGACGGACATGTTGTTGTTCTTGCAACAAAGCAATAACGGCAGCTCTTGCGGCACAAACTAGTTGCATGCAGGAAACTCTGAAGAAAATAGGCGCTCACATAAGCACAAATATGTGTATGTATTGGTATATTCACCCACACACTCATATATATTTGCCTATAATATTTCTATGTGTGCGAATATGTCTTTAAGCGCGCTAGGGTGCTCGCTGGTGTTAAATGTTGACTAGTGGCATTCAATTAAATTGCATAATTATGTTGCAAACACACGCAGCAGCCACTCACGCACGTACCCGTACGTGATAGCATATGTTTACTTGCGTCTTAATATACAAGGTCTGTCGCAAAAGAAACAGGACTGTTAAAAAAAACAGCAAAAAATTAATATTTTTCAAAAGTTATATTTTTTTATTCAAAGTAGTTTCCTTGTGCTCGATACAGCGTTTAGCCGGTTTAGCATTTCAATGAGTGTTTAAGGTCATTTTTCGGAATGCTGAGAATATCGGTGGTCGCATTGGATAGCTGAAATGTTGAAACCATGTCCTTCATGGGCAAATGAAGTTTTCCAAAAAGGTAAACATCCATCACAGGGTGCCAGATCAGGTGAGTAGGGTGAGTGATTAATGGTTATATGAAGTTTTTTGTCAAAAAATCAGTGACAAGCATCGACCGATGACACGGCGCATTATCGTCCAACCGGCGCCAGGACCATGCCTCACGGTATTGTGGTCGAGCACGACGAATGCGTGACAAAAGAGGCTTCATAACACCAAGGTAAAACACAGCATTAATCGTTTGGCCAGGTGGGACGAACTCCGGTACCCTCGGAATCGTAAAAACAAATCAGCATTGTCCTTACTTTTGACTTCTAAAAACGACCGATTTCTGATCGTCACAGAGGTCCTCACAACCTTCTTGGAATCGCTTAAACCACTCTTGCACATTACTACGGGATAGGCACTGATCACCATAAACATTTTTCATCATTTAAATGTTTCAGAAACGTTTTCCCAAGTTTAAACAAAATTTATTATTTGCTCTTTGTTCAAAATGCATTTTACGACCGATGACCAAAAGCTGCTGTCACTTTTTGATCGATAACATCGATTGTAGTTATACAATTGTCTTAAAATTTTTACGAAATGTCAACAAGAGATCAAACTTTTTATTTCATATACCCACCAACAGGTGGCGCCACAGAAACAGTTATATTTAAAAAGTTCTGTTTCTTTTCCGGCTTTTTCTACCATACAGAAGAGGCCCTAAGCATAGTGTTTCTGCCATTTCAAACTGAACTAACTAATAGCATTGGATAGTATATTAATATGTATATCCTTATTAAGCAGTCTTTCCTATATCTTATATACAATAGTTTCTTCTTAGAAAGATGAGCTAAGTTGACTGAACCATGTCTGTCAATATCGCTCCGAAATTTTGCACACGTACTTTTCTGAACAAGAAACAGCTAAATATTATAATACTCATTATTTTCTTAGAAGGTTTCAAATCTCCCCTAGTTTTACATGATTTTGTAACCTTATGGCATGTTTCATTTCTCAAATGACTTCCTGAACCATTTGTGTGTGGAGGTGACGATGTAGATCTGAGTTTCGAATGTATTTAGTTTGGATCTTTTTCACCGCCTGGATGTAAAGCGCGTTTCCATAGTTAAATTCCGTATGTCGAAATAGGTTTCAAAGTTTGATTGTATACTAGGATTTTATTTGATGTTGTTAAGGTTGATTTATTCCCATTTAACGAGTTAATTTGGTGTATTTTAGTTCTAGTACTGTAACTTTTTTTTATGCTCCTTCCACTTCAACTTAGCGACCAGCCTCATATCAGGTTATGTCGACGAGGTGGAGCACGGAATTACTTCATTCCCAATACATATGTTAGGAGATATACGTAGCACTGTTTTTAGTGAAGTTTATATGGATAGACTTCAACTCGTTTAAAGTAATGTACTATTTCGTGTCCATTCCACAATTTGATTTATTAATGATTGCATTCTGTTCGACGACTCAGTTTCATTTTTGCCGCTCGTAATGATGCAGGTATCATCTGCAAATGTGTAGTTTGGCGGCGTAGGCATATCGCTAGTAAACCAAATGAATAAGAGCGCTCCCAGAACACTTCCTTGGGGTACACCTGGTTTTATTGGCTATAACGTAGTGTATGATTGTGTTAGCTTGTTTCGGCAGTAAAGGTTGCTCCGGTAAGAGGTCAGTTAGAGACTGTGAAAAGAGAAGTCTTAATTTTTAAAGAAAACCACGGTGCATAATTCGATGGCACGCCTTGGAATACAGCTGTGCAATATTACCTCTTTTGATCGCATCTTTTATTGTGCTTGTTATTCGATGAACTTGATCGAATTTGGATTGTTGAGATATAAATCTAAATTGATGAATTGATATAAGTCCCTTTTCTTCAATTATGTTCTGAAGTCTTCTTATAATTATAGCTTCAAATAGCTTGGACATAATAGGCGACAGCGAGATTGGACGATATGACTACGGCTCCCATGCGCTTTTGCCATGTTTCTGTGCCATTATGATTTCAGATACCTTCCACGACAATGAAATGTTTTTTAGTTTTAATGTTTTAATGCCATGAATGATCAAAATCAAATTCTGTTCAGAAAATTATTTATAAGTGAAGAGTATTTTAGCTTAGATACCACCCAACTTAACATGTTTTCTTATTTTCGAAACAAACAATTCAACTTTTCACAAGAAGTTATTATTTTTTTAATATATAGATGTAGTATGCAGTATCTTGCGTTGTATAACTGTACATCGCAATAATTCAGTTCTGTCGATTCCAGTCCGGTCATTTTGTTGTAAAAAATACACCTCACTTTAGAAGACCAATTGTCCAAAATATAGCTAAAATTTTGTATAATTTTGAGTCCGACTGTCATGAAGCACTGTTTCGATTACCCTGAAGCTACATATAACACCATGAAACGTTTGGTACAACTAGGTAGCGCTCACCATAAAAAGAAGCTTAATGTGTGTGTACCACACGAGTTAAGGAAAAAAGACCCAAGAACATCTAGGAAGCGTTGCTGAATCGCAACAGAATCTTTCAAATTCTGAAGCGTCTGGATACTAGCGATAAAAAGTTGGTCACTTACGACAACCTCAATTGAAAACGGTCTTGGTGAAATCGCGGTGAGCCGGCGGAAACAGTGATCAAGCCAGGATTGACTATCAAAAAAGGTTAGTTATGTACTCTTAATCCAACCTATCAACAGTTGAATAAAATGAAGTAAACAATCGCTTTTAGGTGACCAGCTTTGGCTAATAAATGAGGAATTGTGTTCGATTTGGACAACGCTAGGCCACACACAACGATAGAGACCCGGCAGAAGCTACGAGGTTTGGTTGAGATGGATGCATAATCGTACAGCTTGGACTTGGCATCAATCGACTCTAACTTTTTTCTGTCTATGGCAAATGAGTTTTGTAATAAAAAACTCCGCTAAAGCATATGAAAAACGACCATCCCAGGTTTTTGCTATTAAACCCCAACAATTTATCGAACGAAATGGTTGTTGTTTCATCTCAATGATACAATTTTAACTATGCTAAATTCAATTATTGCAAAAACAATTTCTTTTAACCAGACCTTACACTTCGTTTACTTGTAGAAATTATTCAAATGCGAACGAAGTTTACTAAGATGTTCAGGAGAAAGCTAAAAGTTTTTTGTTTTTAATATTTGCCTTTTAAGAACAAATTATGATTAGAGAAAGAGTAATAATAATTGAGTTTCTCGTTTTAACTTACTAAACGGTCTGGTTGGGCCTAATAGTAAACCTACAAAGCATTTCTATTAATTTAAGTTACTCATACGCCGGGTGTTTCCTATGAAAGCAGATTGGGATGGCATTCATTTTACATATTACCAATGTTTAAGCATTTTTTTGATTTACATATAACAAAACGTATTTTTAAAGTTTCTCTTTCACTGCAGATATATCTCGAGTGATTGCAGCTCCACTTGGTGGAGCTTGTAAACACTGCAAGCGTATTATATGCTAAAAAAATCATGAATAAAAACACACAATTTTTTATGTAAATGCACATAATACAAAAATATACTTTGCGCCAAAAGAGCAATAAATGTTCAATTCAGTGTAGAAAATACGCAAACAGCCTCAGCAAGCACTGATCAGCACTCAGACACTACAAAATTAAACCAAATTAATGTGTTCCAAACGATTAGCCGATTCGCTAAGCATATAGGACCAGAAAACTCATAGCATTTTTGCAAATCGAAAAGCTAAAGCTCATATGAACTGCATGTGTTCGCACACTCACACACAGGACGGCAATGGCTTTCTGAGTGAACCGCTAGATTGTAACGCTGCGTTAATGGCAAACGATCGCCAAATGCAACAACAACAAAAAGACATGGCGGCATGGATGCTTCTAACCAGCATAATGGCAACGGAAATGGTGATTGCGCCATAAAACACGTCGCGTAGCGTACAGAAGTGTTTAACATAACAACAACAACGTACAAGCACACAACTGTATGCAGCGAGCAACTGCGCTCCAAATACCCAACGAATGCCACAGTTAACCTTCTGCGTGCATGCTGCGTCAATGGGAGTAGGAAGCTTGCCACCACAGCTCGGTAACTTCAGTGTCCAGGGCGGCCCATAAACATGTGGATTAGCAAAGTTTTGCGCCAAAATGCAAAAAAGTGAATTACGAGCACTCACTGGCGCTTAACGGCATTATAGCAGGAGCAGCGGCAACTGACCGCTTACAAAGCAACGAACCCCGGCGCGTGTCCTCTACTGCAAGTTGGTTGCAGCTTCTTTGCGCGCCACGCTGCTGCGGCTATTTGCCGCGGAAGCGAAAACGGGCAGTGCACACTGTTATGTACGAGTGTGCGTGTGCATGTGTACGAGTGTGCGTGTGGCTGCTGGAGCTATTAAAAGTTCTTCCCGTTGTGTTTGTGGCCCGCAACATGGTCCATTAGAAGCACAAATTGCGCAAGCAGCAATGGCCACTGATAATTGCACAATTTCGCTGGCGAAATAAAAACGCTGGAAAAAACTTTGTTGAAAACATTCAACAAATGTTTACACAAAACACTCTGATCACTGCCTGAGTGGTGTGTTTCAATCGTTTTGTGCTGCACAAATGGCTATCTAACTTTTACTATCTAGTAACTGAATAGGGTCTTTCACATCATTTTTTTAATGTAAATACAATTGCATACGTACAATTTTCAATTTTATTTTAAATATTTTAATTTATTTAATTATTTAATATGTTTTGCAAATTTCTATAGTCCACATATACCTTTAGTAACAACATACACACACTTTAAATTAATATTTCAAATAGCTTTTGAGTTACAGCACTATAAAGTGTAACCGTCGCCTAAATCAGATCCCTCCTAATTAGTCGGAGTCCGTATAAAATACATATACTCATATATAGTAAATGTTCAGCGTGGCTAGATGAGCCGATGAGTAGTCCCGCAGTTTTTTAAATCAAATCACTATGAAACTTTGCACATATTCTTTCTTGATGAAAATCATACTCGTTTGTCGGAGCCGGATATGGAGCTACTATAGCATATAGCTGCTATACAAACTGAACGGTCACCATCAAGTCCTTGTACGGAATCTTTTTCAAGTGTGAAGGGTATTATAGCCTCGGCGTTTGGTACCTTTGGAAATAACGATTAATCCGCTCAAATTTTAATTTTTTGTAAGCTTTGTATTTAGCTACAGGTTATATGTTAATAACGGGTAGAACAAGTGGAGGCACTTTTTTCAATAGTCTTTTTTTGACTGATCACGCGTGAGTCGTGTCAAGCTGTCATGTTATTTTTGTTCAGTATTGTTTGGCATTTCACATTGCAAATACTTACACCTGAACAACGTTTACAAATTGTTCAACTTTAAAGGCTGTGTTTCGCGCGCTTCGCTCAAGTTATGGTTAACATGATCGGCCTACTGAGCGTACTATTCACAACACCACCACTCAGTTTGAGACCCAGCAATCATTATTGGATAATACTCGGCCAAATAGAACACGTCCAGCACGCAGTAAAAAAAGCAGCAGTAGCTGAGAGTCGAGGACAGTCGATCTGGTGCCGTTCGCAGCAATTCGGACTGACGTATGAAACGACAAAATGCGCCAATTACGTCGAAATCTTCAATTGAATGTGTACAGACATTGCTTCGCTCTAACGGCTCTGCAAATGTTCCAAGAAGATTCGAGGCTTTCGAAACACACTTTATTCAGCGATGAGTCCCATTTCTGGCTCAATGGGTATGTAAACAAGCAAAATTGACGCACTTGGGACGAAGAGCAACCTGAAGAGGTTCAAAAGCTGCTATTTCATTCACAAAAAAAAAGAACGGTTTGGCGTGGTTTTTGGGCCGGTGGAATCATCGATCAATATTTCTTCAAAAACCGGTGAGATCGTAACCATCAATGACAAACATCTATTTGATGCCTGAAATTGAAGCTCGTGATCTCGACGACATTTGGTTTCAACAAGAGAGCGACACTTCCCATACATCGCATCTATCCATGGAATTATTAAGAGAGCAATTCGGTGAGCAGAAATAATCACGTTTTATAGGTCGGTTCATTTCACACCATTAAACTTTTTCCTGTGGGGATATGTAAAGCTCAAGTATATGCGGTAAATCCCGCTTTGATTAGGCTCTGGTAAAACATCACGCGTTTCATTCGCCATATACCAGTCGAAATGCTCGAACGAGATATCGAAAATCATACTGAGTCGATGGACCATCTGTGACGTAGCCGCAGTCAACGTTTGGAAGAAATTATATTCAAAAATGTATGGCAAAGAATGTTCTTTTGAGTAATAATCATTCCTCATTAAATTTGAAGTTCCTGTGTTTGTTCTTTAAAAAGTAGGTAACCTCGAAATGGTTCACACTTTATAACATCTTCTAAAAGAAATGTACCGACTCGAGTGCCACCTGTCGGACAGCTTTATGAACCGACCAATCGCTTTTATGACACAATCTCATTCGGAATTTAATTTATTTAATTTACAATTACTGGTCTCCCTCAATGATAATCTAGACCGGGAAAGCATAATCGGGTTTTTAAAGTAGTTAACGAAAAATTGTGTGTATAAAAAAGCGATTTTATGTAGATCTACTGTTCAATTCCGTTCAAATATACGAGTATGTGCGAAGCAATACCCCTTTAAGAAAAAGTTCTACGCCTGCCAAATTTATATGTTAATTTGAATCCAATTAGTTGTATAATTTTCTCAAAACATCCCCTATGAAAATATATAATATTGATTGTTGCCACGACTGCTTTATGACGTCATTAAATAGATCATTTAGATATTCACTTCAAGAATCCTAAAAAATTGTCAAACGAAGTCAAATAACCGGACCTAGTTAGTCAATCAACTGGCCTATTTCGGGATATGGTTTGGTCACTAAAAGGTTGTCTTAATAAACTTATAGTTTAACGAGAGTAAAACTTGTTATATAATCCTTCCGAAAGCACTTAAAACTCGCCATTGGCAGTAGCCTTGGCTCAATTGTCAGATTGAAAAAATTAGACTTATAATGGCACAAACAGCCGTGCTGATGATGATGGAAACAAGAAATTCTTCAACTCAGTTGATTACTAACGTATCGACTAAAGCATATAAGTATATATTTTTTTGCTGAATATGATCTAATAGTATAAATGTAGTTCTTAGTTTTCGGAAAACAATACGAATTTTTGAAAAAAAAATCCACGATTTAAAACAAATAAATTTACTGAGACTGCACCCGCATGTTAAACATCTGTTAATTTAGACAGTTGGCTTGAAAGCTATCGACCTGGGAAATCTTAAACCTCCAAACACACCTCCTAAAACAAAAATAAGCACTCAATAGACCACACAATGCTTTCCTCTCTTACTAAATTATTATTTGATACTTTTGCTTCAAAAATATATTCTCAAAAGCTAAGAAAATTAAACAAAATGCCTGAAAAAATAATTGTAATTACAAAAGTTTTGGATTGTGCACTCTTTCAGCGCTATTAACTCTTCTAAAATTATACCCAATGTGTGTGTTGTGTGTGCTTTGGTCGAGCAAAAGGCGAAATAAAACAATAAAATCGTTGGCCATTTTCAAATGCAACGCTTTCCACTTCTTCTTTCCCTCTGTCTTCAGTTTTACGATGGCGCTCAACTATCCGACTTACATAGCTCTGCAGCCACTTAAATTGAACTTTGAAGTGCCGAAAGTTCCGCAAAGAATTTGCCAATTAGTTGTGTTGTGTTACTCAATTAAAGTTCGGTAATTCTGGAAATTTTCGCACAAACGAGTTGCAAGTAATTTCATGACCATACATAGATGCATATTTAGACATGCTTATGAATTTATATAAAGAAATTTTTATAGATTTTTAACTAAAACTTTTAAAAGATTGAATTGGTAAATGGTTTTAGGAATATAAAGATTTTCGTTTATTAAAAATGCTCTTACAATAAAAATAAAGTAGTTTGGTGTTACGGCGAAGTACTAGTACTTATTTGGCTGAACACTCATACGGCAGTAAGAGTAATTCTGATGAAAACAAAGCCTCTGAGAATACGAATTGATACTTTCTACTTTGTTCTTAGGACACAATTTTTGTTAGCGAGGAATGGGGAGGGTACTGCAATCCAAACGAGGATACTGGCTGCTCACTGAGTTAAAAAAAGAGTGAAGAGAAAAAGAGTTTCAATTCAGGCACACATATATTAAAAGCACTTTTAATTGGAATATACGGTCAAATCCATTACATTCCGAACCAAACCGAAAGGCCTATTCTTGTTACTGTTTATACTTCATTTTGGCACTTATTTAAGGGGTTATTCGAGCCTAGAAAAAAACAATCTTGTCTTATATTTTCGAAGACATGTCTAAAAGAGGATTTTTCGAAGTTAAATTAAAGTTATTTTCTTAGATATTGTTTTTTTACTGACCCGGCACCCAAACTGGTTTGGACGAAACGCGTTTTTCTCGAAATTGTCTATTTCAAAACGATACTCACGATTTCTCAGGTTTCTCTAAACCGATTTACCTAAAATTTGTAGAACATCTTTTTTATGAACTTATTTATGTCTGAAACTTGCCATATCACCAAATTTAACATTTCACTATTTTTAAAAAACTCGAAACAGTCTTTTTGACTGATTAAACATGTTTTCTTTTTTTGTTTTCTTGCGACCATTTTGGAATTTTTTTTCTTTAGCTCCAGACATTGCGATATTATCGTAGACTAATAGTTTTTTTTCAGATTGCTAAGAGGGTTGAAACCGTGAGTATTGTGCAAATTTTTTGACACCCTCCACTTTTTCATTTGCAAATTTCTAAAGTTTTTAACTTTTTTCTTCCTGCATTCTTGTAATAATTATTTATAAATAACTACTAGGAAAATGGATAGTAAAAATATTAATTGCATTTTTTACAACACTTCAAAATTTAGTTCAAATATTTGTAAAATATGATAAAAATTGAGGGGTTGTTTAATTCTCTCATAATTTTTATACCCTGAACTGGCTGTTTCTGAACCTGGCCCTCAGCCTGACGATTTAGCTCTGCGCGTCTCTCTGTATATACGCGAAATAGTCCCTTAATTTCTTCTTTGTCGGAATGGTCGTTTCGAACTATTTGTGAATTCTAGCTTCGGTTCAATCGAACTTAAAATTACATATATTTCATTTAATTTTTTTATAACGTTTCCAACTTGTTTGAAACATTATTTTAAAAAAATTAGTAGCAAACACCAAACACCAATAATAAATTATAGGTTCAAAAATTCAAGGAATATTAATAATAATACCCAACGATTACCCTCCTCCCTCGGAGTTATCCAAGTCATAAAAGGCAAAAGAGTACGACCAGCGACTGTAGGTATATTTATAAGCTTTAAGTGATTAGTATTTGGGGGAGATTTAACCTGGAATCCCAATGTAAATGATTTAAGCCAAAAAGTAAAAAATTGTTTTTGAACGGACCCTAACTTCTCCGAATGGACTTGATAACTAGGGTTCCATATCACAGAAAAATACTCCAATATAGGCCTCACCAATGATGTAAAAAGAATTTTTGTAGTAAGTGGATCTCTAAATTCTTTAGACCAACGTTTAATTAAACTAAGAGTGCCTTTAATTTTAAAAACCAAGGAAGATGCATGAAGATTAAAATTGAGTTTGGGGTTCAATAAATCTGCATACTTGCATCAAGCTAAAGTTTTGTATTACGTGTGAAGTAGTAGGTCTACAGATTTACGTGAAAAGTACATCGCTTTACATTTTTTGAGGTTCAATGGCATAACGTTTCTAACGCATCAAGAACCTAAGTTGTTTAAGTATGTTTGCAAATGACATCTTTCACTATTTAAAGTATATGATTTAAAAAGTTTCACATCATCGGCATATAATAAAACTCTTGAATACTTAATGATAGATTGTATATAATTAATAAATAAGAGCAGAATTGAACCAAGATGGCTTCCTTGAGGAACGCCTGAAGAGTCATTAATTAAATCAGAAAAAGTATCGCTAAATATAACTTGTTGAGTTCTATTACTAAGATAAGAAGTAACCCATCTTAGAAATATTGGCTGAAAACCAAGAAGATTTAGTTTTTTTCAAAAGAATTGAATGGTTTACTTTATCAAAAGATTTACTAAACTCTTGTACATAACTTCAGTCTGCTTATTCTTCCTAAAGCCGGTTGATATATTTGTTACAAATTCTAGCAAATTAGTTACTGTAGAAAACCGTGCTGAGAACAAGAAATTAGTAAAGAAATCTAAAGGTTATTTCGTCTGTTATAATTCCTTCAAAAAGTCAAGATATTGCTGAAAACTTTACCATTCCCCTATAGTTTATAACGGATGACCTAAATCCGGTCATATGGAATTATAAACTATAAGGCAAAAGGTTGCCACCTTATAAAAAATTAGAATTCAAAAACAGCTAAAACAAACGAATTATAATTATATTTGGATATTAATTATATATATATATATATATATTATAGATATATTAATTATATATATTTTATATTACGTCTTCAGTTATATTATTTAATACACAATGGTTTATGCCCTTATGCTCATTATAAAATCAGAGCAAATAAACACACCATCACTTTTAAAGAATCTACCGAGGCACACATCTGATAACCAGCACACAATGATATTTTGTAGAAAACCTCTCTTTCACATCTTCCACTAAAAACGAATCAATAAACTATGCGAGAAATCTCACATTATTGTGAAGTGTTGAAGGACTCTCTTATCGGCTCGTTGAATAGAAGTGAATCATAACTGCGCATAATCATTGATACTAAGTTTTATGTATTAAAATAGTCGGTAAAGAGCTTCACGCTTTGTGTACATCTATCTTAAATAATGATTCATCCTAAGCATTGGATAGAAATTCGTAAAAAGTAAAGTGCAATATTTTTGGAATCTGTGGTAAAACTTCTGTCCTTTTTCAATATTTCACTTAAATGTTTAACGGATTTTCCAAATATTAAAGCACACACTGACTTACTTCGGCAGAGTTCGCAGTAAAGCTAACACCACACTCATAGACTCACTGATCAAGTCCACACTAATCAAGGGTTAAGTGAATGCGCCTCGCCAGAGCAGAAAGTTTTCATAAACATTACAACCTTCCAGATATAATTCTGCTTCACTTTCAGAGCTTTTTGTGTATTTTATCCAAAAGTTTCGTTTCAGTGCAACTTTAACTTACACACATGCACACGCACTCACACACCGTACTATCAAGTACACACTTTGTTGCCGTCCCTTTCAACACTTTCATAGCAATAAATAAAATGGAGCAAATACTGAGTCCCACAAGCTCGGAGAACCAGCGAATACATGCAGCTGAGTATGCTCGTGGTTGTTAGGGAGGTAAGGGGCGACAAGGAAGACAAATAAAAATTCCGCTCGAAGACAAACTGACGTTGATTGGAAAATTTATTCATGCCCATGCCAAAGGACGAAGTTGTTTCGTGCGCTCGGACGAAAGTGAAAGACTGAAGACCATGGGAAAGCAAACAAAGCTGCAAAAAGTTAAATTTACGTGCAACAACGTTACCGTTAAACTAGACTAGCTGCTTTAGACGAGATTGTGGAAGAAAAAGCGAAAAAACCCGAAATTTACTTACTTGCTCGCACAAAACTTGTGTAAGAAATCAAGTTTTGCACACAAATAAAAAGCGCAAAGCATAAACAAGCATACATATCGACTTACAAAGCTCGCACACACATCCATACATGTGCGGCAGATAACTGTGTTACTCGGCATCAGACTTTAATATTGCCAAAGAAACGTATCCAGGCGCAGAACCCTTTCCGCCCTTACGGCTCTGCTGCTGGGATTCATTATACAGGCTGTGCTGAGTTTGCTGACTGATTTGCCGTGACTCAACTTGACTTGAGTTGGCTTGATTTCACTGCAGGGTCCAACCCCACCCGCTGCCTGCCTCCTATTTGGCTTCCCGGAGTTCTTACGAGGCGCATTTTACGCTTGTGTTGCCGCTACAGTTAGCTTGTTTTGCTACAACATTGTTGTGTTGCTTGTTATTTGTATTACATGCAAAATAGTTAGTTAACTTGAACTCTTAGTCCTCCGTCCCCTCTCGATGTCAATACTTATTCATCAAGAAATTGGCTGCCAAACAAAAATAGAAGAAGTTAAAGTCGAGCGCATGTTTCGAAGAGCGCTACCAAATCTCAAATGGTTCTTTTTGCTTCATCACTTTTCGATACCCTTCTCTGCCTACTCGAAATATTTATGCTGGCATAAAATTTTCGTTTGCTCGAATCTCCCCTTGCTTTTCCATCGGTGTTTGCGTGTTCAACAAATTTACCGTTAAACTATTGGTGTCCTAACAAAATTATTCTCTGCTTTTAGACGAGTTTGTGGATTTACTAACACTTCTTTAATGAAAAACTCTCCTAAAGTTCTTCGTCAAGTTGGTTGCGAGCCTTTCTTATATAAACCAATTATGAAACAGAGTTGTACTTTACTGCTTGCTTAGTACATACAAACGTTCTGGGGTGAGTAAAGAATACACAAAGAAATTCAGAGCCCTTCTAAAAGTTATTCTCTGTTTGACCTTATAGATGATAGCTTTGGGAATTAAGGCAAAGGAAAATTATTGTTCACTAACAAATGAAGGCCGAGAACCACTGGTTCTCCTTCTAAAAGAGCGTTACGAAAAGGTTCAACTCACAAAGAAATTCAAAGTTATTCTCTGAGGGCTACTACCGAGGGGTAGCAATATCGCAAACAGGGTTCCAGACACCGGAGCATTGGAGCAGGCATTGCGGGACCGCATTCCAAACTATTCATACCAATGGGATGTTTTCTGAGCATCTTTCAAACAGCAGTCTTTGTAGAAATCAAACTCCAACTAGCGTATCGCTATATTCAGCGATAGTCAAGCGGCACGGCACTAAAAGCGATCTTAGCTTATGAAGTGAACCTGTCCTGGGTGCCGGGATATAGAAGGGTAACTGGTAATGAGCTGGCCGACGAATTAGCTCGCTATGCGGCACATTCCAGGATGTTGGTGAACAATGCATAGCGGTGGAGTCCCTTATCGCAAAAGGAGTTGCTCCACACGGAGTAGAGAGAGGGAGAGATCGGCACTTGTAGCAGGCAACGCCACAACATCTTACTATTGGGAGGTTACATTCTAACAAGGTATAGAGATATGATCAACATAAGTCTAGATTGCCCAGCAATTTGGAGAAACAGGCTCAGGGATCCATCTACATTGACAGGGATCACATCACCTTCATCGCGCCCAGCAAGCTCCTGGAATTGCTCAAATTGCATGACCGTTGTGACCTTATGTGATATAGGAGAGGGCACAATAGACCATAGATCGCAGTGCAAAACCTCAATTATTTTCTATCCCTCTAATCCAGCGTCACCTATGGCTTTCATCGAGCATTGCTTATGCATAGATCGTTTGATTCAAATTAAGTATTCTGTCTTAAAGAGCCTTTTCATATTATCATTATTATTTGGACTGAATGCAACACTAAAAACTTGGTGCCTCAGATTTATATATCTCAAAAACAAGACAAAAAAACGTTGAATTAAACATTTAATAAAAAAAAATTATTTTGCAAAATTCTTTCCGCATTTGTGCACATTGTATAATTACAAGTATATGCTGAATTTTACTTCTAATAGTAAGTGGTAACTCCGTACAAAATTATGTATCTCCATTAAGCATATCTAGAATTCTGGAACCCATATATACAAGTATATATATGTATATATCATATATATATATATATATATATATATATATATATACATATATTATTTCAATACCTTACGAACCTTATACTATGATTGAACTTTCCTATATCATAATATCATATATAGAAATATTTCTAACGACCTAATGTTACTCATACGCCACGTCATCTGCCATCTGCGAAATATAATTGTCACTTCATTCAAGTCGCCCTGACGCTTTCATTGTAGTTTACCATTTTTATTTTCCTTCTTGTGGCGCAACGACAGCTTTTTAATTACAACCCTTATGCAGCTTTTTCTTTCCACACAAATGCTCGGTTTCGCATCCGCACATCTTCTAATAATTCCTGCTACGCATACATATTCACACACAAACACATATCCGCTAACCCATCTAAATCCAGCTATATTCGCCTGTAAACTCTCATGTGTGTGCAAACCACGTACGCAATTGACCTTTTTCCTGTTTTTGTCATTCTGTGGCAACTATTGTGTGCAAAGTCGTTTTTTTCCTGTTGTTGTTTGTCTTGCCGTTATTACGGCGACCGCCATTGATGTCGTTCATGTCACTTTAACTGATATGAAGGTGTCCTTTTTGCGGTATTTGACATGCGGTTTTTACCGTGTATTTCACCGTTAACTACTTTACATACCACCCCACGTGTGTATGTGTGTGTGTGTGTGTATACGAGTGTGCTTTGGTGGGTGTGCCGGCGTTTGGCTTGGCTGAACATGTGTTAAATTAGTGCGGCGCCATTAACTCAAACACAAATCATTCAAATTGAAATTGAGGCGAGTTAGCGGCGGCCGACGGCGGTCGGCGTTGGTCGTCGTCGGTTAAAATGAGTTTAAATCGGTGTGACCGTGTTTAGCGAGTTTGTTTGCTGTTGCTGATGTTTAACTTTTTCACGCAACTAATGAGGCAAATATTTTAACTCTTGCATTATGCAAAGCTGTTGACATTTCCGCTGATAGAGCGCCTGATTTGGCAGATTAAGCGCACACCGAAATGGTCAACAAACGGATTATCTACTAAAACTTTGACCTAAATGTTTGCAATTTTGAAAAGTCTATATCGTTTTAGGTTTAACGGTAATATGGAAGTTAGAGATCTCCTCCTCCTCTCAGCGAATTTGTCTTATGTAACCGTTCGTATATTAGTCATCGCTTTTATTTTGGTGTTTTTATTGTTACTATTTGCAGTTTTTGGACACATTTTGTTTTTCTCGTTGTTATTGTATGCAACACTTGCGCTGACACAAAAATCCTCCGGAAACGCAGAGCAGCTTCTGTTCCGACATCGCTATCCTGCACCCACATGTAAATAACGAAAGCGGATTCTGACTGAAATTAAAATATTCGCCTCACAGTTGAGCTCTGTTTAGTTCAATTCACAGTTGAAGGTAGATTTCTAATAGTAACAGTACCCTTATATATAGACGCGTGTGGAAAAGTGTGTGCATTGAATGCCATATCCGCAGAAACAACTGTGAAAAATCGACATAAAGAGACAACATTGCACATAAAAACTTATAAGTTACTGAAAGACATTTTGATAACAGCTGTTGCAGTTTCGAATATACTTTATGAGAGGTAAATATCGAAATGGTGTTTCCAAAAATATCTTGGCAAGATGCAAAGACAAGACTCGAAATTAAATTTATTCTTCAGAAGTCCATAACAATGCTGTATTAATTCACTGATGTGGAGAGCACAAATCAGTCAAACAAGAAAAAAGTTAACTTTTCACTAAAAAAATTTCTGAGTAACTATGTGTTCAGTTTGTATGGAAATATTATAGCCGTTCTGAACAGCATGAAAATAACGCGAATGCTATCTCAAAAAGCATCGTGCGCTCAAGCTATAATAGATATATCAAATGAAGAAACGAGCTGTGGCGGAAACTATCACAGAGATGAAATTTCTGAAATAGAAAACAAAAATTTTGTCGTCAAATGGGATCGTATTTTATTCATATGGTAATAGACAATTGAAACTCTCGAAGAATAATTCGGATGTAAGTATAATACTATCGATGTTTTCTTTCATCAAATTAGGCGAAGTTATGCTGAACATAACGAAGAATACGAGACTGTGGCGGAAACTATCACAGAGATGAAATATTTAAATAGAAAACAATAAGCATTGGAAGTGCTCGTGGATCAATCCGGACTCTAAAAGATATTTAAAAATGTTGCTGAAAGTCGCAGCTCAAATGAATAATTTCAGCGCCATTTGCATGAAGCTCGTTTCTGACTTTGATATTGTTTCAAAATCTTCAAGAAAATAAGCGAAGGATTCTTAATATATTATTATTCTTCTTTGTTGGTGTAGAGACAGCTTCCAAGTGTAGCCAGGTTCTTCTCCACCTTGTCCTTCCAAAGGAGTCGAGATCTTCCTCTCCCTCTGCTTCCCACGGCAGGTACTGTGTCGAATACTCTTAGAGCTGAAGTGTTCTCATTTATTCCGCGTTGGAGTTCGATCTTGACGTTGTTGTTAGTCTTAATGCTTTTCCCATGATAGGCAAAACTATCTACGACTTCTAAGTTATGACTGTAAGTAATGACGTGGGAGCTAAGACGACTGTTTGTTTGATGACAGGAGGCCCCATTTGCTTCCCCTCCTTAACCAGTCTGGAAAAAGCAGAAATAACGGCGCGGCTCTTTAGGACAATGATATCAATATTATCGTTGTACGCCAGCCGCTGTACACTCTTATAGAAGATTGCATATTCTCTATTCAGGTCTGCAGCGCGATTTATTTTCTCCATGAGTAGATTGAAGAATATTGTGAGACTTTTCTGAAACTTCGTTTTATATCGAACCGCTCGGAGAGTTCCTTCCCGATCCTGACAGAGCTTTTGGTATTGCTCAAATCGATGAAGAGGTAGTGCGTGTCGATCCTCTTTTCACATCTTTTCTTTTCTAAGATGTGGCACATGGTGAATATCTGACCAGATGTTTTTACAGGCCTGAAGCCCCCCTCATAAGGTACAATCAGTTTGTTGATGGTGGGCTTTAATCCTTTACACAGTACGCTCAATAGAACCTTACATGCGATGTTTAGGAGGCTTATCCACAGTAGTTGGCGCAGATTGTGGGGCCTCCCTTTTTGTGGATTGGGCAGATCACACATAAATTCCAATCGTCCGACCATATTTTACAAAGAAGCTGAGGCATGTTCCTTATTTATTAGTAACTGATATTTTAAAGCTCTTTTTTGCAAGAGGTTTCACATATTTTTTACTTTCGATAACGAGCGAGCTCAAAAGAGTATTAGAGGGTTCTCTCGTGAATTGATATCCATACAAAACTGCATATCTTACTGGATAACGCTGATTTAAATAACATAATCTATAGATAGTTCACAGTGGTGAAAAAGCTATATTTTCAAAACCTCTGCCAAAGCAATATTTGCTGAAAAATGCCGATTCATACGACAGTTGGTGTGTCTCCAATGGATGACTACTGCCACTTTTCTTTGGTTGTGGATATTTTCGAGAGCCACACGGTGTTTTTGGCTCATCGCCTTCAACACAAGGGCGAAATTCAAGCCTTAGCCCCTTTCCCAAACACACACGTACATACTCATACAGAAATGGGTATGCAAATGTCTGCAAAAATACACGCTTGTTTGTTTTTATTACTGTTTGCCTGCATGCTGTTGTTGTGGCATATGTGTTAAGACCGTGAACGCCCAGAGAATTATCAACATTGCAAATGTCAAAGTCCAAGGCAACTGCTGTGGCAGGGACTCAACCGACCAATGCCGCGTCTAGCAAATGCCAGTGGACCAGCACAGACAAGGGTGGTCACATGTGCCGGCGACGGACTACCCTCTGTGTGTCGTTTCGCATGGCAAAGTGAGTGCGTATGTACCCTTTGACGGGTCAAAGTAAAGTAACAACAACACCAAAATAGACAGCGTCGAAATCGAAGCTAAGTAAAAAAGGAGCGGTAATGGCTGTGTCGCTGGCAAAAGCGACAGTTACAATAGTCTTTATGCCGCAGCAGCCCCAAGCCCAACTTCAGTCGAGTACTAGTACCCATGTTGCACGGGTTGTGGTGCAGCTACAGTGCTGCTGGCACAAGGGACTTCAACAGTCATTTGCATAAAATTTCGAATTGCTCGTGCGGCAGCAAAAGCAAGCACATATTGGCGTTTATACACAAACGGTTTTAAATATGTTTCGGTAAGCATTCCCGTTAACTCTTTCTCAAACCCGGTTTATCGTTAACCCATTCTTTCCTGCAACACACGAAGTGCTCTTTTGGATTGCGAAAGCTACTTTTCTACGTTTTCGTTTTCATTGTCTTCCTCACTCACACACATAGAATCAAGAGCTCATTGCGGTCGTACATGCCTATCATCTTCGTTCAGCAAAAGTTTGGTCTGTCTTTTTTGGCATATGTTCCGCTACTCCTCGGTCCGTGGTTAGGTTTCTACATTTGCATGTACCTGTCACTTTACCATTCGATACATATGTACATGCATGCCAATTGACACTTCAGTCGGGCAATTCGATTGCCGTTGTACGCCTGCCACTTGGCATTTTGTCTGTTTCCGGTTCTGCCATTTCAGAGATGTCTAAAATATTTAGAGTGGTGGAAATTGACCTTTAAGGTATTGAAGGATTTCATTTAATTTACGATTTTTAGGCTTAAAGTATGTATTTTATAAAAGTATAAGTTATGATATAGATTGAAATAATTTTATATTTCAAATCTGGTCACAATGTTAGAATAAGCATCTTTTTAGTGATTCCTTTATAATAATTATTTTGAAACAGGGCTTGCCACGATGTGTTACTCACAAAACGAAGCGTCGGAAACTCTATAAAATATTTAGCATACCATAGTAATCAGGGTGACGATTTAGCTAGGCATATCAGACTGTCTATATACACGCTGATACCAGATTTTGAGATATCAATCTGAAATTCTCCTCAAGGAGCTGCTCATTTTCCCTTAGTCCCTATATCGGACCACTATAATATATAGGGGCTATATAGATTGAACGGTAGGAATCAAGTGCTTGAATGTAAAACGTTTTTAGTTGACAAAATATCTTCACGAAATTTGGCAAGGATTATTACGTACAGCTGCCATACTAATAGAAAGATCGGAATCAAGTTCTTGTTACACAACTTTTGTATTTGTGAAAGGTATGAAGGCTTCGGTGTAAGCAAAGTTAACATTTTTCATTATTTTTCTTACATAAAGGTGTTAACTCTATTCAAAATTTTAAAACTTTAGAACTGTTTGTGAAAAATTGATAATTCAGAGTTCCTTTGTAAAGAAAAAGTTCGTTCAATTCGTACCAAATGCTCGCAGCATGATCAGGTGGCAACTCCATAAAATATAAATTGTTGTTGTTGGTCATAGTTTTCTAAACAAAATTCCCTAAGTTATATTGGAAAATGCTACCTTGTATAAGAAAATTTGATAAAAAACCTTCAGGCGATTTTTAGTGTTCTAAAAAAGTCTTTAAAAAGTTGGAAGTTTTTTTAAACAAACCAAAAACGATTTGGGATATCAATGAAATTCTTTATTCTTGTGAAAGTACATACTCCATGAGTCACAAGCCAGGAACAATTCATGAATTTCGTACTAATATCGAACGTGAAATTGCAGCAGTATCGATTTATGCTTGAAAACCGTCGAAAATTGGATTCAGCGTCTGGACTTCTTCGAGTGACCTTGGTGGCCATGGAGTCGAGTTTCATACTTATTGGTATAAAATGAAGTTTTACAGGAATAGAGAATTTCATTGATATCCCAAACCGTTTTTTTATTTAAAAAACTTTTGCAGCGCTCTTATTGAAAACCCCGTTTTTAAAGTTGAGGCCATTGACTCCGAATTTCAGAAGTAAATTTTAATAATTTCGACTCATTATTGTATATCTTTCCATGATGAAATGGAAAACTTTTCTAAAGAAAAATGTCAAAAGAGCGGAAAAAATATGGAGTCGTTTGCTGTCCCTGTCGCTCTATGTTTGTAGTGATCTATTGAAAAACCCTTTATTATTTACAGTCTAATCGAAATAGACAGGGGGTTACGTATTTATAGCTGATCAAAATAACGAGGCGAGTTGAATTCCGAGTGATTGTTCTTCTGTCCGTCCATACAAGTGATAACTTGGGAAAAAAATAAGATACCTTGATGAAACTTGCTACACATTTTCTTTGGCGCCCAACGAGGTTTGGTATTGTAAACACAAAGTGTCGTTAGCTGGAAACTTATGAAGTGACATAACTAAGCACTAAATTGAGATACAAATCTTTTATTTGGTACATTTTCAGCGATCACAGTAAGAAAGATTTCCCATGGATAATACAAATCAGCTAAATCAACCAATTTGCTAAGAAGTCTTTTTAGCACTTCTTCATACACTGCAAAAATGTGTAAATTCAAGTAATAAATGTCACTAAGAGTACTACCAACTGACAGAAAAAAAATTTACCGATTCGAAAAAACGCGATGTATAAATTTAAAATACACCCTTGAATTTGATCACAGCTAAATATGTCATAACTCACTGAATAAATGCGCTGCAAGGATCAAATTTCACAACCAAGTTTGTGGAGAAAGGTTTTATAGAACTATAAACAAAATTTAGACAATATCTCTAAACTGATTGACCGATTTCAACCAAATTCTTTGTGTATGGTTATATAAAAATTCCTACTACAGCTTTGAAAATTAGCGAAATCCGATGACAACCACTACTTCTTGCGATATAAGAAATTTGTCAATTCCCTCTTATTCTTTGGCCTTAAGTATACAAAATCAAATAGTGTCTTCAGTATTTCATCATACGGCCATTTTTCCCCGAACATTTCGGTCAATCTGTGAGATATATTCAAACTTCCGGTTGACTTTATGAGGCATCCTTCGGCCGATATGTAAGAAATCTTAATGAAATTCAGAAAGAATCCGTTTTTAATAACTGTGTGTCCTCTAGCATAAAATGCATGAAATCAGGGCAATAACTCCTTTGGTTCCCATATTTGATGTTCGAAATTTCAAACATCCCCTTCATTTTATAACTCATTTATTAATAAATCTGTGTAGTAATGATGTATCTTACAACCCAAACTTAATAAAATAAGAAAATTATACATTCGCTCTTACATACCTTAATTTTAATACATAAATATATATAGTATATATAAAATTTATGTTTTGCAAAGAAATTTATTTGAAATTAATTTTTATACTCTCGCAACAATGTTGCTTCCGGTTGGCTTTGTTCTTTAATTTTCAAATTACGAGAGTATAAATGGTTCGTTTACACCTTATTTAGCCCTTCCTTACTTAATACTTTTAACGATTTTAAGAAATGTGGCAGCTCTCAAGGTGTAAGAAAACTTTTCGTTTAATTTTAATACATAAATATATATATTATGTGTATATATAATACAATTAAAATATGTTTTGCAATGTATTTCGTCTAGTTTTGTAATTTTACAAATGACAATAAACACAATTCGCATAAATAAAGTATAAGAAGACATTTTGCATATTTTTATTTATATTTTGAACACTTTTTCAACACAGATGACGTCTCCTCTGCTTCTGGCCCAAGGATAAATCTGCGTATTCACCAATTAAATTCGCTGTTCCAGGCATGATTTCAAAACCGAAACGCCGAAATCCAATTCCCATTTGCATGCCACACATTCGTTATCGCTTGTTAAATCCAAAAATACCAAACAACAATAACAATAACATAAAAGTTTTTATTTGTGCATATTCCAAAGCTGTGAATAAACATGTCTAAAAAGTATTTGCACAAACAGCTATGCCGCAAGCGATGCAAACACCGGTGTAGAAATGCCTGCCCGCACACCAACACTAATCCTAAGCAAATATAGGTGTGCACACGGTTACTTATATACAAAAAGTGTGTAGTTGCCAAGCGGAGGCCGCTGTGGTGCTTGGCCGCAGCCGCGATACCGGAAATGTCAATTCGCCGCAACCGCCCTCGCCGCTCAAGCTATGCGGTGGACCGCTTCTCTTTTGCCGCAGCTCACATGTAGATGCAAATTGCTAACGCCCACGCACAAACACACGAATATGCATGGACAGTGAAAACACACAAGCGAGTTCGAAAAAATTCGAAAGTTTATGTTTTTAGCTGAACTCTCGCATTTCAATGCGGCAAAAAATGTTGCACAGTGACACGAGCACATATCGGGTAGCACGCACACATGCGCAAACATTCCCGTTGAGAGCTAAATTTATGCGAAATGGCGAAGCGCTCGTAGGTGGAATTTTCGCTTTCAGTTTATTTTTCCTGGAATTTTTAGGCAAATATTTGTATGTCTGATATATTTCTTGTTTCTTTGTGTGCGTGACATTGTTTGCTGCTCTAAACCTAGGTTACTATATATGCGGTTATTCGATTTGCGGCCGACGGCATAAATTTAAAAATTAGGCAGAAAACACACAAGCTCGTTAAAATAATAAATACAGTCGAACTTCCATAACTCGAACTTCTTTAACTCGAATTTTCACTAACTCGAACTAAATGGGTTGGCAGTAGCATTAAGAGAGTAATTAACATATAAATTTCCTTCCGTAACTCGAACTTCCATAACTCGAAGTTCTCCATAACTCGAACGAAAATACATAATTATGACTTCTATAACTCGAAGTAATGTGCTTTTCTCTCATTCTACAACTCGCAGTATCCTGGCCTATAACTCCAAGGCCTGGATGACTGGCCAAATTTTTGAAGAATGGGTTCTAAATTTGGATAAGCGCTTTCAAAGTACTGGCCGAAAAATTTTATTGTTTATTGAAAATTGCCCAGCACATTCTAAAGACGTACAAAGCAAACTGAAAGCCATTGAACTGGCATTTTTTCCACCGAGTATGACCTCTAAATTACAGCCGCTGGATCAGGGAGTAAAAAACTTGAAAGTTTTTTATCGTACCAGAATAGTAAAAGAAGCACTAAAGCGTATAGAGGCAAACGAAAAACAAGATATTACACTTACGGATTGCATCAATCATGTAACAAAAGCTTGGGATATTGACGTCAAAAATCAAACCATAGCGAATTGCTTCAAAAAAGCTGGATTTGGTCAATACTCTGAATGGGAAGTGGAAGATAACATACCTCTGAGTTTTTAAGTACTACTGATGAATATCGAAATGTAATTGAAGCTGATTACGAAGCATGGTTAAAAGCAAACAAAATAACTTGCAGTGCTACTCTTCAGGATTATATTGCAGTAGATAATGACCTTTGCACAACTGGCTTTCCTACAGATGCTGATATTGTTGAGAATTACTGCCCTGAATTAGATGATCCAATATTAAGCGGAACGGAGAGTGACGGCGAGGGAAACTATTCACCAGCCTCCAAATGCTTTCCGAACATTGAGTTTATATTTGCAAACAAATGACACTACAACTGATGAGCACTATACGGCTTTAAACAAATTAGAGTCATTTTTTACTGAAAATACAAAAAAAAAAAAAGAAAATTTTCAGTCACTAATTTCTGAATATTTCACTTCACTGTAACTTATTACAGTTTTCTGTAATGTGTGTTTTAAACAACAAATACATATTCATCATTTAATATACTCTAAAGTAGCAATTGAGTTTCTTTTAAAAAAAAAAATGTTTCTATAACTCGAAGTATCTCTAAGTCGAAGTTTTTTTGGGATAATAGTGATTCGAGTTATGGAAGTTCGACTGTATTAAATTAATGAAAGGTTTTAAAATAACAGATCGTAAATTTAAAAGCTTAAGCCCAAAATAGTTTATTTTTTCTATTGGAAACAAAGTGAATTTTCGGGGGAAAAAATTAATATTTTCTGAGTTATACGAGATCTCTGAAGGCGATTCCGGCCTTCTCTGTGGATAATAAATAATAAAATTATCGTTAAACTAGAAAATATTCTCCATATTCTGCGTTCAAAAATTGACAAAATGAAGGCTTCAAAAAATAATAAATTTTAAACAGTGCAAAAAACCAATTCGGTCATTCGTGTTATCACCGTGTAAATTCGAAAAATGTTATTTGGATAAAAATACGTTTAAAAAAATTCGATGAACCGGATTGAACTGAGCGGCTACACTTTAAGTGGATGTAACTCAAAAACTGAGATATCGCCTTAAAATTTTAGTAGGTATTTTTAAAATTAAACCAAAGAAATATGAAATAGATTTTTTAAAATTTTCTCCTAAGCTTGATTTCGTCATATGTATTAAGTGCTTTTATAGAGGAATTCATGATAATTTACTATAGTCATTGTTTTGATTTTATGAATCAGTATTTATTGATCTTATAGAAACCCCAGTTGTGATCTAATGATTGATGTCCAGAGTATACCAAAATTAAGGAAAGAAAACTTCTCCAGACTGCTGAATGGCAATAAAAGCATAACACCAGAAGATAGTGAGCCCAATTCCCCAATCGATGACGATGGAGCAGACATTCCACTGCCGGACAATGAAGCAGTTCAAATAGCAATTACCCATCTGAAGAACAACAAAGTGACCGTGGCCGACGAATTGCCGGCCGAGCTATTCAAACACGGCGTCGAAGAACTGATAAGGAGCATGCGTCAACTTCTTCGTAGAATGTTTCCGGATAAAAGCATGCTCTGCAAAATCTGCAAACTACCGTGGGATAAGCCTCTTCAATATCGCATATAAGGTACAATCGAGTATATTGTGGGAAAGATTAAAACCCTCAAAAAACTGATTAGACCTTATCAATGTGGATTTAGGTCTGGAAAACCAACAACTGGCCATATAATCAACATGCGCCAAATCTTGAAAAAGACCCGTGAAAAGAGGAAACATACCACCACTTCGACGATTTGAGCAGTACCAAAAGCTCCATCAGGGTAGGGAAGGACCTGTCCGAGCCGTTCCATACCAAACGAGGTTTCAGACAAGGCGACTCCCTATCATGCGACTACTTCAATATACTCTTTGAGAAAATAATTCGAGCTCCAGATCTAATTAGAGAGGGTACTATCTTCTATAAGAGTGCTGCTGGCGTACGTCGCTGTCTCCAAATAAGCGAAGCTAATGAGTGTGGTCGTGAACGAGGACAAGACGAAATAGCTCCTTGCATTAAACAAACAGTCGTCGCACTCGCGATTTATCTCCGACGTCACCGTTGACAGTCATAACATCGAAGTCGTAGATAATTTCGCCGATCTTGGAACCAGCATTAACACCAACAATAACGTCAGCCTCGAAATCCAACGGAGAATAACTCATGACAACAGGTGCTGCTTCGGACTGAGTAAATGAGAAGTAATTGAGAAGTAAAGTCCTCTCTCAACGAACAAAGACCAAATTCTACAAGTCACTCATCATCCCTGTCTTGCTGAATGGTACAAAGCCATGGTCGATGATAACAGCTGATGAGTCGGCGTTACGATTTTTCCAGAAAAAGGTGCAGAAGATTTATGATGAGCTGTATGAGATATACGATTACATTGACATAGTAGTTCAGCGAATTAAAAAACAGGGGCTACGTTGGCTAGGTCATGACGTTCGAATGGATGAGAACATTCCAGCTCTGAGAGTATTCGACGCAGTTCCCGCCAAAGGATGAAGAGGAAGAAGAAGGCCGCCACTCCGTTGGAAAACCAGGTGAAGATAGCTGACGCGCTGTTGTAAACTCGGCTATAACCAAGTAAGCGGTGTCTACATTAATCGATAGGATTAAAAATTATTATTTTAATATACCACATTCAAGTTAGTTAAAGGTCTAGTTTATTCTATTGCCGATATGGGGTACTGAAACTTTCCCCAAATACTTTAGATTAATCAGATTTTGATTAGAGTATTTCTTGGATGCAATAGCGCTCGGTTTCAAAAATTATTGTATTAAAAAAAGCGTACTAGAGAAAATGTGTAACCGGAATGGGCGACAACAACAGAGAGTTTTCTGGTAATGAGAGACAAAAAATTCCTTTTATGAGCCTTTTTTGAAATTTATGCTAGTTGATTGCTCTCCAAGGTTTGGACAAGTAGTTATGATAAAACAGTTTTTTGAAATGAAAGTGGCTTAAAAATTATTAAAGCTGCAATTAAATTTCACATGGTGATATTTTTGATCCACGCTAAAACCCTGAACAATATGAATATATGAAGTTTGTAACAGCCATGGGGGGACAACGGAGATTCTAAAAAAGAATAAACGTTAACTTCGGCTGCACCAAAGCTAATATACCCTTTACTGGAGCATTTCTTTTAGTAACTATCTGTCCTTTGAAAATAATTCGTGAATATATCTTGTCAAATGCAAAAGTTTTCCATACAAGCCCTTGATTCCGATCGTTCGTTTTGTATGGCAGCTATATGTAATAGTGGTTCGATATCGGCAGTTCCGACAAATAAGCAGCTTCTTGAAGAGAAAATGACGTTTGCAAAATTTCAAAACGATATCTTAAAAACTGAGGGACTAGTTCGTATACATATATACCGACAGACAGACGGACATGGCTAAATCGACTCAGCTCAATATACTGATCATTTATATATATACTTTATATGGTCTCCGAAGCTTCCTTCTGGGTGTTACATACTTCGTGACAAACTTAACCCTGTTCAGGGTATAAAAAGAATATGATGAGATGAGTTGATTTTGATTTTATATACACGAACTAGTCCCTCAGTTTCTGAAATTTTATTCATATCTTTTCCTCTCCAAAAAACTGCTCATTTCTCGGAACCGTCGATAGCAGACTAGTATGGACTTAGCCATGTCCGTCTGTCCGCTTGTCTGTCAGTATATAAGCGAACAAGTTCTTCAGATTTTGAGAGATCGATCTTAAATTTTGCACACGTCCTTTTCTACCCAAGAACTACAATATCATATAACTACAATACAAACTGACCGATCAAAATCAAGTTCTTCTAAGAAATCTTTTGTATTTATGAAGGGTGTTATAACTTCTGTGCAACCAAAGTTCACGTTTTTTCTTGATTTTTCTTAAGTATAAGATATCTCCGTCAGACGCTTGCGACAAACGGAAATGCCAGTGGATCAAAAATGTGCACTCTTTGCTGCAAAAGTAACAAAAAGCATAACAAATGAACATATTAGTTGCGTAAAGCAAAAAAATCTCGAAAAAAGCTTGCCAATTTAATTAAAGTATTCAAAAGCAAGCAAACGAAGTGGGCAAATGTTGAACTGCGTGTAATTGGTATGCATAAACAAACACGACGTTTGAGTCCAATCACGCACAAATTCAAACCAACATACACACTGATTTGCATAACCAGCCTGGTCTTCAACGCATAAACACAAATACAAGAGCGAATGCAAATACTTGTGGTGGAAGAGAGTGTGGCACGATGAAATTAATGAAGTATGACGTGAAAAAGCGAAGCAAGCTGAACACCGACGCCTACACAAAAAACACAACAACATGAGGTGAGTGCAACAACATGAGATGAATGCAACAGTATAGCCCATGGCTGTACCACTGTCGCACATAACGGCTCGCCTTGCAGCAAATATTTATATTAGGTTGAAAAAGGACACATACGCATGGAATGCGTGGCAAATAAAAGGAAACAGAGCGCAAAGGCAAAAAATGCAAAGCGCAAAAGAACTCGCAAAAGCGCTCATGTCCAGAGGGGATCTCCACGTTAGCGGTTGTGATGCAATGATTGTGGCATATAAAAGTGGACACTGTGCGGTGAAGGGGCATGGAGGCGAATTGCCATAAAGCGGCTTGTATGCGTTGCACTTTGATGTGCTGACGGGGGCTATTTGCATTTTGCATCCCTAAACACAGACAAAAGTGCGCCGAACATGGGCGAGTGGCGCGGGACACAAATACATGCAGGCATGCGAATACGTATGAACAAACATGTGTTAACGTGCGTGTACACCGGCACAAACAACCCAACAATAGTACATATGTACGTGTATGTGTAAATAAAGCGGTCGGCAAACACGCTGAACGCTTGAACGCACCGCACGCCGCGCGCCCCACGCCGTCGACCGCAGCGAGCGTGGCGCTGACGCTGGCAAATATGCCGGCAGGTTGTGCCTCCGTTCTTTTTGTTGCACATGCGTATTTGCATGCACTTATATGTATATGTAGTGGTGCATGCCTGCAGTTGTGCTCACGCTTATGCAAATACGCTTGCGAAAGTGACCAAATGACCATGTAAAAGCACGTTTAAGCAAATGTTGTTGTTTGTTCGAATCAAAGGCAGCGAATTCGCCGCTTTTTCCATTGTAAGTATGCGTAGCTGAATGCATCTGCCACAGCAAGAACAACAACTGTGCCGCGTTTCGCATTCATTCGCATATAAAGGAAACAGTCTCATAGAGGCGGCAGTAAATGCATAACAATAACATCTCATCCGCAAGAGAATGTGTACAAAGGTTCATTTCACAAAAAGAGAAAAATCGGAGTAAAAGTATCGGTCTCTCACTTTCGTTTGACTTTTAGTTTTGTCTTCAAGTGCATTGTTTCATTTTGCTTAATGCAGAATCTGAGGTTTCTGTTCATTCCGGACAGCTTGCTATACTTGACTATATTTCATTGATACGAACTAACGGCAGGAGAGCATTGGAGAGTGCGAATCGAACTAACCACAAGTTATAATGAAGAACCCGTTTTAGTTACTGCTTAGTGTTGTTTTAGGTTAAGTTAGGTTTAACTGCCTTTTTTGCCTGGCACCCAGTACAAGTGAAGTTGCTTACATTTGGCAAAACTTTCCACGGCTGCACTGCTTCCTAAGACACTTCTGGCCGATATGCGATACGAGGCGGTCTACTTAGATGTTGACTCCAGAATTGCCTGCTGGTCCATTAGAGGCCAGCTCCGCTACTTTCTTAATAGCAAAGAACTTAACTTGAAATATATTATATTTGTTGTTCTTCAACTTAAAAGGTTGTCTTATGCCTAACTCTGGACAGTATATTCCCGCACCAACTCCATCGTCTATTTTCGAGCCATTAGTACAGATGTTTAGAGTGTTGCGCGCAGCTATCATATCTTTACGGAAGCCATCGTTTATGTTTACTTTAAACCTTCTTACCCTTTAAATTTTTCTGCAGCCGATCCTCCGATTTTCTGTGCAGTTCTCAGCGAAGAGGTCTATAGGTGGCAGGTCTAGTACCAGTTCAAGAGTCGCCTTTGGAATTGTTCTTAAAGCTCCTGTTATGCACCATAGGCCTCTGAACTCTTTGCATAGGCTTCCGGTAGGTGGACTTCCTTATGCCTGTCCACCATACTACTGGATCTAACAACAGCTGTGTAGCATCAGCGCATGAGAGAGGGAGAGAGCCCCCAGGTTGTGCCGAGCATCTGCCATACGAATATAAATCATTGCTGGATTTCTTCACTCTTTCTTCCACGTTGCGCTGCTACAGCGGGTTGTTGTCCAAGACTACCCCAAAGTACTTGATGCGGAGAGCTGTATACCATTTATCGAACGGAACCTGTATAGAGAAATTTTGTCATTTTTTGTGAACACAAGCAGATTCGTGTCAGTGTGTCTATGGCAATGTCGTACGCATATGCCACTCTTTTAGGGCTTCCAAGTTCCATAGCAGTTTATTCACCTCTAATGTTCATAAAAGCGGAGATAGCACTCCACCTTGGGGAGTACCTCTACAGACTTCCTTGGGCATTTTAGCGTCGTTCCATTCTGCTCTTATCCGTTTACAGGTCAAAATGCTTCTGCTCTAGCGTTGTAAAGCAGGATCAACACCTAATGGCTGGATACTATTCAAAACAGATTCCGTGAACGCTTCCGAAATGTCCAGGAATGCTCCAAGTACGTAATCGTTATATTCAAGAGCCCTTTGCATTATCTATTGATCAACCCTTGGTACATATATGCGTGCTGCGCCAAGAAACAGCTTTTAGGAGGCGCTGTGGCTCTAATGTGCGCGTCCAAGATTTTCTCTAGCGTTTTCGGTAGGAAGGAAGTTAAGTTTCTAGGCCTAAACTCTTTTGAATAAGTTGGGTTGTTTCCACCTGCCTTACGAAATGAAAACTACAATATCCTCTCTACATGAGTGTGGAATAGAGCTGAACTTCGAGCATTCCCTAAAAATCGCTTTTAGCCATGATACGGATAGACAGAGCGCATTTTGTAGCATTGCTGGAATGATTCCGTCCGTACGGAGCGATTTGTATGGGTCGAATGAGCGGATTGCCAATTATATTTTATTCTCCGTAAAGATGTGTTCGGGAATGTTTACGGCACTACTCCTTTCGTAGCTAGAACTTATCGCGACCTATTCTTTCTATGTATGCTGTTGAAAATTGTATATTGATTTTGAAGACAAAGGGTCTTCTCTAGGAAACACCACAGTGCCTTGTACAACCGCAGAGTATGATGCCTTGTTAGTATTCCGATGTTGTTCTGGAACAAGAACTTGAAATTAGAAAATTAAATTGAATAAAGATTAAAGATAACAGACTTAGATGAAATTTGCATGGCCTTATAAGTCTTATTCTGATATAAGAAACATTATTACGGTGACCATAAAACTTAGAGAAGTAGATGAGCGTAGCTTGCCTAGTTTCTAGAAATCTTGAAAACAAACAAGGAAACAAATTATTCACAATTATTCTAAAGTAAAATCCAATCTAAGAAGAAATTCAATAAGAGGTAAAATGATAGAGAGGATCCTCGACGGTATCTACAGCAATATATCCAAAGAATCAACGCCATAGCTCCAATATCCTTTTCGAACTTTGGGATAAAATATCTCGAAAAGTAGGTTTACAATAAAAAAGACTGATCTAGAAGTATGCTCAACGCTGGGAAACCGCTTTAAAAGGGTAAAAAGCATTTTTAAAACACAAATTACCGTTGTTTAAACCGCTCTGCCTTTATTGATGTCGCCTGCTTTGAACCAAAGAAACGCAACGAGTATCGTTAAAAGTCCTTAAAGGTTTATTATGCACTCTTGATGCCTCATTTCCAAGCTACAACAAGAACAAACAAAACGTGGCATGCAACACAAGCGCCTGCGATGCAAATGCAGTGGTGCACTGTTCTATGTAAACGCACATGTATGCATGCATGTGTGTGTGCGTGTTTGGATGCAGGTATTGCTGTTGTTTCGGCTCGGTTGACCAACGCTTTTTGTTGTAACATTGTATTGCAAGCGCTTTGAAGCGGTCACTATGCTGCAGCAATACTCATTTGCTCGCCCATTCGCTCCGCTACTGAGCTCAGTTCTTTGCATTTGTTGTTGTATTTTCCTTTTTTTTTTTGTTCTGCACGCTTTATGCAAATGGAAGCGGCAAATTGCATGCGGCAACCTCGGCCCCAGCCAACGAGCTGCAAACACACTGTTGGGAAAGGGGGCGTGGGGTGATGGTGGAGACGCAGGCGAGTGCATATTGTCGTTAAGTTTAATTGCAAAAAGGATTAAGGCACGCGCAAAACGTGCGCTGAGCAAACAGCAAATACTTGGCAGCCATTGGCAGGCGGAGCCCAACCGGCCAGCGATGCCACCATACCCAAACACTATACATTTGTATGTGTGTATGTGTGGGGCAATGTTTCCATTTGTTTGTGTGTGAATATGCTTAGTTGGCTGCTCAAATGCATGTGTGTGTGTGTGTATGGATGGGGTGCGGGGGCTCTCGGTTGGTGCACGCGCTTGAAATGCATTGCGTTGCACACGCATGTTGCAAGCATTAGCAAATAGCCAGATGGTTTCGCATTTGCATTTGCATTCGACTGTGTTGCATTCTGCTTTCCGTTTCGCTGCACTGCATGTTGCATGTTGCTTTAGTGGCTGGGAGGCGCAACGACGATGACGGCGTCCGGCTAACCAAATGCGGCGAAGATTTACGAGTTGTAAATAATCTAATTTCGAATTGTATGCCCGGTGAGGATTGCAATTTCCAACACCCGCCTCCTGTAAACCAGCAACAACCAAGGTCCAACGACGCCGAGTTCTCTGTTGAAATTTATTAGCCCACAAGCCTATTTCGTTTCTGTTCTACATCAGTTTTGCCTCTCTTCTATGTCACTGTAATGGTTGTTGTAATTACATTTGCTGTTTTGAAATGTGCGCTGCTTTTTGAAAAAGTTTACTTCTGTGACTGAATTACCGTTAAACATTACAATTTATATCTGCTTTGTTTCATAGTGCATTTGCCGAGGGTTTCAATTACAAGTAAATCTAGTGATTTCTAAATCAAATCTAAAATAATGAAAAACTGAGAAGAATACATTTTTCTAACAACCAGTTCTATGAAATAGCTGCTTCCTCTTCTTAATTGGCGTAGACACCGTTTACACCATTATAGCCGAGTTTATAACAAAGCGCCTGCAGTTCTTCCCAGTTCTTCCCTGAAGTGTAGCCAGATCCTTTCCACCTGGTCTTTCTCTACTTCCCCCGGCGGGTAATGCGTCGAATATTTTCAGAACTGGAGCGTTTTTATCCATTCGGACGACATGATCTAGACAGTGTAGTCGCTATCTTTTAACTCGCTGAACTATGTCAATGGCGACGGCTTCTTACGTCGAACCTTTCTCTCGAAAATTCGTAACGTCAAATCATCAGATGATGTCGCCGTCCATGTCTCTGCACCATATAGCAAGACGGGAATAATGAGAGGACTTTACTTCTCTATTACCTACTCAAGGTAATGGATATCAATTCCGTCGGTGTACGCCAGCAGCTGTACACTCTTATAGAAGATGGTACCTTCTCTATTTAGTTATTATCTCCAGCACCAGATTGAAGAAGGTTTACAATAGGGAGTCGCCTTGTCTGAAGCCTCGTTTGGTATCGAAGTCCAAAGACACACTAATAAGATTCAATAAGTTTGATGACGGTGGGCTTTAATCTTTCACACAATACGCTCGATAGAACCTTATGTGCGATATTTTGGAGACTTATCCCACGGTAGTTGGCGCAGATTTTGGGGTCTCCCTTTTTGTGGATTGGACAGAGCACACTTAAATTCCAATCGGTGGGCATACTTTCGTCCGACCATATTCTACAAAAAAGCCGATGCATGCTCCTTATGACTTCGTGTCCGCTGTATTTGAGCAGCTCAGACGCCAAGCGTTGCTCTACAGTGAAACTGGTGTTCAAACGAATGGGCAAAAGTTATGGTGCAACTCTGCGCTAACAGGGTCGTATTAGACGTTATAAATATTCCGATCTCTCATGGCATCGGGCTTACTCGTAATCTTAACATATCCGTTAAGAAAGATGGCTAGGAATGACTAGTCTGACAAGCTCAACTCAGCTCATATAAACAGTTCGAATATAGCCTTGCTTTTATTGGACTCACTGATCCTGAATGGCTGCTATACACTAAAATGGTCAAGAACTCCAAAAACCTAATTAATGGAACGACCGTGGTAAACAATTCGCACGGAAATATTTTCATTCAGTTCCAAGCCTTTCATGAAAAAGTTGAAGGAGTTTCATTTCTATGAAGGGTATTGCTTTCGATTAGAAATTCATTCAATTCCAATAATTCATTAAAAACATTATTTCGAAAACCATTATCACTACCCTTAAGCCCAATGCCATGTCGGATAGCCACTCTTCCACAAAAGAACATTCGTCTGAATACACTTTGTGATTCCTAGGAAATTACGATTGTAGTATAGGCACTTTACGAGTACCAATAACATAGATAAGTATTATAATCTGCCTTTGTAGAGCGTGGGTCAAACTTTCCACTCCGACTGCGTCTCCAAATCCCTAAGCAACAACCACGTTGACACATGTCAATATTGCGAAGTTAATTAATGAAATTTTCGTTGTCGCGGCGTATTTGCATCGGACTGCTAATGTCTCGCGACTAGCATACTCACACCATCTCGTTGATGACAGCAAGAAATTGGACTGGGAACGACCGATAAGCCCGGCAATGACAAAAGCAACAGCCAGCGGTAATAACGGTATTTAGAAATGGTGAACCGACGCCGACGAGTCATTAGCAAATTGACATTTATGAGACAAGAAATTATTGCAACAACAATAAACACACAACACCACAACTACGCACAAACAAGAATGGCAAGTATTGTATTTTCCATAATTATGCACCATATTAAAGGGAAAGGTGGTGCTTTGTGCGGTGACCCCGCTGAGTACCGTCATAATTGTTAATAATGGCATTGTTGTAATTAAGAAAGTCAATAGAGAAGCAAATTGATGGAATTAAGTAAAGAGTTTTTATGCCGGAATGAAAGAGAAACCGAGAAAGCAGGCTTTATAAATAGAAACAGGGCAGAGCAAGTCAAATCAACTAATCAACTTAAAGCATATACTAAAAGTATATATTTGCAACGACTTCTCTGGACATTCGGGTCGTCTTATGATAAATTTAAAAAGGAGTCACCAGAGGTCAGAAAGCTTGCTACTGTTTGCTCTAATTATATAAAATATCATAAAAATATATACGTTATCCTTAAGAGGGAGGGCGTTTCAAAAAATCGATTTTTTTTCTTATTAACTTCTGCAACACCTCTAGAATATTTTCTTAATAGAATTAGGAAAAAATGGTTAGAAAAAGACTGTTTTTGAAACCCATGTAGTCTTTTAAAACTCGCCCAAACTCTAACAAGTCCTGTAAAATACGTAAAAAGGTGCATTTGAAAACTCATATACAAGTGCGCTCCAACTTATTGAAAACCTTCACATCTGTATGAGAGGTGAACTTAAGATTTTTTTCGTTTTGGCAAAGCGGTGAATAAGCATAAGCGCCACTTTCATACGCTCTCTTGCGTTTGGCTTCACGCCAAGGCCGTGTTGAGCCATCAGCCTCTAGCGCGACATCCGGCATGACAAGGTTAGCTGAACACCATCTTTGATTACAAACAAAGCACATACATACATCTATGTATCTATTTGTAAGTATATACATATATCCAGCATAGGTGAGAAACATGCTTGGGAATTTGTGCACGTGTGCTCTGGCGTCTAGCAAACAGACAAATACCCAACCATAACAGGAAGCCACATTCAAGCAGAGAGTCACAACCTTTTTACGTCAGAATGAAACAAGAGATCTTCACATTTTGCTCCTACAACAAGCAACCCTTTGCCACTTAACTTATTTGGGAAAAATTCATTGCGGCAGCCTTGCTCATTGTCCACTTAACTGCTAATTACTGACCGCCGAGGTGGATAATTTGCAAATTATACAGTTATAAATGCCACATATGCTGCTAAATGAAGAAATTTAATTGGGTATGGAATCCTGCGCTTTTTTTCGCGCTCAAAAGTAAGACTGAGAAAGGGTGTTATAGTAAAATGGCTAGTAACCAAGAAAGAACTGAAAGCTGAAAATGCTGGAAAGTTCCAAGTCTTATATGAACCTAATATTACTGGAGATCGCTATAACCGATTTCAACCAATCGTGAAGAGCTTTGTCAAATACAAAGATCATTCTGCGTGCTATGTTTAATATCGAAACCATGATCAATATTTCCTCCGAGCGTCCAGGGATCGTACCAATCTCCAGTTAAAAAGTTTTATTTTTTCGTTACTCAAAATGTGGGAGCTTTGGTTAATTCTGATTTAATTTCCTTTGTGCCACACTTCACCACCTTATCGCACTTCTTATATCTTTATTTTCCAAGGATCCTCAATTACTCAAGAACTCACTTTTGAATACAGGCAGTACTTTGTAATGGTTTTTAAGGCTATAAGGAATTCATAGAGGGTTTTGGGGATATCACCTTATAGCATGAACACATTGCTGATAGAAAAATTTTCCCTAATAAACTCGAGCAGTCAATTTCCAGCAATTTAAGGTATCCTCTTCGCCGCTCACCTGTCCGTCAGTGTCTATCATCGACACTTCAAAAACACCTGCGAAATTCACGACACTCCTTATATCGCCGCAAATATAATTTGTCCTCCTGCAACGAGGCGTTTCATTAAACGGATGTACACCTTACAGTTATGTGGCGTCCAGCGGCAAGCATGAGGAAGCCAACTGCCAGCTGCCTCAAACTGCCGCTGGACATGCTATCCGCGAGCAAAAGTGTAATATTTGATTAGCACCTGCCTGCATGGCGCATTATGCATGAGCTTTTCCTTCACCTGCCGCTCGTCCTTGTGGCATGCAACCATGTGTGTGGGTATGTGAAAAAATTCATATGTGCGCTTGGTCGATGCAAGCTGTCACTAATAAAGTTATTACAAAATCGAGTGCTCCAATTTAGTTGCAGGCGCACATATACACATACATATACATACATATGTTTGTATGCACGTGTGTGTGAAGGACAAGTTTGCTGCACGTTAGTGGTAGCGGTGATTTTTCTGGCGCCAATATACAATACCAGTAGACATGCTGGCTGACATGCCACGGCTGATGCATGCCACATTGCAACAACTTTCTCATAGCATATTTACCTTGGAAACGATTGGGTTGTGGCGCTGCGACTACCTGCCGCTAGGATAAGTAGAAAGATAAGAGCAGAACGGTTTTGGTTTGACCATAACGAATGCCGCAACTGTGTGAGCTGTCGGCCCGTTCGCTAGTTTGTCGAATTATTCTGCTGCTGCAAGCGTCCGAGTATTGGTGTTACCACATACCTGGCGACTGCAGCTTTTGCCTTGCCACAACACGGCACACGACATTCATCACCACCGCTGTCTGCTGATTCAACACTTTTTACCTGGTTTTATACGCCTCTTCATGCCCATTATACCAACTTTTTGTAGGCAGCTCCGAGTTGCTGCCACAGCAGGCGTTGCCAGCAGCGGAAAACAAAACCGGAACTTGACGTTGGCATACAAGCGAGCGATCGGAAAAAAGCCAAGTACCGCCTAACTCGACAAACTTCCGCTTATGTGAAAATAGTGGTCAGGCATGAGCATCCTCCAGTGTTTGAAAGCGAAATAAAAAACAGTAAAAAATAATAACCGTTTTATTATAAAATTGCATATTACTTTGATTAGTGAAATTACGAAACGTTTGCTCTGCTAGAGAGGTTATAACGGGCGATCCAAGTAGGGGAACATTCTTCAATAACCTTTTGTGACAGATCACGTGTGAGCCGTGTGAAGCTGTCATGTTATTTTTCTTCAGCATTGTTTGGCATTTCATCATGGAGAGACTAACACCTTAGAAACGTTCACAAATCGTTCAACTTTATTCGGAAAATTCACGTTCTGCAAAAAATGTGTTCCGCGCTCTTGGCTTATGGTCAACATAACGGGCATAATGAGCATACTATTCGCAACACTATTACCAATTTTGAGACCCAGCGTTCATTATTGGATAATATCGGGTGATTTTTTAAGAGCTTGATAACTTTTTAAAAAAAAAAAACGCATAAAATTTGCAAAATCTCATCGGTTCTTTATTTGAAACGTTAGATTGGTTCATGACATTTACTTTTTGAAGATAATTTCATTTAAATGTTGACCGCGGCTGCGTCTTAGGTGGTCCATTCGGAAAGTCCAATTTTGGGCAACTTTTTCGAGCATTTCGGCCGGAATAGCCCGAATTTCTTCGGAAATGTTGTCTTCCAAAGCTGGAATAGTTGCTGGCTTATTTCTGTAGACTTTAGACTTGACGTAGCCCCACAAAAAATAGTCTAAAGGCGTTAAATCGCATGATCTTGGTGGCCAACTTACGGGTCCATTTCTTGAGATGAATTGTTCTCCGAAGTTTTCCCTCAAAATGGCCATAGAATCGCGAGCTGTGTGGCATGTAGCGCCATCTTGTTGAAACCACATGAGTCAACATTTAAATGAAATTATCTTCAAAAAGTAAATGTCATGAACCAATCTAACGTTTCAAATAAAGAACCGATGAGATTTTGCAAATTTTATGCGTTTTTTTTTAAAAAAAAGTTATCAAGCTCTTAAAAAATCACCCGATAGTAAACCTAAGAAAATGTAGCAGCCGTAGCTGAGAGTGTACACGAAGACCGTTTGCAGCAACTCGGGTTGACGTATGGACGACTTGTAGTATTTTACGTCGAGATCATAAATTGGAAACGTTCAAAATACAGTTTGTGCAAGAATTGATGCCGCTCGACCTTCCTAAACGACATCGCTTCGCTCTATGGGGTCTTGGAAAGTTCCAAGAAGATTCGAAGTTTTCGAGCCAAGTTTTAATCAGCGATGAGGCCCATTTCTGGCTCAATGAGTATGTAAACAAGCAAAATTGTCGCATTTGGGACGGCGAGCAACCTGAAGAGATTTAAGAGTTGCCATTTCATCTACAAAAACAACGATCTGGTGTGAACTTTCGGCCGGTGGAATCATCGGTCCATATTTCTTCAAAAATTATGCCGTGGAAATGTAGTCGTCAATGGTGACCGTTATCAGCCCATAACAATCAACTATTTGATGGCTGAAATTGAAGCTCGTGTTCTCGACGACGTTTAGTTTCAACAAGACGGCGCTACTTAACACACATCGCATTAATCAATGGACTTATTGAGAGAACATTTCGGTGAGTAGATAATTTCACATTTTGGGCAGGTCGATTGGCCACCAAGATCGTGTGATATCACACCGGTTTTCTATTATTTCAGGCTCCAACTGCGCAATTGTTTTATAAACGATTTTTACAAAAATCGCAGTTGGATGTCTCATGGGATCTGGTGCGGTGGAAGGTCCGACATTTGAAGGCGCAATATACATATAAAGTCAATAACTGGTACGCGTCAACTGGTGCAGGACTACAAGATGAAGCTGACGGCAGAACCATCGAAGGTTAGTATTATACAGATATTTTAAATTTATTGTAAAGAAAACATTTTTTACTAATTTCATCAAAAATTGCTAAAAGGTGTCCATATTACGACCAGCTGAAGGAAATATTTGGAAAGCTGATGCCGGCCATGCAACCGTTACTGGTTGAAAGTAACCTTTCTTCGCCTCAGTTATGTCCAGTTAGTCCTGCATCAGAATTCGAAGTAGAATTCTTGGAAGAAGAATGTGTACCTGCTGCGCCATCAAATGCCGCACCTTCGATCGCACCAATATACACACCGGTATCAACATACCAACGGTCAATTCGGCCTCTGAAATCATCCGCTGGACAATTGGCGGCTATCCAAGCAGAAAAAATTGCTATGAAAGCGAAGAAACTAGAATTTGATAAGTATAAATTCGAGGAGGAAAAGAAAATTCAGGAAAGAAAGTTACATATTGAGTCAAAAAAATTAGAAATAGAATTGAAAAAAATTGAAACTGATGAAAAATGCAAGATGTTAGAATTAGAAATGAAAGAAAGAGTGGCTATGTAGGAAATTGAAAAAAAAAAATGAAAACAAGTAAGGAAGGGCTAAGTTCGGGTGTCACCGAACATTTTATACTCTCGCATGATAAAGTGATAATCGAGATTTCATTATACGTCATTTACATATTTTTCAAATACCGTATTTTTGTAAAGTTTTATTCCGCTATCATCATTGGTTCCTAATGTACTATATATTATACAGAGAAGGCATCAGATGGAATTCAAAATAGCGTTATATTGGAAGAAGGCGTGGTTGTGAACCGATTTCACCCATATTTCGTACATGTCATCAGGGTGTTAAGAAAATATTATATACCGAATTTCATTGAAATCGGTCTAGTAGTTCCTGAGATATGGTTTCTGGTCCATAAGTGGGCGAGGCCACGCCCACTTTCAATTTTTCAAAAAAGCCTGGGTGCAGCTTCCTTCTCCGTTAACGCACTTTTAGTGATTTTCAACATAACCTTTGTATGGGAGATGTAAGGCAGGTCGCCTCCAAGCTGGTGCATCCTGGGTAACGCTAAATGACCTGCGGCCTTCACGGCCTAACAACTCCCTAGACGACTCTGGCTTTGGACTGGTTTTTTGAGAAACTTTTTTATTAGATTTGGTAGAACCCTGGGCTGGTGGTGGCGGCATTCTGACACCTGAGTACGATGAGGTGACACTCATCGGAAATGGCTGACAGGCTAATGTCGCAACTGCCCCCGTCCCGTTAAAACTCTGGCAGGCCTCAGAGTACGTTCCCCCCGTCGTCGTTAAGTTGGCGTGGTAGGTGTATGTTGAGATGACTCCTTCTTTGCGCTGGTCGGCTCTGAACGTATTGCCTCATAAGGGCGTACGTCAACCCTCGCCTTGGCCTCGTCATCGAGATAACCTTGGGACCATAAAAGGCGACTACCTTTCCGGGGGACGGATAGCGGCTCTGAGTGGGGACCCTTTTTGCATGGACAAGGTAAATAACAATTTAACTGACGGAAGAACGACGAAGGGAGGTGAAGGGCTGTCGAAATCGGCACCTAGATCCAACCTAGGTGGGGATGCTGCTCCTATGGCGACGAAACCGTCGCCGACTAATGGCAGCGACAAGACAAGGACTCCAGTAGGTGTCTCCGTAGGTAGCAGACTGGGGGTAACCGGCGCTAAACCGTCGGCAGCAGTAGTAGCGAAGGGTGGATCATTCATACGCGGCGGAATCGCCAGCACTAGCAGGGGAACCTCAGCTAGAATTATGAAAGGATCCACAGGGAATAAGAGCAAGGCAGCTTTAGCTAGAAAGCTAAAGTCTGACCGCCGATTGGCGGCCAAAATCTTGGAGCGCTACGGTGACAAGCATGCTGGTCAGGTGTCTGAGCAGCATGCTAGTACGCTTGAGTGGGCCAAGAAAGTGCTGAGCGAGGACGATAGGGTAGAACTGAAAACCAGCAGGACAGAACCGGCGGTCAAGCGGCAGAGGTCGCATGAGGGAGAAACCTCCCTTGTTAAGAAACCGCGGACAGGAAAAGCGCCAACCTTCAGCGAAATCGCTAAAGGTGCTGGGGCCAGAATACTGGGGGTGCTTGACCGCAGTAGAGAGGACGGTGCCATCTCCCATGATGAATGGAAGAGGGTAGCAGCGGCTATCTCATCGGTCTTCCTGAGGGTGGTCAAGGAAAACCCGGGGCCACCCCCGAAATGTGTGAGTGCCGGTTGGCACCAGGGGCTACATAAGCTCACTTGTTGTGCTGATGAGAGATCGGCCATCTTGTACAAGAAGGCAGTCTCTCAGGTGGGGGAGGTCTGGAAGGGAGCCAGACTGGAGGCCGTGGCCAAGGAGGATCTTCCCCTTCGTCCTAGGGCTCGAGTCTGGCTGCCGGCCGAACCTTCCACTCCGAGTGAGATTGAGGAAATCCTCAAATATTGCAATCCCTCACTTCCAGCGCAGGACTGGAAAGTCTTATGGCTGGAGAGGACTGATGAACCGTATCGGCAAGCGCTGATAATGCTAAACACGGAATCCATCGGTCCTCTCAGCAAAACAAAGGGAGCCATAAGCTATGGTTTTGAGATGGTAGTGCTGAAAGTACTTCCATCTGATGCCAGGGCTGATGGCCCCCAAGCTGCGGTGCCTGCGGTGGAGGTGTCGAAGGTTACTGACGGTCAAACGACCGTGGAAATCGGTGCGACAGAGGGCGCCAACGGTCAAATGACCGTGGAAATCGATCCGGATCTCTCGGATGTGGCGAGTGTTGGGGGCGGTTCGTCGATTGGCGACTCCGTCTTCAGCCTCGAACGACTGTTTGAGGAGGTTCGGGTCGACCACGACTTGGGCGCTGAAATAGCGCTCCTGGAGGAAAGTCTGAAGGATGAAATTCCTCCAGATTAACCTCCAGCATGCGAAGGCGGCCTCCGCCAATCTATTGCTCCGTCTGGAACAAGATGGAGCTGATGTCGTCCTGATCCAGGAACCGTGGCTGACTGGTAACGGGATATCTGGATTGAGGACAAAGAGCCACAGGCTCCTGTCGGCCAAGGGTGCAGGTAGGAACAGAGCCTGTATGCTGGTAAGGAATGAATTAACGGTATTTCTTTTACCTAATTTCAGCAGTGCTGACATTGTGACAGCGAAACTGGAGTGTGACACCGGAGATTTCTGGCTTATCTCCGCATATATGCCACACGATGATGTGGTGGAGCCACCTCCCCTAATGCTGAGAAGGACCTTAGCCGAAGCGTCTAAGGCTGGCACTGGCGTCATCATCGGCTCCGACGCTAACTCGCGGCACCAGATCTGGGGAAGCTCGGATACGAACATTAGAGGTGAGTCGCTTTTTGATTTCATTATTGGCGAAGATCTTCGCATTTGTAATAGAGGAGACTCTCCTACTTTTGTGACCGCTGGCAGGGAGGAGGTCCTCGACCTCACCCTAACCTCACAAGCGATTGCCCCGCTGATCTCGAACTGGAGGGTCCTCGACGATCACTCCTTTTCGGATCACAGGTACATCGAGTTTAGTCTAGTCGGAGAACGTCCGCCTAGGAAATCCTTTAGGAATCCTAGGTACACGGACTGGGTAGGTTACCGCAGAAGGCTTCGGCAAACTCTCCCGCGCGCACCGGAGGTGGACGCGTTGGCCACCACCGATGCGGTGGAGGAGTGGGTTGAAGTCTTCAGCTCGGCGTGTAAGGCTGCGCTGGAGAGGTCTTGTCCGCTGAGATCGCCGAAGGGCAAAGAGAAACCTCTATGGTGGACTATGGAGCTCTCAGATATTAGGGCGTCTTGCAGACGGCTTTTCAACAAGGCCCGCAGGAGTGGGTTATCTGATGACTGGGCTTTGTATAAAGTTGGACTTTCAATATACAAGTCCGAGTTAAGAAAGGCTAAGAGGACCTCGTGGAAGCGCTTCTGTGAAAAAGTGGAAGGCTGTCACGAGTCCTCGAGATTCAGGCGTATTCTCGCAAAAACCCCAGTGTCCCTGGGGTATCTCAAGGACGAAAATGGGAAGTGGGCCCTCAGCAGTGAAGAAACACTTCAAATGCTTGTCGACGCTCACTTTCCGTGTAACATGTCCTCTGTTAGGGGATCTATCGGGGTGCCGCATGACGACTGCGCGGCCTTTGTCAGCATCCTGGATGAGCGGCATTTGACGTGGGCGATTAACTCGTTCGAACAATTCAAGTCCCCGGGACCAGACGGCATCATACCAGCGCAGCTGCAACAAGCTGTTAAGGTGTCATGCAGCTGGTTGGCACCTATCTATGCGAACTGCATCAGATTAGGTTACATCCCGGGGGCCTGGAGACGAGTCAAGGTTACATTCATCCCGAAGGCTGGCAGGGGCTCCCATGTCACGGCCAAGGATTTCAGGCCAATCAGCCTCTCCTCCTTCTTGTTAAAGACTCTGGAGAGGCTGATGGACTGGTATATAAGGAAGAGCATTCCGAGAGACTATTTGTCTAGAGCACAACATGCTTATCGCAAAGGCAGGTCAGTAGACACTGCCTTGCATACTATCGTGTCATGGCTCGAAGAAGCCATTGAAGCCAAGGACTTCGCTGTTGGGACCTTCCTGGATATCGAGGGAGCTTTCAACAATGTCCTACCGGAGGCAGTAGTAACTGCCCTTGACGGTATTAGGGTAGAATCGAACCTCAAGTGCCTCATTCTCAGTCTTCTGTGTGACAGAGTGATCGAAACGGAATGGGGCAGCGCGCGTGCGAGGCGTAGGGTGAGTAGGGGAACACCACAAGGTGAGGTTCTCTCTCCTCTTCTATGGATCCTGGTTGTTGACGAATTGCTCAAAAAACTAGAGGATCGCGGCTGCCGGGTGATTGCCTACGCAGACGATGTAGCACTTATGGTCAAAGGAAAGTTCCTTAGCACCGTGTACGAGTTGACGCAGGGATATCTCAGCGATGTAACAAAGTGGGCGGCCGGAAGTGGACTCGCCATTAATCCTAACAAAACGGAAATGGTTTTATTCAGCCGAAAATATAAAATCCCGGCGGCACCGTTGCCGCAGATAGGAGGTATTCACCTGCAGCCGGCGGACTCAGTGAAATATTTAGGGCTCATACTGGATAAGAAGCTTTTATGGAAGCCGAATATCGAGGAGAGAGCAAAAAAGGCATCTATTGCCTTATACTGCTGCAGAGGAGCTATTGGCAAAAGATGGGGTCTCTCACCGAAAGTGATCCTCTGGCTCTATGACACCATAGTAAAGCCCATCTTGTTCTATGGTGTCTTCATGTGGTGGAGGGCTTTAGGGAAGACCTCACTGGCCAAAAAGCTCGAAAGCGTTCAACGGGCTGCGCTAATTAGCATATGCGGTGCATTAAGATCTACCCCAACTATGGCACTTAATGCAATTTTGAACATTACGCCGGTGGACATTGCCGGTAGGTGCATAGCCGCGAAGGTGGCTATTAGACTCAGAGAATATGGTTTCTTAAAGGAACGTGCATCTGGTCATTCGGATATCCTTACAAACTTTGACTGCATACCGGATCATCTGGATCATGGAATCGCCGTACCGAACTCTGGCGGCTCCTTCTCTGCCCATATACCGACGAGGGAGATGTGGGTGGGAAGAAGCCGTTGGAGGAGAGGGGCAGCAAGCTTCTTCACGGATGGGTCAAAGCTTGGGGGGAAAGTTGGTGGAGGGGTCTACTGTCGGGAGCTCTCCATCAACTCCTGTTTCAGACTTCCCGACTACTGTAGTGTATTCCAGGCTGAGGTCGCAGCCATCAAGGTAGCAGCTGATTTGCTGTTGCAGTGTGCATCCACCTTCAGACAAGTGACTATTCACTCAGATAGTAGAGCGGCTATATTAGCCTTGAACTCATTCGAAGTGCGTTCAGGGTTGGTCGAAGAATGTCTAACGTCGTTATCTCTAGCAGCCAGATGTTTCGTGATTAGACTGGTGTGGGTGCCGGGCCATAGCGGAATTGCGGGCAATTGCAAAGCTGATGAGTTAGCAAGGAAAGGCACCCGAGAATCATTATCGGTAGAATGGAAACGGATCGGTGCTCCTGTTTCTTCTTGTGGTCTACTACTAGATAGCTGGGCCACGCGGATGCTCGTCCAACGCTGGGCCAGCACCGGCACTTGTGCGGTTGCAAAAGCCTTCTGGCCCAGTATAGATCGCAGGAGATCAAATGATCTCTTAGTCCTCAGTAAGGCCAACATCTCATTGTTAGTGGGTCTTTTAACAGGCCACTGTCCAATTGGCTTACATGCGGTAAGAATGGGTATCTTGCCGGATGCTGAATGCAGATGCTGTTTAGAGGAAGATGTGGTAGAAACAAGCCAGCACTTCCTGCTTGACTGTCCTGCTTTTGGGAGGTCAAGACTAAGACACTTGGGGGCGCATACCTTTGGACACCCCACCGAATTGGCGGGGGTTGAAGTTAAGCGTCTGTGTAACTTTATATTGGCTACAAAGCGCTTCGGCAATCTGTAAGTCCGAATACGGGAGTTTTCATTTAATGGCATCACAAAGGACTAATTTGTTAGTCTACGTGGGATCATCGATCAGCCATTTTTACCTAACCTAACCTAACCTATGCCCCTCCCTAATGCGATCCCTTGTGCCAAATTTCACTTTAATATCTTTATTTATGGCTTAGTTATGACACTTTATAGGTTTTCGGTTTCCGCCATTTTGTGGGCGTGGCAGTGGGCCGATTTTGCCCATCTTCGAACTTAACCTTCTTATGTAGCCAAGGAATACGTGTACCAAGTTTCATCATGATATCTCAATTTTTACTCAAGTTACAGCTTGCACGGACGGACGGACAGACGGACGGACAGACGGACGGACGGACAGACAGACATCCGGATTTCGACTCTACTCGTCACCCTGATCACTTTGGTATATATAACCCTATATCTGACTCTTTTAGTTTTAGGACTTACAAACAACCGTTATGTGAACAAAACTATAATACTCTCCTTAGCAACATTGTTGCGAGAGTATAATAAAAGCAATTAAATATACTAAATTACATTTGTATTTATTTATGATTTTTTAAGGCAGTTAAATTATTTCTTTAGGTTTCGTAAGTATGAACTTATATAAATAGTTATATCAAAAATAGAGTTGGTATACCTAATACCACTATGTATAACATACATAGTTCCATTTTCATGTGAAGGAAATTCATCTGATTCTTCGTCGCTATCGACAACTATATTGTCTACGTATTCAATATCATTAGAAATAGATCGGAAGATGTTATGCAATATACAGCAAACAATAAACCAGTTGAACATAGAATATGACTTTTTTCGTCCTGAATACGTATTCTTAATTCTTTGAGGCTGCCAAAGCGTTCTTTTAAAATCCCAAAGCAATGTTCAATCCTCACGCGATATCTGCTATGACGCAAGTTGAAAGCTTTACGCTTTGAATAGTCCATTTGTTGTGAATTTGATCGAAGTGGCGTGATAAGAGTGGTCAGCAATGGAAAGGCAGAATCTCCTGCTAGCCATTGAGAAGAAGATAAAAGTGCGCCTTCCTGAGTGGAGAGAGCACTAGTACGGAACATGCGAGCATCGTGTACACTACCAAAGTGTCCCGCTACTACATGCCGAATTCTTAACTGTTAATTGCATACAACTTGTGCCTTTATGGAATAGATTCGGCTTTTGAAAAAAAAGCCGAATGGTTAACAACTGGTGCTTCTGCAAGTTTCAATTCAGTACCATCAATATACCCTATGCAATGCGGCAGCTCATTGTACGTTGTTTGAACGATATCTTGCCTTTCATTGGTCTCAGGCCAAGTGATATATTTAGATTTTAACTCCAAAATAGACGAAAATTCTCTCTTTGTTATCTTGTAAAGTGTTTCATCATCTCCTACACCAAACAGTGTAGCTACTTTCCGAATCGCCGCACTTTCACCCGACGAATGCAAACGATATAAGGTTATAGCTAACTGTAGTTCTACTGAAAATTGCCTAATGGATTGAGCGTTGTTGAATTGTGCACTGTCTTTGATCAAGGACAATAGCAACGTAAATTGATCTCTTGAGACTCGGAGCATTTGTTGGTAACGTCCTTCGTCTAAATAGTCAAGAACATTAGTCCTCCATTCCAAACACTTAGGAACATTTTGATAATTTCCGCAATGGTTCGATAAGATAATTGAAGGCTTTCATTTAATTCATCCATATTTTTCCAATAGAAATCGCCGTCTAAAAAGTTAAAATTTTTGATTTTTTAAAGTTTAAAAAAGTGAAATAAACAATTACCATCCAGATGTAGTAATATATTAGAAGCAGCTTCTTCAATTATAAAATTAACAAGTTTTTGTTTCTCAGAAGTTTGTGGCATTTTGAAAAAAAAATTTATTAATCTTTCGCAATTTGTTTTGTTTTTTTAGTTATTCAATCACAATACTCGTTAAAAGAGTCATTCACAATAGCCATTCACAAAAGTTTTGCATAATAGTCATTCACAATAAATTGACCGAATCAGCCGTTCATATATCACTAGATTCTGCAATGGGTGCTCCCGTGCCCTTTTATATTTCGGTATAGGATTTTTGCAATCTGCAATCTTGCAAGAGCAAGAGAATACCCCTACTGTAATAGTAGATATGTATATACTATATAATTTAACGAATACTAAGAATTACTGAAGAGACATATTAGATAACTTTTTGTAGTAGATAATACTGATACTTTAAAAGCTCTACTGGTTCCAGCTCTGACTTCATCTATGAGTTTCCACTTTTTAGTACTGCATTGCAAGATATCGCAGAATATCATTTAATCGTCGCCAGAATTCACTACTGACACTACTGATTTCATAATTTTTTGTGACAGACTTTGAGCGCTGCTATGACATCCAGAGCCCGTGGAATGGATACCTGTACAATGGATACCTGTAGTAATAACCCTAACCCTATTAATACTTCATAAATTCGCAAAATGTAGGACAATATTCTAGAGGTAAAACGTAGTTTAGGGATTATAAAAATTTCTTCATCCGTTTTTAAGATATCCGAATCAAATTTTAATAGTTTTTTTCAGTATTTCAAGAAAAACTTCGAAGTATTTAAATCAATACGCAAGTGAATTCTGACGTTTAAAGACAATTAAACCATCGAACTGTAATATATTCTAACAAGTCCAATTAACCTGAATGTGAAATCACAAAACTGGGTCAGCTAAATGGAAACAGCAATGTACAACAACAACAACAACAGACATCCAGAAATATGTTTACACAAAACACTGAGCTTGTTGCATGCAACTTGTATTCATGTTCGCTGTCAATAAATCAGTGGAAGCGAAGGAATCGAACGGAGCCGAAGACTGCGAAAGACAACTGACATAATTTCATTAAAAGGATACAAGGAGCTGGCAGATAGCAGCTGAGAAGGACGGATCTTGAAGCCCACAACGCACACACACACACAAGCTATATTTATATACGTAATTAAAAGGTATCGTCGACTTGGGCATAAGCCAAGGCGCCTGCTTCACAAATTATTCAATACCTCGGTATGTATGTATGTGTGTGTATCTTCCAGCCATTTAATTGTAAGTTTCGTATGTTTGGTGCGGTTTTCTTTCACTATTTTATTGTTGTTGCCATGTTATTGGTAATTAAAACACAATTCACTTGCTTGGCTGTCGGTCAAGAACCGTTCATGCAACGGCATGCGGCATTAACAAAATTTGTGGTTAAATGCGTGCGTGTGTGTGGATATGTGTACACCTTTATGTGTTGGCAGCACAATGGTAGTGTGTAGCGCTTTCAACGTGCCACACAATGTAGCACAACAAGCTTCAACAGCATCAGGTGTGGCGCGAATGTTACCGCTTTGTGTTACACATGCAACAAAATGATTGGCACGGCTCTTGAGGCGGAGCGTTGGAGCGGTGGAGGAACCTTCGTGCAACACACGCAATTTACGTGTCGGATCAGCGGACCACATGGTCAAACTATTGAGTAAACTGGCAAAGCTCTTGCCTCAGGATTAACGGTGAACACATAAATTGACACGCAGATGTGTGTGTGTGTGTGTGCGTGAAAGTGATATGCTGGTTGCGCTTTGTGTGTTGCAGTTGCTCGAAGCACGCGAGTTGCATGTTCTCTTAACATTTTTGCGTTTTTTAAGTACTTTTTTAAATTTCATTTAAAGAGCGATTGAAGATTTTTATAACTAGGTACAGTTTCAAAGATGTTTTTATAATAATTGTAGTTGTTTTACACTTGCAGCATGTTGCTACGGAGTATAGTAATCGTCTTGTTCTACTAAGAGTTTTTTGTATCAACTAAAATCACTGGGGATAGTACCGACCCGATTTTATCTATTTTTGCCAATACCACAGACTTGTACTTGTAACATCTCACATACTAATAACATCTTTCCTGAGATTCATTAAGGTATTTTAATTTATTTTAAGCACAAAGATATACTCTTCTGGGTAAAATACGATCCCTCATTTTCATTGAGATAACTCACATGTTGTTGACAAACAGACACACCAATATCAGGAAATGCTTATACATACCTGAATTTCAATTGTACAAGGTGCGTTCCAAAGTAAACAGGACTTTTCCATTTATTTTATTCAAAATAGTCTTCTCCTGCTTCAATACAGTTTTTTGCACGGTCCAAAAGCATGTCGAACGAGTGTTTTAGCTCGTTGGCCGGTATGACCGCAAGTATGCCGGTGCAAGCCTTTTGAATGGCCTCTACGTCTGCATAACGCTTTTCTTTCATGGGCAACTGCATTTTTCCGAAAAAGAAGAAGCCGCACGGTGCCATATCAGGTTAATACGGGGAGTGGTTAATGGTTGAAATGTGATTTTTGCTCAAATAATCGTCCTTCGAATGTTGGATTCTGAGCAATTTTTGGTCGTCAGTCAATTTGTGCGGATCAAACCGTGCACTCACCTTTCGTAAGCCCAAATGTTCGGTCAAAATGCAATAAATCGATGTTTAATTCCATTTCTATGAATTTCAATGATGATTTGGGCTGATTTCTGATGAACTCACGCACAGTTTCAATGGAATTTCCTTCGATCACGGATTTTGATTGGCCCACATGTTGATCGTCATTTGTGTCCTCACGACCACTTTGAAAACGTTAAAACCACTCGTGCACTCTGCTACGGGAGAAGCAATCATCGCCATAAACTTGTTTCATCAATAGTAAAAGTTTTACCGAGTTTAAAACAAAATTTTATGTTGGCTCTTTGTTCGAAGCTCATTTTCGCATCGATACAGAAACATACTGACCCTTAAAACCCATTAACTTCATTTCCAATCTCTGAAATGTCATGAAATTCTCACTGGACAAGCGATAAAGATTCTAACGCACCAGTCGACATATAGATGGGGAGGCTAGATTCAAAAAGTCTGTTTACTTTGGAACGCTCCTTGTATAAATTGACCGATATTTTCGGTCAAAAGTCAACAATAGATACTGGAGTCCACATTTCCGATGCCTAGACGCTTGAAGAGTTTTGGTTGGATTTAAACAATCTTATGACCAAAGGTGGCATACTTTAAAGCAAATATTAGTGAAAATTGTTATTCTGTTATACGAGCATCGATTGCTTCTTGATTTATGTACAGGAGACTGAACGAATCAAGTGGAATTTAAAATTGCGCTATATAAGAAGTAAACATGGTTTTAGTCCGATTTCGCTCATTTCGCGCAGTGACATGCATTGTAACAAAAAAGCATACAGAACTGGTAATTGAATTCCCCGGGTAAATGATATTTCCAAAAATTCTTCAACAAATTTTTTCTCATAGGAAAAATTAAATATTTTACAATTTTATTAGTATTTATATTAACAAAGAAATTCTGAAATTTTTGGATTTTTTTTTTAAACTCGGCCATTGCGACGCCAATTCCGGTGACCTCTCGGAAAAAAGATGCATTGGCAGCATAACTTCTTACAGGATCACCTAAAGTGAAAAAATACGTGTTTTACTTAAAAGCTTAACTTAGAACGTGGACGAAGGAAAACAAAATGAAAATTGGATTTTTGTCAGACATTAAAAAGAAACAATGAAAATTTCGTCCAAGTCTTTAAGAAGTGTATCTCAAAGACACAAGTTCTCAAGGCTCTATCTCTGAAACTATTACTCCGATCAACTTCAAAATTTTGGACAATATGTTAGAGGTGATGTAAAATTTAAAGCCATGATATCTAGATATCTCTCGCAAGTCCGCTCGAACAATTTTGGTAAATATTACATTTTGGGTATGAATCGAACAATCACCGCATTCACCAGACTTCACTTTTTGCGATTTTTTCTTGTTCCCCGACCTGAAAATGTCGTTCTGTGGAACCCGTTTTCAGTCGATCGAGAAGATAAAACAAAATTCACTGAAGGACCTGAAGGCCATCGCAAAAAGTGGGTATGATAAGCTTAGTGTATTACATCTGGTGGGCATTACCTTGATGGCGACAAAACAAATATTTATGAATACTTAAATATTTTGCGTTTTATTTACGATTTCCGGGTTCTTTTTTTGTCGCAATATAAGAATGTGAGAAGAAATCGAGAATTTATCAACAAGTGGGAGGTGCCACACCAATTTTTGCCCTGGTTCTCATAAAGCTTTCTGGCTTTATTAGTCTTGGAGATGTATGTATAAATAAGATGTTAAACCTATTAGATAGAGAGCGGGATAACGGCCACTTTTTCAAAATGTTCAGCCCGCACATGCCCCCAACCAAATTATTCGATTTTTTTTGCTATGGTATGCGCATACCAACTTTCATCAAGATATCTCATTTTCAACTCGTCTCTACAATTCATCTCTTCATTTTGATCATGTATACATATGTATATAATCCTATATCTGCGACGAGTACTTTTTAGGTGATACGCACAACCGTTGGTGAACACATTTATTTTCTCCTCTCTTTGTACTCTGTAGCAGAGTATGAGAATGCGTTTATATTTGGGACACAATGAGTATATTTCGGACATAAGAAGTTAAGTTTCCAACAAATTTCGTGAAGGAAAAAAAGTTTGTGCAAACCAAAATCTTGATTATGTGAATTTTTCAAATACATTTTAAGGTTATGTGAAAAAAGTCTATTCCAAAAGTTACATTTCCTTTACCCGACTTCAGGTCGCACGTAAATTATTCTCCCCTCAATGTGATGTTGTTATCTAACCTTTCCTTTCCTATTGGTTTCATCCTGTTATGATTTTTGTTGTTTTGAAAAATTATCTACCCTGATCTACCATATATCCTAGGGTTTTAACTTTCTTCTAAAAAACTGTATGTATGAAAAATGTCTTCAAACATTTAACAAATTCCCAAAATTTGCATTAAGCTTAAAATAATTTCCGAACACACACATACATAAATATAGTACATTTAATATAGTACAGCCACACTACCGCAATAAATGTAAGCTCTGCCAATGTGCGTGAACGCGCCGCAGTTTACCGTTTAAGAGCTTAAATGTTCAATTTAACAAACTGCAACTTTTTTCATTTGATTTACGAATGAAACTTTCATGCGACTATTTGCACGTTTTGCACCTTCTGTGGCTGCGTTACTAGGCTATCACGCCGGCTTGTTTGCTCGCTGCCAATTGCTGCAGCGGTTGTTATTGTGGTTGTTGGCGGTCAAACTTACCGGGTATTAAATTGTAGTTTTAAACTCATTCAACGGGAAATGCGCCACGGAATTTTATTTTATTTAACGAGCGCTTTTTTCGCCATATTGCATGTGCTTGTGTGCATGTGGGTGTATATATGTGCCTCGCGTTGTAGTCGCTTTTTACACTTTATTTTAATTGAAATTTGAGCGCCACTCAATTTTTAAGTGTGTACACAAGCCGCGCGTGTGTGCGTGCGACAACCGACACAGGCGCGCAAATATTTGAAAAGTATTCAAAAAAGTCCGCGAGTGCGCGCGTGGTGGTGCGCTGTGGGTGTGTTTGTGTGCAAACCGCAAAAATCAATCAAAACGCAATGAAACTGTCAATTACGCGGTAGGCGGTGAACTTCTCAATTTGTAACAACAACAACACGCGCTCACTCTGCGGGAGAATCTGTGTCTGCGCGTGATTTTTCCAGTTTTTTCGTTTTTTCATTCGACAACTCCGCTCGCTATTGCTTGCAAACATGGCCGCTCAACTTGAACCGACATTTTTAGGCAACGATTTTTCAATTCTGTCCCATTCCCCGCGCTTGTCAATTTTATATCCAGTTTCAAATTGATGGCGTCGCGTTTGCCCACAGTCAGCGCGGCCGCCAATGTGCCACAGATCCAATTACACTTGTGTTGCCATTATAGCGAAATTTGCAGAATTACACCAACACACTAACACTGGCGCGCGCACCCATACACGCGCACACACATGTAGGTGAAGCTATGCGAGCAAATGAAAGGAGGCTTTGTATTTTGAGCGCTTTTTCCTACTTTTTTCATTGCGTGTGTGTGTCCAATATGCACTCACACATGCACCACACTTACGCTGCTCACACATATGGCCAATATCCGCCTTTTCAGCAATTCAGCAAAATTGCAGTTCATACACCGGCAATTTCGCCGCCATTTATGTCGCGCTTATCCTTTCTGCGTCACACAATCAGCGCGCACTCATACACACGCACAGGTGCGTTATCTTGAAACAGCATCGTCGGTGTGTTGCAGCAGCCGCAATTTGAATTTTGACAATGCGACAAAGCGCCCGGGCGCACACCGCCGCCTCCTCGCCGCCTCTTTTCCACAATAATTTCCATAAAATTCGGCTGGATATCAACGTTGGCGCACACTTGCGCTTGCAACACATATGCGCTGCGTATAAAATATTCCGTGTGCGGCTTTGGGTTCGTGGCGGTGCGATGATTCGCTTGTCAGCGCAATTTATGCATCAATTTTGGTGCGTGTAAACCGTAAATGGAATATGCAGATCATCGATTGAAAAATTAAGTGACTTACATTGCCAAAGCACAGGTGGAAGCTGCTGAGGGCGCGTGTGATATTATGAGATGCATGCCATTCATCCTGCAACAGCATTCAAAGAGCAATTACAACAACAATAACGGTTCTTCACTTGTGATAATATAAAGGCAGAGGCCAGAAAAAGTTAATTATTGGAAAACTCTTGGCGAGTATTCGAGAGCATCAACGCGACTTTAGCTTTAATACAAATTTTTGACAATTGTGGAGAATTCATTGTTCCTTATTAGCCGTTTTTGTCAATAATTTAGATTAAGTGAGGTTTTGGACTGATTTCCGAGACGGAGTTCGTAGACATCCCAGAGAGTCAGTAGAAAGACCGGTCTTTTGGGATGCCAAAACTTCAAGTATAAGTCTAAGACAAGTTTTATTTTAAGAACTTTTGCATATATGCTTGAAATTTTAGCATCACAAATCCAAAAAAGTTAAATTTGTTAATTTTTAAGTGATCCTTAAGCCAGCACCAGCGCACTCCTTAAAAAGACTTTTATTGTTTCGACAGGCTTCTCTTCCTATTTTAAGCTTCTTCTTGGTGCAATTTAAACATGACTGTTTTATTGTGTAAATCATTTTATTTGAGAACGGAGCATATCCGATATCTGTAGGACTAAATTCCGGCATAGAAAAATTCATCAATCTACCTGGCAGTCTCCGGATCGAAAAGCCACCAACCAGATCGATCATATTGCGTTAGACGGAAGAACCGTCTCCAGTGTTTTAGACGTGCGTACACTCCGAGGTCTTAGCATTGACTCGGACGACCATCTTGTTGCAGCGTATTTGCAGCAAAAAAAGGACGCAACAAACACAAGGAAGGTTCGACACGTTCCGGATTGGATAGATACCGAGAGATGACAATAAAACGAGAGGCCGAAATGTGTGAAGACGAAGATCTTGACAAGCTGGCTGACAAGGCTAATGCTCCAGCTTACTGAATGGCAGTGAAAAGATGACACCATGAACGGTGGTGTTGAATCCGATTCCCCAATCCATGACGATGGAGCAGACGTTTCATTGACCGACCATAAAGAAGTTCGAGGAGCAATTAACCGTGTGAAGAACAACAAAGCGGCGGGGGCCGATGAATTACCAGCCAAGCTATTTAAATACGGCGGCTAAGAACTGTCAAGATGCATGCATCAGCTTATTTTCAAGAAATGGTCGGATGTAAACATGCCCGATGATTGGAACTAATGTGTGCTCGCCCTATCCAAAAAAATGGACACCACAATCTGCGCCAACTACCGTGGGATAAGAGGCATGGTCGATGGCAACATGAGTCGGCGTTACGAGTTTCCGAGAGAAAGGTTCTGCGGAAGAAATGGAGAAGGATATACTTCACTTAGAATCTTTAATTGGCGCCAAACACCGAAAAGAAAAGACGTCTGGCGAGCTGTTATAAACTCGGCGTAAGCAGTGCCTACGCCAATAAAGAAGAAGAAGAAGAAGAAGAAAACACTTTATGACCATTCAAGATTCAGAAGGCTTTGCCCTGGTGAAACATTACGCCTTTTCTATTGATCAATTCTGGCCTCTTCTGTTTAAGTGCATTACTCAATTTGCCCAGCTGATCACAGTACACCTCAAAATTTATCTTTTGGTATTTTCGGGTAAAGCTCCAAATAAACTATCCCTTTGAAGTCCCACTTAATAGACAACATAACTATTTTCTTAACTTTATGACTATCGGCATTCAAAGTAGTTTGAGCCGATTCATTCTTCTGTGTTCTTGATCTTTTTTTTACCAACGTTAAGATTTGGCGCATGGTCAGTTCAAGTTCATTCAGGACGTGGTGCGTCCTCAAGATCGAAATTGCCGGAACGAAATTTTGCAAACCAATTTTGGCATTTTCGATCAATGCACCTCCTCCTTACACATCACATAGTATTGGCCTTGCCTGTTTTACCCTTTTGATAGTAAAACAGTGAGATATGCCGAAAATACTGTTTTCGATCTTCAATCTTCTGTGAGCACCAACCAAAAACTGTTTCAAACATATTAATATTTTTTTACAAGCAAATCTGACTATATCAGCTGTTCAAATATATAACGGTAAAGCGGTTAAGTGTGAAGTTGGCTGCGAAAAAATTTACTACTATCAGCGATTGTCATCAAACGAATTTACTTTGTGAACGACCCAATACACTATCACCCATTGGAACATTCGTTGCTTAGTGGTCATTGGACCTGCGAACCGGTTTCATCATATAATACGTATCAATTGATACTTTGTGAACGACCCAATCAGATACCAATTTATTCAGTGTTCAATAAAACAGTTGCTGGTATCATGGACATCCCACAAGAATGAATATGCTGCAGACTAAGAATTCCATAATCGCACCAGTAATTTACAAGTTTATATAGAAATATTTTGTAAATTATATATATACATATGTATATATTATTAAAAAAGAACGTTAGCCTTGATATTTGGTGCAGTTTAAGGATAAATATTGTCATTTTAAAATCTCGTAAGGAACTTTACTGCAAACAGAACAACAACACACAGCAAACTAGCGACTTATCACCGATTTTTTGTTTATAATTAATGTTTTTTTATTTTTGTTTTTATATTCTTAATTATATTTTTTAACCATTTAAATAATTCTAAGAAAAAATTAATTACCTTCAATGCTTTCAGACTACAATACTCTATTGTTTACAGATATATGTAAGGAATAAAAATCTCCATAAAATCTTTAAAGTCAACAGCAAATATTCGCCAGATTTCCGTTTAAGCCGCTGTTCTGAATTTGTGTGCCACATTGGCAGTTCGTAAAATAATTATGTTAATTAAATATCACAACCGTCGCTGTAACACATATTAAGTGACTGCCGCAGCAATATCTCGCGCACACACCTATCCATTCACATAGCGAGCGTACTCACACAACACTTGCACAATAACAACGCGCATACACTACCACTAATATCTTTATATGCACTTCAGAAGACGCTCAATGAACCACTTAAGCAACAGCTTTGGAAGGGGTCTGGAAGAAAACTCACTTAATGGTTAATATGTAAAAATTTATACGAGTGCATACGAGTGTGATTAACAGCAGCACCCACAGGTGTAACCGATGTGTGATAAGCTTATTTCCGGTAGGAAATAGCTGCGAGTAAGAGGTATCTACCTTTAGGTTTACGATCGCGTCATAACTGAATAATCAGCTCCTATTTTGAGACGCCCCTCATCTCATGAAATGGAAATGGAAAATTTTTGAAATTTTTTTTTTCAACGTTTTGTTTTACTTTTGAAAATCATCCATTAAAATATTCTAAAAAACTTTGAAGTCGATACTAAGCTACTCTCCAATATATGTAGCATCCTCTGAAGAATAAATTAGATATGAAAGTTATCACCTATGTACATATAGGAGTCATATCATTGGAGAAGATACTCACTAGAAGAAAAGTGAGACTCACACTTTCCAACAGGGCTTCCTATCACAGACCCACACACCCACAAAATCACCAACACCTTAGCACCAAAATGTGTGAAAGGCGCAAATGTAAATGCCTTTAAGAGGCACTTTGCGCCGAGAATAGAGAAGAGCGACGCATGATTTGGCGGCAACAGCCAATAAAAGCAGCGACCTCAGTGGCAACCGCGGAAAATATCAAATTATCAAAAATGTGACAGAAGCGCGAGAATTTCTGCACCCACACACCCATGCGCACACATACACGCTGTCGCAGTACTCACGCCAAGCGTATTAGCCACTAATACAAAGAAATTGCACGCGGCGGAAATTGTGTTCTGTCGCGCAAATAAGATCCGCGACTTAATGTATTTATGCCTGCAAATTATGGGCAACGCATCTGTGTGTGTGTGTACGTGTATATGTGTGTGCGCTTCTTTCTCAACAATACCACAGGCAAGTGGCAATGCGCGCATATTCTGCTGCTGTGGCTGCTTCTGCTGTCAATAAATATTCAATCAAGCGCCAGCAAGCATTCCGCAGATTCTCCTCTTATTCAGCGCATTCCTTAATTTTACTTAAGTGTCTGCATGTGTGTGTGTGTGTGTGTGTGCGTGCGCCTAATGATTGGTGTGAGTTATACCGTCGTCCTTATTGCGGTTCATTATGCGAATCGCGGTTTTCGCCAACCATCTCGCAATCTTTCTCTTCCTCAGCTCTGCGTTTATCAGCTTGCTGTGCCATTGTCATCGCCCCCTCCCGTGCTTCTCGTCAATCGTTTCATGTTGGTGACATATATTTCTCCTAATTGACACCGCGTATCGCAGGCAGCCGGCGCACCTGTTAACGCGCGGGGGCGGCGTGTGTATGGGCGTGCGTGAGTGCCTTCACCTACTTTTTATGGCTTGCTTCTTTCAGATTCTTTACATATGGAGAGGAGTAATTTCATTTGCTTCGCAACGCTACATATTTTCAACGCATATATTATATACATATGTACATGCAAGTATACTATATGTATATAGAATTTTATGATATAGTATAAAGGTTGGTTCATGTGCCATAACTTTATTTTTGATAGAAGCCATTAACACACCTTCATGCAATGAGAAGAATCCTTCATAGGAGTCAACTTTTCACGGACTATGAAATCGATATTTTTTCTAAGTAGGGTTAAAGCTTTGGTGAGTTAAATACTAATCGGAATTCAGGAATGTTCTTTCTAAGTAATACTTACAACAATATTTCCGACGATACCACATTGACGACGCTTGTAATCTCACTCAGCGGCGATCGCTCATCAAAGCCATACATATGCAGAGGAATTGTTTCTTGGAAGTATACAAAGCTAAGGGTAGCAGCTTAATGTAGATTGGACTCCAGCATACCAAATTTACAGTTTGTACTAAACATCTCTTTCCATTAGCCCTTAAACCTACTCACTTAATGCAACTGTACCCATAGTAGGGCCTAGTTGAATCAACCCTGGAAATTACTTTCTTAAAACAAGTAAAATTTATACAATGATGTTCAATAATAATCAGACCTTGAAAACGAATTATGAGAACCGTTAGATTTTGATAATATATTGCTGTAGAAAACATGTGCCACTGCGAAGCCAATTTCGTAACCATAAATAAGGGAAGGATTCTGTTTCCAACAAACCAATAATTTTAGAGAACTTGTTTCTGGTTTGAAAATAAATAAAACCACCCTGTTATTTTTGTTGGCTGAAATTTATGTCTAAATATTCCAACTTGTTTGTACTAAAGCATTCGAGCGCTTTGCTCATTTCTCTTGAAAATTGAGTTTGCTTGTTTCTAATTGTGCTTTTAAAAAGGAAAACGTGAATGAAAAAATAAAGAAAATGTGTGAATATACACAGTAGATTAGGGAATGAAAGACTGAAGAGGCGGAGGAACGTCATTCTATTGTGTATTTCAATGCTTACTTTGAATAACAAGGAAATCGAATTTCGCAATTATCCGCCGTGAAAATTATGCCACTCACATCCGCATGATAAGAAATATGTTAATGATCTTATTGTCAAAATAAAGGCTAAAGTAAAATACGTTCTTCGAATGTTACACACAACTTGTTGGAGCATTGTCGATTGATTTTAAATTTAAATTCAAGAATTTTAGAATAACAAGATACCACTAAACAGTTCAAAAACGATTCAAAACTGCTTTTCTATTTAATCTAGCTATTATTTCGTAGTAACAGCAGTTTTGAATCATTTTTGTCATCATTTTGCTGGTTAGAGGGATCTTATATTCACATTTTTTGAGAAAATGTATGTATCATATGTATATATACATTTGCAGCACAATCAGAATGAAGAGATTTCGGCAATCATAAATCCTACTCACATTTTAAAATAATCAATTTGGGCTTGTAATTTATTTTTGAAAATTAAGGTTTTTTTTAATATTAGGTCAATATAAAATAAATGATTAAATAAAAAAGTATTTAAATAGAAAATGTAGTAAATTTGGGATATAAGTTTACACCAAATTTGTTGAAGGAAAAAAAAATTTGTAAAAGACAAGATAAAAACCCCAAAAAACTGGGTTGCATGACTTTTTCACATAAATTTTGAGGTTATTTGAAAAAAGTCAGCAAACAAAAGTTATACATAGATATTTTCATTACCTACAATATTGCCATATACATTTCTTCCATAGAATTTGTAGTTTCTTAACGTAGGGAAATTCAAACACTACTTTCCCTTTACTTTTACCCGACTTCAGATCAAACGTAAATTATTTTTCGCTGAATGTTTGTTATTTTATCTTTTGTTTCCGATGGGTTTCATCACACTATGACTTTTATTTATTTTTTTTTTCAAAATTATATATCTTGGTTTATTAGCTGAGATGAATGAAATAGTGTCTTTTTAAAATCGCTTTGGTCGAATGCTCGAGATATTACACTTAATTTAGCTATAACACTCACAATTGCCTGAATTGAAATGTTTTTATTGGTCGGACGCTTTTAAGAGACAAAGAAAAGAAGACCCTCACACACGGAGTTAGTTCACGCTGTTCACACCTTGGTTTATCGGAATCCATACGAAAGATGTCGCTCGAAATATTTTTTAATATCCCTGTAAGGCTTGGTTGTTATTTTGTCAAATTTAATGACTCAAAATTCACAAAAGCGGAATTCGCGACATTACAATTAGTTTTCAATTTCAATAACGGTAGTATTTCACAGAAATAAAGTAAATTTTACTTTTTAAATATGTTGCTAATTTAACTGGAAGAATGATATTATTGATTTCACTATGATTGTCATGAAATTTGACGTAATGGGTATCTTACATAATCAAGAAACTATAAAGCCTCTGATGAAAAATGTATATTGGAAGTAAAACTTAATACTACGCAAGTCATAAATTTTATGAACTAATCGAAAGCGCATCATATTCAACAGTTTAATCAAATATTTCCTTCCTAAAATTTCGAGAGTTGACCGTAACAGCTTATCTCAACATAAATCAGCCCAAAACAAGAATTATCTTGACGTCACTAGAGACGATCCACTAAACAGTACCCTATACTCAAAGCTAGCGTGGTGCTGAAGAAGATACCTTCGCACGTATGTATGTATTTTGATGAAATGGATGCCACCTTATTGCAAAGCTTTATGGCACTTTTCAAAATTAATAAATTTTCCGGCAAAGCACGAGATTTCATTAAATTAGTAGGAAGTAGCGAGCATTTATGTAAGTTATTTCAAGCCAACACAAACAACTAATAAGCGTGTTCGTTCGCTAAAAAGCGGAAGCGCCAGTAACATTTGTTCCGCATGACACACGGGCAACTGAGCAATATGCCGCCAAGAAAAATAATAAAAACAGCAATGGAAAGTGACGCCGAACTGCAATATGCCGAGGCAGTTGCCTTCTGCCGCAATTAAGTTACCCCGCCTGCGGAGGGTGGTGGGTCGCCTGAGCTAGGTCAGCGTGTACTGTTTGATGTCAGAGGCTTGTCAGTGCGTGCGACAGGCGTAAGGCAACAGTCAACCGGGTGACGTTTATTGCATTCATTGCCACCCTCACCGGCAGAGTCCAGCCCTTTGAAAGCCGCTCTGCTCACAACCCTTAAGCCAGTCTCTGCCGGCTTTTTAATTACAATCGTGTTAAGTGTTGTTAAGTTTTTTCCCCTCTTTTACTGCTAAACGCCAGCAAGCCACACACTAGCAATAAACTTTGAATGACAGGATAACATCTCAAAGACTCTCAATGAGAATTTTAAAGTGAATTGAAAAAGCAAAACTACGGCAATTATTGTAAAAGCAATATCCTGTTTGTAACTGCAGGCGCTTGTTATATGGCATCATGTGGCAACATGTTTTGTGGTAATGGAATTTTAATTTATTAGAAAAATTTAAGCAAATAAGTTGTTGTTATTTGTAATCGCTCATTAAAAGTGCAAAAGTTTTGAGGGAAAAAAATAAAATTATTATTATATTGAAAGCTGGCAACCACGTCTATTCCACAGTACAACACTCGGCCAGATATTGAACCAAACTATTTTTTTTTCTGGTATTTTTTAATTGGAGAATTTTTTTAAGATAAGTATGACTGTGCTGGTCTATATCATCGTTCATATAAGCCTGACAGAAAAATATTCTAAACCATTTCAGTAGGATGACAGTCATACTTTTACTGTTTTTAGTAACCTCAATTTCCAACTTCAAAAGCAAATATTTCGACTTTGGCCGCTAACTTCGAGAACGGAGATACAACATATTTACTTATGAATCAATCTCTCGAAAGAAAGAAAGGTTTGAAACAATAACAAAAAAACAAATCAGTTTTGTGGCACAGTGTTCTACTTAGCGAAAAATTTACTGAAGTGAAAACTAACAGCTTCCTTCCACCCTTAGCTCATACATAATTTTACTTTAGAAACATATAGCAGTAATATTTTGAATTTTTGAAAGTTTTCAAAAGTCGTTATAGCCTTCTCGCACAGGAGTTAATTAATCAATTAACTGACCGTTACACAATTAAAAAGCTAATTAAGATCGATTTATCATACAAAACAGAAATATTAAAACTGTAATAAATTTGGCTTTGTTTAACTCTGCCGGTTGTTGTCTAGGCTGTAGATATGGTTTTGTGCGTTGATAAAATAACAATCAGCTGATGAATTTTAATCATCAGACAAAATACAAAATGAGGAACAGCTGCTTCTTAATCGAGCCTTTCGTTAATCGAATGGCCGACTGTGCGAAGGCAACAACTGGTTTCTCAATTATAATCTAAATGGCCATTACTAAAAAATTCGATAAGGACCCGAATAGCCCGAATAGCCGTCAGTATCATTCGTTTGTTAAACATTCGGACAATCTTTCTTTATAGCATTTTTTCCAAGTTCAAGCTTATGATACCATCCTATCATATCTATCGGTTCCTTCAAGAACAAGTCAACATCTCTTTTAAATTAGGTTTTCGGCGGTAGACCTTTTTGTTTTCTCAAACCGATTGGGTTACGGATTAGAAATATTCTAACAACTCTGTTACACACCTAAGGCTTTAGACAGTTCGAAGAAATTTTCTTACGGATATCCTTAAACACTGAAAAATTTATTTTTAAAGCAATTTAAAAACACATCTTCAATAAAATTAAATCCATATTTGTGAGTAGTGTTTTATGTATATTAAACACCAAATTGTCACCAAACTCGAGTTATATTAGGTTTGGTTAATCTGACACGAATTTCAATAGACTCTGGGTTGTGCCGAGCATCTGCCTAAAGGCATATAAAGCAATGCTAGCTTTCCATACTCTTTCTGTTGTTCTTCCACAGCAGTTACCCAAGTACTTGGTACAGTCTTTGAGAGAGAGTTGTGTCCCATTTATAGAAGGGAAGCTCCGTAGAGGAATTTTGTGCTTTCTTGTGAACACAAGCAGATCCGTTTTCTCCGGGTTAAGCCCCAGACCCGCTTCCCATGCCCAGTTCTGGACTGTATTGATAGTGGAGGTCATAATACGGCTAATGGTCTGTAGACACCTACCCGTTATGACAATGTCGTCGGCATGTGCCACTATCTTAAGGGCTTTGCCTTCCCATATCCATAGAAGCGGAGATAGCACCCTACATTGGGGAGTACCTCTACAGACTTCCTTGGTTATTTTAGCGTCGTTCCATTTTGCTCTTATATTATTGATAAAATGTTTTTTTTTGTTCCTTAGAATAGTACCTAATATCTTGTACTTAACCGAAGACCGCCTTTACTCTTATATATTTTAGACGTCCTTCATTTACGTTCCATTTCAGAAAGTACCTAAGTTCACATACTCTCTATTAGAAATATTCACGTGCCGAGTATAAAATACTTGGTGAACACTTTGTGTAATTGCAGCTCAACTATCTTGCTGGCTGCAATGATTGCTGCATCTTCCGACATTGACGCCTTCTCAGCAGCTTCTGGCTACTTTAAGGCAACTGCTCGTTACAATGTTTACTTTTACGCTGTTTGTACGAGTTTATGTGTTTCGGTTTGTGTTTGCACAGCGCTCTTCTTTTCCGATTGATTGCGTCAAAGCTACAAGCTCAAAGTGCAACATTTAGAGTTCTCCGCAAATATTTATTTATTTGTATTTATAAGCCGCAATGCTTTCGCATGTAATACCCTTCTTTTTCGCTCAACAATACACACTGAACGAAGTGCATTCGCACCCTACACTCTGCTATTTACAACACAAGTAATTGCCTACCCTCCAAGCAGCAAGACGCTGTGTGCCTGCCACATTGCTGCAATTCAAACGGCAGCGTTATGGCGGCGCTTTAAGTGGCCTGACAGCAGATTCCGATTGCGGCGAACGACAAGCACCCTTGCAGGCCCGTCCGCCCCACCAGCCATTCGACCGCACTTATCGTGACCCACTAATGTGGTCAAGTGGCAGCACAGTTAAGATTTTACTTATTTGTTGCAAATTGCAATTGCATTGCAACATTTCAAAGCGATGTTGCATAAGAAACAGCATGGCATCAGCAGCAGCAGAGGCCGAAGGCGTTAGTCTTTTGTTTGGCCAGGGGAGTGCTGTGTGAGGGACGAGCGTGATAGGGTGACCGCACACTTGGCATATTTGCCGCTGGTTGCGGGTGAAATGGTCAACGCATAAATGCCATTGTAAATATTGTGTTTGCCATTTTCCAGCTCGACAAACGAGCAGCCAATTTCCTTAATTAATTTCTGCTTTCATTTTTTTTTTCCTCTTTCTCACCCGCTTATTTGCACACTCAATTTCTACGTTGATGGTGATAAGGCGATTAAAATGGCAGCAGCAAAGGCTGTAAAGCTAAGTATCTGACACTTTGTCTCGAAGGTGTGTATTTTCAATAAGGAGAAGTGCTTACAAGACTTTAAGACTACTTTACATAATTATATTAAAGTGAGGTTAGATTAAAATCAAATTGATGTCATAGCTATCTCAGCAGTTTTAAAATATATGCGGTTCGATAGTAACAGCAAAGGTTTGCTTAACAGGAGAGACAGTTTCAGGAAAGTCGACTCTACTTAGCTCTTCAGAATCGCAACTAATCAGTGTTACTCACTGGTACCCAATTTCGTTGAAAAACAGCTTTTGCATATTTTGCGACAGATGAGACAAGTGGGACTACTTGAACTACTACTAAGAACCCAAATAAGGCTATTGAAAGAGAATAAATGTTAATTTTCGTCCATCTTTACTTGCACACAAACTCAATCAGGAATCAGTCACTCAGTTAATGGTGCGAACTTCTACTTAACAATAATAATAATAACATTATACTTCAATAATAACAATAACAACAAGGAGTGTCAACAACCGACACTGCGCAATCAGCTTGGCTCCACTCCATGGCCATCAATCAAATAAGTTTTTGTTGTGCAACGTTTTGTAATAGCTTAGTCTTTTGTGACTATTGTTAGCGATCAACTGTGTTTTCTCTCTTCTTGCTCAACAGGTTAGCGAGCGCGGCTAAGAGCCTACAAGTACTGGCTGGAAGAGGCGATCCATCATGACGTGAAACGATAACGAACGAACGTGTACGAAACGAAAGTATAATGTGATAGAACAAGTTATCAGTATTTTATATTGCTTTAAGTTCAAAATCTTTTGGAGAAACCTATAAGCAAGCAAAAATTCCAGAAAATCTACTGAATAAGGATGAGAATGATAATGTAGAGCATCTTATCCAAAGTTTAATTCTAAGGTATGGAACTTTAGCACAGCAGCTGCTTCTGTGTGGAAGCCTAGAGGATGAAGGCATTTACCTCGATGGCTATTAAGTTCGTTTGATGTTCTGTTAAGAATCTATTTTTTCATCGAAATTTAAAATACTTTTCGACGAAATTGAGATGCAGTGCCGAGAAATTGCACCTAATTGAGACAACATTTAAACTAACAAACATAAATCTTAACTACTTAATTAAATTCGGAAAAGTAATTGTCTAGATATTTAATTGATAATTAATTATACCTCATTCACTAGATATCCACAAAGAGCCAAATCTTGGTAAAGATCCGTGTAAAGAGGATCGACACACACCACCTCTTCGTTGATTTTAGTCATCACACAAAGAGTCGTCGCAATCGCGACCATACTCCCACGTCACTGTTGACGGTCATAACTTCGAAATCGTAGATAATTTCGTCTATTTTGGAACCAGTAATAACGTCAGCCTCAAAATCCAACGCAGAATATCTCTTGCCAACAGGTGCTACTTCGGACTGAGGAGGCAATTGAGGGGTAAAGCCCTCTATCAATGAACAAAAACAAAGCTCAACGATGAGCTTTACGATATTAAAAAACAGCGGCTACGGTGGCTAGGTCAAGTCGTCCGAATAGACGAAAACGCTGAAGTTCTGTAGGTATTCGACGCAGTACCCGTTGGGGGAAGCAGAGGAAGAGGAAGATCTGCACTCCGTTGGAAAGACCAGGTGGAGGAGGACCTGTCTTTGCATGGAATCTCCAATTGGTGCCACATCGCGAAAAGAAAAAACGACTGGAGCGCTCAATAATAAAAATAACTCTCTGATTAGAAAAATTAAAGACAAAATTACGCTTCGAACAAAACAATATTTAACAAATATTTATTTACGATTGTAATTACGAGGTAGAAATCGAATTCTCTACACGAAAGAACTTACAACTTTATTTAAAAAAAAATATAACAGCAAAGTAATCACATAACGGGTCAAGAGTTACATTGTTAGACAGATTTGAGATAAAATGTAAACTTCCACAAACAGCTGAAAATCATGGCCTCCGATGGAACACAAGTTCGATTTTCCCGTCGATCGTTAACAGAAATGAGTCAGTTGCTATTTTGTTATCGGTGCGGGTCTCATCGCTAGCGGTAATCTCGAATTTACTTATCAGCTCAGATACAGCGACCTTGGCCTCAGATAAACCCAACTTCATGCCTTGAAAATTTGATAAATTTCAGTTTTTGATCACCTCGACTTTATAATCGCAAATTGTGCTTTAATGTATGTACTTTACCTGGACACATACGCGGTCCATCTCCGAATGGCATGAAAACACCCATCTCTCGATATTTGCGTACACCGCCCATCTCCTCTGCAAAGCGCTCAGGCCAAAAGTCCTCGGGGTTTTCAAAGTACTCGGCGTCACGATGAAAAGAGTAAGTTGAAATATAGACGCTATCACCAGGGTGCAGAGTCAGCGCAGATCCGTCAAAATTTTTCAAAGTGACTGACTCAGTGCAGAGTTTGAAAAGCGTTGGCAGCGGTGGAAAAAGGCGCAGAGTTTCTGTAATGTTTTAAAAAACATATAATAAATAACTTTAAATTAAAAGCTTTTTGTAATTTTTCTCACCATGTAGACACTGTTCGAGATAGGGCAGTTCATTTAGCGCATCGAAACTGTCAGCGACGTCGGCAGCGAGCAGTTCCTCTCTGAGCTTCCGTTGAACGCGTGGATTGCGCGCAAGCTGCCAACGAGACATGAAAATGCACAACAGATCAACAGACAGACATTTTAAAACCGATACTTAGCGAAATCACAACTTTGTAACAACAAAAACAACAACGACAACGACAAACAACAGCAACAAGCGAACCTCATAATTTCCACTCACCAGCAACAGGCAATGCGCAATCAGCATCGCTCCCGTTTCATAGCCATCAATCAAAACTGTTGTTGAATGTCCGGCAATTTGTATGGCATTTAAGGATTTTTTCTCCCTGAGCTGCTGCAGGTGATCGATCACATCGCCGCGCCCACCGCCACCCTCGCCAGTCTGCTGCTTGGCGCGTACATTCAAAGCGTCCACGAGTAGCTGTTGAAAGAAACGATCCGCGGAGACCGGAAAGAAACGCACCGGCCGTAATTTACGCAGCCAAGGCCAAGCAGCGGTGCGCCCATAATAACGTATACATTGCAGCGATTGCAAAATAATATCTCTTGCCATGCAATGCACGGGTGAGAGCGAGGGTGCACTCGCTTTCTGCTGTACACTGAAGGCGTTGCCTTCAATTCCCCATATGAAGTTGGACATGAACTGGGCTGTGAAGCGATTGGCCAGCTAAAATGTTAAGTCAGAAATGCAGCACTTAGCAATAAAGTATTTGATAAAGTGTTTGCTATTGCAGTTAGGTCATAAATACCCACTTCTTTGGCATCTTGGGGCTGCTCACCCCCAGCTGTGAGGAACTCGCAGGCTTTCTGTGCACTGTCACGCATTGCTGAGTAAAAGGAGCGAATCTGCAAGAGATAAAGTAATGGAAATTTTAATTTTAGTCGTATTCAGCTTTTTTAGAAGAGTTACATTTGTAAAAATTTGAGCAATTCACAACCTGTCGTAAGGCATCGTAAAATCGTAAAATTATAAAAAAAGAAGAAGAAAAATTTTTAATTTTACGATTTTACTTGAACAATTTTGTTTTGTTTTAAAGTATACCGTGTTTTCATGACACAAAAATCTGGAAAATTCGTTTTTTCAGCCTTCTACCTATATATGAATAACCCCTTAATTTGATAAAAATATTAATATATATATATATATATAATATATAAAAAGATTAGTATAATAACTATAACATCAGCTGTTGCTCAATAATATTGCACAATTTGTTTATATTATCGATATGTGTACCCTGAAGTTTGCAACACCCACAGCCTTACCCCACTGCGCTCAAAAGCACAGCGGATCAAAATAATGCGTTGAACAGCGCACCTAGGAATGCATTTTTCTGTGCTTTGCATCCGGCACCCAGTTGCAATACAACTCTACATTCAAGTGACAAAGTCAGTTCTCCAGCATTTGGGTTTTAACCACAACCACCATGATACTCGCCGAGAGGCCAGTGCACATGAGCAAGTTGGAGTAAACTTCAAGGCTTCTGCTTACCGTGGTACCAGAATTAAGTCTCCGGTCAGACCTCGTAGCCGCAGCTTCTACCAGTTGAGCTTCCATACGGCTCTGGACTGGTGGCCAGGGGTTGGACCTCATACACATATCACATACACACACCACTCATACAAAATCTAACCCTAATTCTCAGCTAATCGCCTTCGCCACTTAAACAACTCACGCGGAAACGATCCTAACTGTTTCACTAACATCTAATCTTCCATCAGTCCAGCTAACCCCCATACCACCCAGATTCCTATTGTCTGAGCATTCTGCTAATAAATGCACCCATTCCTCAACCCACGCCCCACAAAAACAACCCGACCTGTGTGATGGACAACAATCGTTGTGGTTTACGTGAGTATCTGCCGGCGACGGTCTTACCTCACGGTGATTTCTTTGAAGCACATAGGGCAATACAATGCGTTGATCAGCGCTCCAAAATATAAATGCATTTTGCAAGTATTTTTGGTTCCAAATGGTTTAGGTGGATAGGGACACTTTGCTACCTTGGTCGGCTACGAGGCCGATATAACACCTCTGCTGTACTTTGGTTCCGGCACCCTTCCCTTAGGTTTCAACCACAGTCCCCACGAATCTCCACAAAGGGCCAAACCCATTGAGCAGATTGAAGTAAACTCCAAGGGCTAACTGCTTCCCGTGGTACCAGGTTAAAGCCTCTGGTAAGACCTTGTAGCTTTTGCTCCTACCGGTTGAGCGCCCACAACTCAATGACTTGTGACAGACGTCTGTCTGTATATACGTGAACTATTCGTTTTATTTTTGAGATTTCGATCCGAAATTTTGGAGCTGCTCGATATAACTTTGTTCTAGAAATTATTTGCTTCAAAAATGTATCTTTTCTGTAAGCTCTTCCAACACTTTCAGTTTGTAGTTTTTCAGTGCCACATTTTTATTTCTTTTACTCGACACTTAAAGCAAGTGACAATATTTTAACTTTTTTACCGAGTTTGGAAGTCAATTGCGATCGTTCGATTAAACTATGTATCTTCAAAAAGTTTTTCTTCAAAATAACATTTTTTGACCTAGCTCGGTGGCGAAATGTGCTAAGCCTAACCTAAGCACACCACCGCGCCTGAGACTACTCCCAGGATCTCATCGCATACGACATAACCGCCACACTCAAAATACAACAGAATTCACAAAAAAGGACTCGATCATCGCCTCCACTTTTTTCTGCTTTCTTCGCCAACGATTCTGAGCGCCACATCATTCGATTATCCAGTTCGGTCGATGCCATTCAGCACGTTAATTCGATCCCAAGCGCTAATTCCGATTACTCAGCGCGCTACTAACTGAATTGGTCAACATCATCACGCCATTTCGATTCAACACAATCCTGGCTTTATTCGATTCGTTTATACCACGTCGACCGACATCGCTCCGAACTCTTTATACGGTTTTACTTCTGCAACATCTCGTACGCTTTAGCCGGTCACACACACACGAAATAATAATTTATAATTATCTATTCATGCAATCATTTAAAACTGCTCTTTTGTAGATGAAAAAAACTTGCACACGAAATATATCACATTTTCATTTCAACAATTTACACGATTCTAATTGACGTGTTAATAGCTCAGTTTTTTGTTAGGTGCGCAATTAATCAATCGGAAACTTTAGAGAAATTCCGCATACATATTAAGGTACATGTGTTACATACATATTTACTGATATATACAAATTATCTTATCACCTTATTAATGGTCAACGCTGGCACCAATTCCGAGCGCCGGGCCTTCCATTCCTCTCCGGTGGAAACGAAAGGGCTGCTGAGTCGCAGTTGCTCCACGCTTGCGTTCGTCTGAAATAAGTACATGCATATATATATATATATATATATATGTATGTATAGAGTAAGTATACTTATGTTTCTAAATTATTTTTAGACACTTTTACGGCTAAATAATAAATATAGATTTCGAATTTTATAGATTAAGTTCGACTTATTGACTTTTGTTTGTTCAAATCAGTAGGGGCATTGACTCACCCATTGGGAAGATTCGTTATCGCGAAAACTTTTAAAATGTTGCGTCAAAATTTGCAGAGCCAGCTGTGGGTCGCATATAAAAAGTTTCGGCGCGCGTGCGGTAAATATGCCTACAAACTTTTGTGAGACCCTGTAACGACTGTCAAGAAAATCTCTTTAAATATCCTGTCTTTTTTAAGAAAATTTACAATAAGAGAGTTTTATGAATTTCCAGAAATTACAGATAAATCTCGTGTAACTCCTCCAGTAAATTGCACTGTCCGGCGCTGGTCCTTGGAAACGTGCCGACGAGCAAATCCGGTTGAGGTCCACACACTCCACGCTTACGCCAATAATTGAAATGCCAACGCAGATATACTATCAGAACTGCCGCGACGAGGCTCACCAAAACAATGAACGTGAATAGAAACATTTTGAACAGCACGATACCCGCAATGTGCAGAATACGAAACGCTGTCACGAACTGCTAAATTGCTACTGATTAAATATGATGTGTTTTTCTTCGAAACTGATTACAGCTAGCAGAACAGAACTAGTTTAGACTGGAAATAATCTATTTTAATCGCTAGTTGCTACTCAAATATAAATAATATGGCATTATAACCTTTTATAAAACACTTACATACTGACCGATTAAAATCTAATAAGCGCGTCGTTTTTTATAAGAAGGCCGGTATTTCCCGGCCTAAACCAATATTATCCCATTTAACTCAATGCTAATTGTTCATGCAGAGAAGAGCGACAATTGTTTGTTGTTGCTTTGCTAGTAAAATTAATCTACAAATCTTTCACACGTGACTTCCGTTCAAGAAATAAATCGTTATTATACTCTGATCCATACTTAAAAAAAAAGGGGCGTGGTTTTTTCAGTGCCAAAACATTAGGGCATACCACTTCTTCAATTTCATTTATTTATGTAATATTATAGAAAGTTTTTATATGCTTTCCAAGCAAGGCAGATCACTGAAGTTCACTCTGTAACTATATGTTTGTCTCTCACACTTTCTCTCTCTCTCTTCGTTCATTTACGTATAGCTAAACTTTAGAGCACTTAAATAAATTCACTATATTTTAATTGAAAAGAAATATTATAAATGCAGTACAAATTAGTTATGGATAATTTGAAGAACATGCACACAAATAGTTTTAAATAATAGGCTCACGCATATGAGTGACAATCACATCAACCAAACCAAAACCAACAGCTAATGGTTATTCATGATATTTCTGTGTAACAGCACATATTTACAATATATAAACCACGTATAGTTCAAGGTGACCTCTTAAAACTATATGGAATAATTCAATTCAATCATTTCAAATGGTACTTAAGAAGCTTAAAAAAGTCACAGCTCCCAGTTTCGAAATGGTGCCGCTCCTAGTTACATTTGTTTTGCTCGCCACTGCCGGGTTTCTGATACACAAATATCTGACATGGCACTACGATACCTTTAAAAAGTTAGGCATAGTCGGTCCTGAGCCTAAAATATGGCACGGAAATTTTACTGGCAACCAGCAAATAGCTTACGATTATGATGATATCTATAAGTAAGTACAAACCATAGTATTTTTTTTTTCGTCGTAGATATACCTTGTGGAGAACTAAAAATTCCTATCATATCAAAACTAATCAACGTCCTTTGTTTATGTTCGGATGACAAGGGAACTCTTTTTTCAGAGAACTTTTTGCTCAGATATTTTTAGTATACAAGCACCTTCGGACATAGCTCAATAGGCAGGGAGTCGGTGGATAAAATTGACTACAGAACCACATATAGTACTTTATCTGCGATAGAAGGTTTCAAGGCACGCTAACAGAAAGTGGTGACGCGATCCACAAACGCAACCTTTAAGATCTGTACAGACTGAACAAAACTGGCTGATGGAGTGGACGCTAAGATCCTGCGCGGACTAGACCACAGATGACCTTCTAGCTACCGAAACACCGCAGTAGGGCGAAGTCTTCAGCGGCAACTAAAATATCAGAACTTTTCTCTTCAGGAGTTTCACTGCAAGGAAACACAGAATTAGAAACACTAAATTCGTCCCACATATTTTCTGGCAAAGGATAAAAGCCAGCCAGTGTGGCCAGGTTACAAAAAAGTCAAAAAAGTTCGGAACTTACACTATCCCTCTAACAACTTCCAAAGAGGCATTTCCATTAGAAACACAGAAACACCAAATTCAATCCACATATTTTCTTCATACCAGAAACTACCAGATTAATTTCTTACTTAACTTTTGAAACCTAACCTAAGAAGTTTTTTCATTCACAAAATTTCGTTTATGTGCTTCCTTATAAAGGACCATTTTGGATCAAGTTAAATCTTTTATATTCATAACACTAAAGAAATTTTTTTTTGCAGCAAATACAGGCAAAAACATCAGGTTATTGGCATGTTTGCTTACAGACAACCTCAGTTTTTAATAATAGATCCGAAATTGGCGCATGAAATTTTAGTAACGAACTTCAAAAGCTTTCGGAACAACTTAGGGAAAAGATTCGTAAGTAAACCCATACTTCTTCAGCAAGATTGCAATTTACAGTATTACACGTTAAATTTCAAACTTATTTTAATACGGGCATTGCATTTAGCTCTACAATAAAGAAGAGGATCCAGTAGCCGCACTTAATCCCTTTTTCAATGTTGGTGAGGAATGGAAGACGATACGAGCCGACATAATGAGTGGTCTAACTCACCACAAGGTCTAATATTAATAAGTAAAAAGTTTTATAAATTATAGATTACATATCTTTTGTGTCTCCCAGCTCTCTTCAGCATATACGATATGGAAGACTTGCACTCAAAAGCTTGGAAGACTATTAAGTGCACAGACAGCAAAAGGCAGCTCTATAATCGAAACCAAGAATGTAAATATTCGAATACATTGCAGACATATATACCGTTGCTGCTTTTCTAATATTAACTTTGCCTCTCTTGCAGCTTGTGTTACGCTATACATCCAATATAATGGGTGAGTTCCTCTGGGGCATTGAAACGAAAACGCTGGAAAGTCTCGACGAACCAAATCATTATTTGGAAGTCTCCCATAGGCTAATTCATCAAGTGTTTCACGGTTTTATGAGCTACTACAAGTGCTTACCCTTCCCTTGGTACCGACGTTTCGCTAATTATCGAATCTTCACTGGCGAAAGTGACCAGATGTTTTCACAGTTCACAAAAGACGCATACGTGTTGCGTGAGAGAGATGCGAGCAAAACGAATCAAGCTGACTTTTTGACCTACGTGCGTCAACTGCAGGAAAAGAAGAGTCTTTCCCATTATGAAGTAGTAGGCTATCTGTTGGCCGTTTTCACCGATGGTTTTGACACATCAGGAACGGTTGCTTTTCACACGCTCTTCTACGTAAGTCAAATTACACTTAAACTTTCGTGAGTTACTTACTAAACTCGCTTCATGATCTCAGTTAACTCATCATCCGGAATGTCAGGAAAAGCTACGTAAAGAAATTCTAAGCAATCTCGAAGCCGACGGCAATATTAATTTTCAAACTTTGAATGTGCTCCCATATTTGGATCAATGTGTGCACGGTGAGGTTCATAGTTTATATAACAATGCAAAGAATTTCTTAATTTTACTTCCTTTTTAGAAACCTTACGTATGATAAGTCCAATTACGTTTAAATCGCGTCTCTGCACAGAATCCACCGAGATAGTATTGGACGATGGACGTCGCATACCCATCAAGAAGGGTCAAGTAGTGACTATTCCCGTATTCAGTTACTTACATAACCCCGAGTACTTTGAAGATCCGTTGGATTTCAAACCGGAGCGTTTCGAAAATGTTGATATTTCGGAGCTAACGAAGAGGGGTATCTTTCTACCGTTTAGCGATGGACCACGAATGTGCTTGGGTACATTTAAAAAATACTAAAAATATGTAAATAACTAAAATAAAACGGAATTTCAGGTCGCCATTTGGGTTTTTTGCAAATAAAAACAGCTATTGTCGAAGTACTCAAGAATTATCGCTTGAAAGTATGCGACAAAACTCCGCCGATAGCGAAGCTCGACTCACATGCGCTTATTAACGGAGTGGATGGCGATTTATTTATCGAATATGAGAGGTTATAAGCAGTGAGGTCCTCTTATTATTAGTATTTTTAAAGTAATATCGAGGCTAATGTTTCTCTCTAAGCTCTGCGAATATGTATGTACATATATCTGGTATATGGAATGAATTTTTCCATTTATGAAGATACGATAATTTACAAGTAGTTCCTAAAAATCGTAAAAGTATGAACTAACGTAAAATTATTAAAATATATGTGTATTATAGTTTCAACCTCGCTAGCTCCTTGGGTCAAATAATAATTGTTGCTATTAGTAACCGAAGTGGCTCTACCCTAATATTGAATATTATTATTATTTCATTGTATTCTTTCAGAAAAAATAAATGTGAGAGCTTTATATCTATACCAATATGCGTACAATGGTTAGTATTTCTGCAATATCATTTAAAATACTTAAAGTCTCGGAAAATGGGAGGCTGCGAAAGCAATTCGAAGTCCAATTCACGTAATTCTTTGTGCATTTGTTTGATGATTTCGTTCCTAAAGCCCCTTTTGGATGCTTACTGCGGAACTTTCCGAACCACTTGCGAATGGTTTTCAGTTGACGGTATGGACTTAAATCTAATATGGAGGGGTTTTTCATGGAGATGATACGAGTTCAATTATAAGCAGCGTGAACCTGGAAGGTTGACGAACACCGATTTATCCAGTGTTTCTTGAAGACTCCTGATTTTTTGTTGCTTATTTTTATGTTAAAAGAAAGACTTTAGTTATGATAGATAACAGCAAATTATTTTACACAGTAGAAGCGAAGTTCATGAAAAAAATTAAACCATCATCTTCTCATGTGTGATCCAAGTAGAGGTGCTTTTTTTCACGAATGAATCGTGTCATCTTGTCCGAATAGATTACGTCGAGCATGCAGTGAAGAAAATACAGTAGCTGAGTGTGTACACGAAGACCGCGGAAAGTCGATTCGGTGCCGTTCGCAGCTACTCGAACTGACGCATGGAACGACTTGGCGCGTTACGTCGAGATCTTAAATCGCTCTATGGGTTCTTGAAAAGGTCCAAGAAGATTCGACGTTTTCGAGCCAATTTCGTTCAGCGATGAGGTCCATTTCTGGCTCAATGGGTATGTGAACAAGCCAAATTCTTCCATTATGATCAATCATTTTCCGTTACAGAGGTTCCACAATGTAAAATACATAAACTCTTAGAAAAAAGTTTTACTTGGTCATAGATATTGCGCAGAGCGGCTCTTAACACATTGGACGCCAATTGTTTTCGACGAAATCCCTTACCGCAAGCCAAGCACGGTTTTGTTAAATCCATCTCTAGCCTCACAGTTCTTATCATAGTATCTGCAGAAATCGCGTTACGTCTTGAAAATGCACCAATATTTGTACGAATATGAGCGTACAAAGACATTACTATCAAATCTAAGTGGCAACATAGCATAACAACGTTGAATGTTGAACAAGCTCTGACGCAAGACCCCCATAAATTTAGCGTGTCGCACGAAAACATGTGTTATGGCAATCAATGTGTTAAGACGGATCAAATAACAGAGTTTCGAAATACTTGTAGATAACAAATATGAGTCTAACTGATAAGGCACTAATTATAGTTTGCTTTTCGCTCGAACTGATTACAGTTATCAAGATACTAAATAGACCTTAGCTTTTTTCTATCTTGTTTAATGGTTTGTTTACTTAGTTATTAATAGTCTTTATATACAGAAGTTTTTTAGCTTTGCTCAAAAGTGATAAGGGTAGGTCTAAGGGTGATACAAGTAAGTTAACTATAATTTGTTGCTGCTGTTTCTCATGTAAAATTAATCAAAATATAAATATTTATTAACTGATTAAGGTTTATGAAATGATAAGCGATTGTACCCTGTCCAAACTTTATTTATAAATAGCAGGCGTCGTATAATTTAGTGCCAAAACATTAAAGCATCCAACAGTTCTAATCAAGCGAGGCAAACCACTTCTCTCTGTCATTATCCACCCGGCGCTCGCACTCTCTCTACGGTTTTTTATATATTGTGAATCTTTGAAGCATATAAACAAATTTAATAAATATTATTTTAGAAAAAAATATTACAAATGCAGCAAACGTTCACAAATATTATGAACAGGCTGATAAAAATTATAATCACGTCAATGAAACCGAGACAACCGACAAAATGTATTCATAACATAACCGCAATATAAAGTATACATATAGTACATAAACAAACTGCGTTTTATTCAAGGTTATCTCATAAAAGAGATTGATTAATTTGCACCTACCAGCCACTGATAACACTAGAAAGAGATTCACTCACACTTTTCAACCATTAAATGTTCAAAAGCGCTCTATATGCTCACTATATGAGAGCCAACGAAGAATGATATTAATAGAGAAGGTTAGCTGCACACACAGCAAATGCACCACGCCAATTACTGATAATGAATACTTAAGTGGGGACAATGGTTATGCATTTTATGCTTCGCAATGCTAAATAGAAATCACAGTGAACAGTTTCGAAATGGTGCCGCTCCTAGTTACATTTGTTTTGCTCGCCGCTGTCGCGTTTCTGATACACAAATATCTGACATGGCACTACGATACCTTTAAAAAGATGGGCATAGCCGGCCCAGAACCGAAAATATGGCTTGGAAATTTAACCGGCAAACAGCACATAGCTTACGATTATGATGACATATACAAGTGAGTATGAACCCCTGCCTTTTATTTACACTTTTCATATACTTGAGCAAGAAAATAACTTCTCCTCGGGCTTCGGTTCAAAAAAATGCAAAGCAAGTATAAATATCTAGTATTGAACCGATCCAAGAAAGTTTCAGCATCTCAGAAGTCTTACAAACCTGTTACTGAAATCTCTATATTCATACTACTAAAGTCAATCTGTTTCTCTTTTAGCAAATACAAGCAAAAACATCAGATTGTTGGCATGTTTGTTTCCAGAGAGCCTCAGATCTTAATACTAGATCCCAAATTGGCGCATGAAGTGTTAGTTACGAATTTCAAAAGCTTCAGAGAGAATTTAAGCAGCAAATTCGTAAGTAGGCTCTGAAGTGTTCATTAAGAATACTATACACACAAATATATAAAGAAGACCAAACTTATTTAATGTGGAAATATAATTTAGCTCTATGACAGAGAAGAGGATACGGTCGCCGCACTCAATCCGTTTTTTAATGTTGGTGAGGAATGGAAGACGAGACGATCAGACGTAATGAGTGGCATTACACAGCACAGGGTATAGTATGAATATGTTTCTGTTAACTAACCAATTACACGTATAAATCTCTCACAGCTCACCTCAGCGTATCCGATTTGGAAGACTTGTACTCAAAAGCTCGGAAAACTCTTAAATGCAGAGACTATAAAAGGCAGCTCGATAATCGAAACCAAGAATGTAAATATCTGAATATGTGTCGTTGCTTCTTTTCTAATTTGAATATTTCCTCCCTTACAGCTTCTATTACGCTATACATCCAACATTTTGGGCGAGTTTCTCTGGGGCATTGAAACGAAAACGCTGGAAAGTCTCGACGAGCCAAATCCTTACCTGGAAGTAGCACAAAGAAATATGCTCCAAGTGTTTCAGGGTTTTATGAGCTATTTCAAATGTATACCCTTCCCTTGGTACCGACGTTTCGATAGTCATCGAATCTTCACTGCCGAAAGTGACCAGCTTTTCTCACAGTTTACTAAAGACGCATACGCGTTGCGTGAGAGAGATGCGAGCAAAAAGAATCAAGCTGACTTCTTAAACTACGTGCGCCAACTGCAGGAAAAAAAGAATCTGACCCATAATGAAGTGGTAGGCTACATGGCGACCGTCTTTGTCGATGGTTTTGACACAGCAGCAACGGTTGCTTTTCACACGCTCTTCTACGTAAGTCAAATTACACTTAAATTTTGATAATTTACTTACTAAAACAGCTTAATGATCTTAGTTGACCCATCATCCGGAGTATCAGGAAAAACTACGTAAAGAAATTCTAAGCAATCTCGAAGCCGACGGCAATATTAATTATCAAGCTTTGTCTCTGCTACCATATTTGGATCAATGTGTGCACGGTGAGAACACATAATTTTTACAACAAAGCATACAATCTCTCAATTTGACTTCGTTTTTAGAAACCTTACGTATGATAAGTCCCCTCACATTTACTTCACGCATCTGTACGGAGCCTACCGAATTAGTACTGGACGACGAACGTCGCATACCCATTGAAAAGGGACAGGTGGCAACTGTGCCCGTGTTCAGTTATTTGCATGACCCTGAGTACTTCGAAGACCCGATGGAATTCAAGCCGGAGCGTTTCGAAAATGTTGATATTTCGGAGCTAACGAAGAGGGGTATTTTTCTGCCATTTGGCGATGGACCACGAATTTGCTTAGGTAATTTCAAACATACTAAAACCGTGTAACTATGTAAAGAAATAAAATGTATACTATGCCATTTCAGGGCGTCATTTGGGGGTGTTGCAAGTTAAAACAGCTATCGTCGAGGTACTCAAGAATTATCGCTTGAAAGTTTGCGACAAAACTCCACCGATAGCGAAACTCGAATCACAAACACTTATTATCGGAGTGGATGGCGATTTATTATTTGAATATGAGAGATTATAAACAGTGTTTTTTGTTATTATTCATATTTTTGACGTAAACACTCGTATGTAATGGGATTGATGACTTTTTCTAAATTCTGTGAATACTGATAAGCATATCTGATTTATGCCATGAAATTTTATAACTTGAAGACATGCATTTACATTTCACACTCGAAATATATCTTTATGGAAAAACTGTAATAACAAAAAAAAAAATGTGTGTTAAGAATTTACGGACGAAGCTTCCCAGAATACTATTGTTTTAAATTATTTTAGCTCCCCTAGTTCTACATAATGGAAACTAATATTTTTACCTAAATACCGAGTTGGTTCTGCGCTGTTTCAATATTATTTCATTGTATTCTTTGAAATTTATGAAACATTTTTGTATATTTTTTTATGTTGACGAAGGTTCTAAATCTGAAAATATTGAAACCAGCGTTTGGCAATGCTGTAATTTGCGTTGTTTATGAAACATTTTTGTATATTTTTTATGTTTTTGTCCGAAAGAGCTCTTTTGGATGCTTCCTGCAGATTTTAGTAGGCTATTTGCTAATATATATAAATGGAATCAATTCTAGATAGTATCGATGCGAATTAGGGCTGTTTGGGCCTGCGACGAAAATGAGATTCAGCAGCAAACAACATAAAAGATTAACGAATTTGTTGACCGATTTGAGCAGTGATTAAGATAACTTATGGGTGTACTTATGTCCACATACTATTATGAGCACAAAATAGTAAGACTTTGTTCACAATTTTAAAATTCTTAATTTGTTCTTCAAAATCTATGTATGTCGATATTGGTTGAAAGTTTGGCGAAAAACTCACGAAGAATCAAAGCAATATGCGATGATGCGTTATCATTTTTCGGCTCCGGCTGACATTTGTCCCGATACGATAAGTATAGATCCAGGACTCATCGGCAGTAATAATATGTTTCATGACATCTTGGTAGTCGGAAAGCATTGTTTCACAGACGTTAACGAGACGTTGTTTTTTGAAAAAATAAGTGATTTTGAAACCAATTGTGCTTTCACTTTTCTTGGGCCCAAATGATCTTTCAAAATGGTGTTCACTGATCCTTCAGATAATCTCCGAATGCTTGAAAACTATGTACTATATTTGTACTGCTATTAGATTTCAATATATTTACAGAATAAAGTCATTCCCAATACTTGGTTCAACAACCTCAGCAGGTTCAAGGCTTGACCCACTGCATCACTTACTAAGCTAAGCAAATCAAACCAGGCACTATAATATATTCACAGATAAATTGGCTCTCGCTCACACCCAAATGGATGACTTTCATAATTTTCAATACAATTTTACAATCTCTATAAGCAAAATGCACGAGTTATCAATAAAAAGAAATAATGCACATGCATACATACATAAAAATTTATGTTTATTTATAGAGATGGTTATGTTGTTGTCTATGGGCTATTATGCTGATAAGAACATTTCATTATGCGTTCCAAATTTCTCTGAGGTTAGTACAAAAATGGAAGCGCTTCTGGTCACTTTGGCGCTGCTAGCTATTCTAGTCTACAAATATTTGACCTGGCATCATGGTGTGTTTAAGAAGTTGGGCTTGGACGGTCCAAAGCCAAATATATTTTTGGGAAATTTTCCAAGCGCGATAACCGGCAATCAACCACTTGTCTATGAAGCTGATGAGATTTATAGGTAAGCAGAAGCTAAAGATGTAGGAAAATTTTAATAATTAATTAAATAGTTAGCATATTCATAACAGATAACAGTCAGACTGAGGTCTGCACCAATTCAATTTAAATTAAAATTTTTGTTACATTTTTTAGCAAATATAAGAAGACTCATCGCGCTATTGGCGTCTTTATGACACGAAATCCACAAATTCTGATCCTCGACCCACAATTGGCCCAGGACGTATTGGTGAAGAACTTTGGCAAGTTTCGCGGCAATTTAGCTGCAAATTGGGTAAGTTGGCGTCAGATATTAGCCGTACTTCAATTATTCAACCGTGTTATGTGAAATAATGATAATATTGAAAAAAGTGAACATATGAAGACAACTTGCTGTCAACTTGCTTCAAAAAGTCATAAAAATGATAAAGATAATAAAAACCTAACCTGCGAAGAAATGAAAGATGATCACTTAATGCTTCTTCGATGAACTTAACCAACATAATATAACATGATTTCTATAGTACTCAATGGCCAAAGCTGGCTATTAATTATTTTAACTATTCTAAATTTAGAACTTTTAATTAAAACAACAAATTTTTTGAAAAAAAAGCTTTTTACCCGAACTTACAAACTTCTTCATCTTCTTTAATGCCGTAGACACCGCCTACGCAGCTATAGCTGAGTTAACAACAGCGCGCCAATCGTTTCTTCTTTTGGCAGTTTGGCGCCAATTCGAGATACCAAGTGCAGCAAGGTTCTTCTCCACCTGACCCCTTCAACGGAGTGGAGGTCTTCCTCTGGTTCCACCGGCGAGTACTGCGTCAAATACTCTCAGAAGTGGAGTGTTTTCATCCGTTCAGATGACATGATCTAGCCAGCGCAGCCGCTGTCTCATAATTCGCTGAACCATGTCAATGTCGTCGTATATCTCATACAGCTCATCATTCCATCGAATGCGATATTCGCCAAGGCCAACGCGCAAAGAACCATAAATCTTTCGCAGAACCTTTCTCTCGAAAACTCGCAAGGTCGATTCATCAGTTGTTGTTACCCTCCATTCCTCTGCACCTTATAGCAGGACTGAAATTATGAGTGACTTATAGAGTTTGGTTTTTGTTTGTCGAGAGAGGACTTTACTTCTCAATTGCCTACTCAGTCCGAAGTAGCACCTGTTGGCAAGAGGTATCCTGCGTTGGATTTCGAGGCTGACATTGTTGGTGGTGTTTACGCTGGTTCCAAGGTAGACGAAATTATCTACGACTTCAAAGTTATGACTGTCAACAGTGACGTGAGAGCCAATTCGCGAGTGCGACGAGTGTTTGTTTGATGATGATATTTTGTCTCCCCCTCTTTCACTACCAGACCCATTTGCTTCGCTATTTTATCCATTATAGAGAAGGCAGAACTAACGCCAGCAGCTGTACACTCTTATAGAAGAAGATACCTGCTCGACTAAGTTCTGCAGATCGAATTACCTTCTACAAGAGTATATTGAAGAAGTCGCACGATAAGAAGTCGCCTTGTCTGTTAGGAAGTTCCTTCCCGAGCCTGCGGAGCTTTTGAGATTGCTCAACGTCAATGTACACAGCCATATTAGTTTAGCGGGGATACCAAATTCAGACATCGCGGAATAAAGGCAACTCCTTTTCGTGCTGTCAAAAGCAGCTTCCAAGATTTGGCACATGTGAATATCTGGTTAGTTGTTGATTTTCTAGGCCTAAAGTCACTCTGATAAAGTCCAATCAGTTTGCCGACGTTGAGCTTTAATCTTTCACACAATACGCTTTTTAGAACCTTACATGCGATGTTTAGGAGACCTATCTCACCGCAGTTGGCGCTGATTGTGGGGTCTTCCTTTTTGTGGATTAGGCAGAGTATGCTTAAATGTCAATCATTGGGCATGCTTTCGTCTGACCACATTCTACAAAGAAGATGATGCAAGCTCCTTATCAGTTCCGTGTGCCGTGTGTGAATAGCTCGGCCAGCAATCCATCGGCACCCGTCGATTTGTTATTCTTCGGACGGCTAATTGCCATTTTAGGAACTTCTTCTTCTTCTTAATTGGCGTAGACACCGCTTACGCGATTATAGCCGAGTTAACAACAGCGCGCCAGTCGTTTCTTCTTTTCGCTACGTGGCGCCAATTGGATATTCCAAGCGAAGCCAGGTCCTTCTCCACTTGGTCCTTCCAACGGAGTGGAGGTCTTCCTCTTCCTCTGCTTCCCCCGGCGGGTACTGCGTCGAATACTTTCAGAGCTGGAGTGTTTTCATCCATCCGGACAACATGACCTAGCCAGCGTAGCCGCTGTCTTTTAATTCGCTGAACTATGTCAATGTCGTCGTATATCTCGTACAGCTCATCGTTCCATCGAATGCGATATTCGCCGTGGCCAATGCGCAAAGGACCATAAATCTTTCGCAGAATTTTTCTCTCGAAAACTCGTAACGTCGACTCATCGGTTGCTGTCATCGCCCAAGCCTCTGCACCATATAGCAGGACGGGAATTATGAGGGACTTATAGAGTTTAGTTTTTGTTCGTCGAGAGAGGACTTTACTTTTCAATTGCCTACTCAGTCCGAAGTAGCACCTGTTGGCAAGAGCAATCCTGCGTTGGATTTCCAGGCTGACATTGTTCGTGGTGTTAATACTGGTTCCTAAATAGACAGAATTATCTACAACTTCAAAGTTATGACTGTCAACAGTGACGTGAGAGCCAAGTCGCGAGTGCGACGACTGTTTGTTTGATGACAGGAGATATTTCGTCTTGCCCTCGTTCACTGCCAGACCCATTTTCTGTGCTTCCTTGTCCAGCCTGGAGAAAGCAGAACTAACGGCGCGGGTGTTGAGGCCGATGATATCAATATCGTCGGCATACGCCAGCAGCTGTACACTCTTATAGAAGATGGTACCTTCTCTGTTTAGTTCTGCAGCTCGAACTATTTTCTCCAGAAGCAGGTTGAAGAAGTCACACGATAGGGAGTCGCCTTGTCTGAAACCTCGTTTGGTATCGAACGGCTCGGAGAGGTCCTTCCCGATCCTGACGGAGCTTTTCGTGTTGCTCAGCGTCAACTTACACAGCCGTATTAGTTTTGCGGGGATACCAAATTCAGACATCGCGGCATAAAGGCAGCTCCTTTTCGTGCTGTCGAAAGCAGCTTTGAAATCGACAAAGAGGTGGTGTGTGTCGATTCTCCTTTCACGGGTCTTTCCCAAGATTTGGCGCATGGTGAATATCTGGTCGGTTGTTGATTTTCCAGGTCTGAAGCCACACTGATAAGGTCCAATCAGTTTGTTGACGGTGGGCTTTAATCTTTCACACAATACGCTCGATAGAACCTTATATGCGATGTTCAGGAGGCTAATCCCACGGTAGTTGGCGCAGATTGTGGGGTCTCCTTTTTTATGGATTGGGCATAGCACACTTAAATTCCAATCGTTGGGCATGCTTTCGTCCGACCATATTTTACAAAGAAGCTGATGCATGCTCCTTATTAGTTCTTCGCCGCCGTGTTTGAATAGCTCGGCCGGTAGTCCGTCGGCCCCTGCCGCTTTGTTGTTTTTGAGGCGGGCAATTGCTATTCGAACTTCTTCATGGTCGGGTAATGGAACGTCTGCTCCATCGTCATCGATTGGGGAATCGGGTTCTTCTTCTCCTGGTGTTGTGCGTTCACTGCCATTCAGCAGGCTGGAGAAGTGTTCCCTCCATAATTTAAGTATGCTCTGGGCATCAGTGACTAGATCACCTTTGGGGGTTCTACAAGAGTATGCTCCGGTCTTGAAACCTTCTGTAAGCCGCCGCATTTTTTCGTAGAATTTTCGAGCATTACCCCTGTCGGCCAGCTTATCAAGCTCTTCGTACTCACGCATTTCGGCCTCTTTCTTCTTCTGTCTGCAAATGCGTCTCGCTTCCCTCTTCAACTCTCGGTATCTATCCCATCCCGCACGTGTAGTGGTCGATCGTAACGTTGCGAGGTAGGCAGCCTGTTTTCTCTCCGCTGCGACACGGCACTCCTCGTCGTACCAGCTGTTCTTTTGCACTTTCCGAAAACCAATGGTTTCGGTTGCAGCTGTACGTAAGGAATTTGAAATGCCGTCCCACAGTTCCCTTATACCGAGTTGTTGACGAGTGCTCTCAGAGAGCAGGAGTGCAAGCCGAGTAGAAAATCGTTCGGCTGTCTGTTGTGATTGCAGCTTCTCGACGTCGAACCTTCCTTGTGTTTGTTGACGTGCGTTTTTTGCTGCACAGAGGCGGGTGCGTATCTTGGCTGCAACAAGATAGTGATCCGAGTCGATGTTAGGACCTCGGAGCGTACGCACGTCTAGTACACTGGAGACGTGTCTTCCGTCTATCACAACATGATCGATCTGGTTGGTGGCTTTTCGATCCGGAGACTGCCAGGTAGCTTGATGTATCTTCTTGTGCTGGAATCTAGTACCACAGATAACCATATTTCGGGCCCCGGCGAAGTCGATCAGCCTCAACCCATTTGGGGATGTTTCGTCGTGGAGGCTGAATTTACCGACCGTAGTGCCAAATATACCTTCTTTGCCCACCCTGGCGTTAAAGTCGCCAAGCACGATTTTGACATCGTGGCGGGGGCAGCTCTCATAAGCGCGCTCCAAGCGCTCATAGAAGGCATCTTTGGTCACATCGTCCTTCTCTTCCGTCGGGGCGTGGGCGCAAATCAGCGATATGTTGAAGAATCTCGCTTTGATGCGGATTGTGGCTAGACGTTCATTCACCGGAGTGAATGATAGTACTCGGCGACGGAGTCTCTCTCCCACCACGAATCCAACACCAAACTTGCGCTCCTTTATATGGCCACTGTAGTAAATGTCACAAGGACCTACTCTTCTCTGTCCTTGTCCCGTCCATCGCATTTCTTGGACGGCGGTGATGTCAGCCTTTATTCTCGCGAGGACATCAACCAGCTGGGCAGCGGCACCTTCCCAATTAAGGGTCCGGACATTCCAGGTGCATGCCCTTATCTCGTAGTCCTTATTTCGTTTGCCATGGTCGTCATCAAAAGGGGGTTTCTCTTCCGAGGCTGTCGCTTTCTTTTCATTGGGGGTGTTTTTTACGTGGCGGGTCCCAAACCCAGCGCACAACCCTAAGCAGGGGATGTTTCGCCTTCTCACATTAGCTCGCCTTCGAACGGATGTTCTTAGGCTACCCAGAGGATACTTGGTCAAAGACCGGAAGTTGTGAGCTGCTTGAGCCAAGTGTAAAAGAATCGTTTCTGGCCACTCCCAAGTGAATGGCGATCAGAGAACTTTCCTACTTGCGTGAACTTCTACACATGACTCTATCCATTTTAGGAACTACATTCACTAATTTTCACGTTGTTTCAGAAAGTAATTTCCGATTATACAGAAAGTAACAACATGCAAGTAGAGAAAGTAGTTCCGCTTAAAAAACGAAAAAATATCCATGACAAATCCAATCAATGAACTGAATCAATTTGAGGAAGCTATTTACAGTAGTTTTGAACCATATGTAATTATATCGTCATCAGCTTTTCGTCACTGTGTTCCTAAAAAGCAATTTAAGTTTTGAAACTTTATTTAGGGGCACACGCCTATCCGTTCCTTTACAGCAATCGACAGCGATTAGACAACGTTTTTGTTCGATGCCTTTTCACCTGGCGAACGGAAAACTTTACTTGCGATCTTAGTTCTTTCTCAATAAGTGGTAGCTCAGTCGGATTTTAGATGATCCAAGTCCCATTTCATACAGCTCAAACCAATGATACCCATGAACTAAGAAAATTTTACTCTTTCGTACAAAGGGCAAAAATTTTTTTGATTGTATATTAAATCATTCGATATTTAAAAATACTAAAGTAATACTATAAGGTGTTAAAAATTGTAATTTTCCATTACTTCAAATAGATTTATGACAGAAAATTGGACAAACTGGCTGCGCTTAGTCCATTTTTCACCAGTGACGATTCATGGAAAACGAAACGTTCCGATCTTGTTACAGGTTTAACGCAAAATAAGGTAATTTCAGCCAGATTTATTTTATGTTCATATAAAAACAAATTCATGTTTTTGTTACTTTCCAGCTAAATGCGGCATATCCAATCCTAAAGGGCTGTGCAGAGAAACTATCCAAATATCTCGAAAAAAGAACTGCCCAAGGCAACGCGGTCATAGAAACCAAAAATGTAAGCAAAAAATATAAAAAAACTTCCATATAATGGTAAATCCAAAGAGAAAAAACCATTCCTACCACAGTTTAGTTTAAGTAACTAAAAAGTAACCCAATTTATATGACATTAAAAGCAGTCTTTAAAACCGAATGGGGATTACTTAACATTTAGATGTAACGAGGAATAATTAAACTCAGTGCCTCAACAGCGTAAAATTTTAGCCTACCAACGATAATCTAACTCAATATTATTTCCCCCATAACTAAACACAAATGAATATTAATTGCCTTCCCCACAGCTCGGCTTCTGCTTTACCTCGAACGTTTTGGGCGAGTTTCTGTGGGGCATTGAAACGAATGCGCTTGCCAAACCAGATGAACCAAACATTTATCTCCAAATGCAGGCCAAATGGTTGCAGTTCATTGTAAATTCGTTGGACACCTATTTTAAGTTATTACCATTACCTTGGCTACGTCGTTTTGCACAAAAGCGTTTATTCTCGGAGGACACCAATAATTTCTTTTCGAAACTCACAAAAGATGCCCTTGAGCTGAGAGCCAAGGATACAAATAGTCAGAGTAGAGTCGATTTCCTGAACCATCTGCGACAATTGCAGGAAAAGAAGGGTATAACACACGACGATATGGTCGGGCATATACTGACCACAATGCTGAATGGCTATGAAACCTCGGCCACAGTGCTCTTCCACACAATATTCTATGTGAGTTATGGCACGAAATTTAATTTTTATAGCATAAATTCAAAAACTTTTAAATTTATTTGCTTTCCGCAAAAAGTTAGCGCATCATCCGGAATATCAGGAGAAGTTACGTGCTGAAATATTGGAGAATATCGAAGAGGATGGCTTTGTGAGCTACCAAAAATTGTCTAGCCTGCCTTATTTGGATCAATGTTTTCATGGTAAGTTCATTGGAAAGCAAACGCCACTGCATATCGCATGGTAAAGACAACGCCTCTTATCTAGAATCCATACGCTTGATCACCGTGGTCTCCTTTTATGCGCGCATTTGCACGGAACCCACGGAACTTGATGTCGGTGACGGCCATATCATACCGATTCGTGTTGGCGATGTGGTCAGTGTGCCCATATTTAGTTATCACCATAACCCCGATTACTTTCCAAAACCATCGGAATATAATCCGGATCGTTTCAACAATGCGGCACATGTCGACCTGATCAAAAAGGGCATATTCATGCCATTCGGTAGTGGACCGCGTATATGTGCGGGTAAGTGTCTACCTTAGCAACTTTTTGATCGGTTAACTCAATTTTGTGGATCAAATTGTCATCAACATTTTTAGTTCCATCTCAAGTTATATACTCCGGAGTAATAAGAGATTTCAACCTTTTTTTCAGGAATACATTTGGCTACGATGGAGGTCAAGGCTTGTCTCGTGGAAATTTTCAAGTCTTATCGTGTTAAATGTTGCGCAAAAACAATACCTGAAAAGCGACACGATTCGCCCACGTTTATAGTGGGCATTGATGGCGAGTTTTGGTTAGAGTATGAGAGGCTGTAATCTTTGTTAAGTTGAGAAGTAGGTTCAATAAATTTAGTATGCTACTGTATAAATGGTCAATGTTTAGTGTACACTGTCAGCTGAACTCAGACTTTTATTAATTTTTTTTAATAGATCCTTCAGGTTTTATACGGTGAATCATGTCTACGAAAATATGTATTTTTTTTATAAACTTAATCTTCGTTTTGAAAAAAAGTGGCTTTATAGTGTTTTTATATGCCGCTTTACCACTAAAAGGTGATTAATTTAGAGGTTCCCTACGCAAAAAACAAAAAAAAAATGATCAGAAATTTTAAGTATATTGGGGAAGAGTTGTTATCATTCGAAAGAACATTCTTTGGCATTTATTTCTTGAAGATTATCTGTTTGAAATGTTGCGCAGATGAGATTACGAGCTTCAATTTCAGGCATCAAATAGTCGGTTAGCATGGCGAGGTAACGGTTTCCATTGACGGTTACGTTTTCAACGGCATCGACCGATGATTCCACCGGCCCACAAGCCACACCAAACCGTTGTTTTTTCTATATTAAATGGCAGCTCTTGAAACTCTTCAGGCAATTTAGGATGTTTATATACACATTCAGCCAGAAATGGGTCTCATCGGCAAACAAAATTTGGCTCGAAAACATCGGATCTTCTTGGAAGCTTTCAAGGGTCCATAGAGTGGTACATGTATTCCAAATTCCACTTTAAACCTAAAAAAACATGCATAAACCAAGGGAGGGTCGGTGCCTAAAATGAATGAATTCTGAAAACAACTTCTTACAGCCATGAAAAGATCATTCAAGTACTTTAACGCATCTCAGAAAATATTGAGATAAATATCCAGCTCAATATATTTGACGCTTTTTAGTCTTAACCCTATGTGTATTTGGACAACAACAAATTTGTGTAATTGGACCCTTAAAAAAGCTGCTCCAGCGCACACACACTTGAAGCAATACAAAATGAACACGGATACAAACACAATTACGAATACAATGCGACTGCAATATTTAATTAATTGCTCTTGGCGTCAATGACATTTTCATTAAACTTCGTCACTCAAAAGTATTCGCAACTCGAACTTTCACCTGACTGACCGCACGCACACACAACAACACGCACACGAGAACACAACAACAACCAAATAATAAAAAGGACAAATTACGAATTAGGAATAACGAATTTTCGCTTGAATATGCCACAATCTGTAAGCAAACGCGACAACAACGACAACAAGGCCATGTTTTGTAACAACAATAAGGGCAACAGCTGACACAGAATGTGGGCGACATCTCACCCTCAATGCGTCGCCCTTCCGTGCTGTTCGACGGTATGTTTGTGTGTCGGTAAGTGAAGTGAGAGGCAAACAAGCCAAGTTCCAATAATGAAACTGCTGACAACAAACTGACATTTACAAATGTCACATGCAATATTGAGCATATACAAAGGCAAACTTAATAAAAAGCCACCATCACCACCTAGAGACACTACGAGCTGCCACACACAGCCACACACACACATACTTCTGGCGCTGTCTACTTGGTCTAGCAAGCGCAGAGACAGACAGATGGAAGGACAGACAGACAGGCGGGCGGTGGGTTCTATTCTATCAGAAGCATTACACAATCGTGTTAATCAGCGCAAACATACAGTTAGATGTTGTTGTTTTTGCTGTTGTTAGACAAGAGAGAGATTGCGAGTGTGTGCGCTTGGGTTAGCGTAAAAGCTGCTTGGATAATTCAAAAGGACAGGCGAACTTCTGCCGTGCCAATAACTAAATAAGCGCAGACAGAAGAAGGACCAAGAAAGAGAGAGCACACAATAATAATAAAAAATCGGAAGAATGTTGAAAAAATGTCGCAAGAAAGTCACAATCAGTGCTGGTCATTGGCGGTGCGGTGCAGGCGGTGAGCGCTTCTTCACGTCACAGATGTAGCATTGAGCGATGTTCGAAGTTGTCGCAGGCGGCCAGACCGTGGAACTCAATGCGCAATGACCCCAGTCGCAGGCTGTGAAAACACAAAGAAATGTGTACACACGAAAGGTAAATCGACAGAGGAACTTATGTACTCAGCCACACAAACATGGATACTTAAATCCAGCATAGAAGATAATACTTTCGCTTTGTCTTCATGCGAGTTCTCGAAAATTGCACTTCACTGCTTCGGTTGTTCGATCCTGCGCCGGCTAATCGTTGTCCTTACGTACACATTGTGGCCGTCCTTCAGGCAATTAACTTTGACTAATTGTGGTCAGCTTAATTAGTAAAAAGCTCCGCTTCACAATGAGAAGATAACCAGACCACGCAATACCCACACTTTTACATATGTATATAACTAAGAGGCGAAACGCAGAGAGACTGTCTATGTGGCTTATATATTGTAACGGTGGTAGTTTGAGTGTCCTTGCTGCGGCTGAATGACCAACTTTTGTTGTTTACAATTGACCGTTTTTAAGTTTTTATCACTTGCCAAAGTAGCTGCTTAAGTGAGTAATGAGACAATTGTTGTCAAACCACGAAAATACAAAATACAAGTCCTTTGTCACAAAAGCTGAATGAAAACAAAGGCCTTTGCCATTTTATACATTTATCGTTTAATTTATCATTTGTATACTTTCTCACATTTAGAAAGAAGACCGGAGAACTCAAAGGCCTCCTCGTATGGAGGTTGATTTGAAATGTGGTCACAGAAGTCTAATAACGACTCAAAGGCAACTAAAACAGGAAACAAACGTTATCTTCCGCGCAAAATTCAAAAGGTTCCACACCAGAATCAGTTATGTGCTATTGGGGCTCCATCTGAGCAATTGCCTTAGGGAATAATCCATGCCGAATTTCGTGAAGATGTCTCATTCAATGAAAAAGTTTCAATACAAGCACTTGACTCCGATCGTTCAGTGTTTGTGGCAGCTATAGTAGCTTTAGTGGTCCGATATCGGGCTTTCCGACAAATAAGCAGCTTCTCTGTGAGAAAAGAACAGGTGCAAATTTTCGGATTGATATCTCAATCACTGAGTGACTATCGACTCAGCTCGTCATGCTGATTTATGGTATCAAATCGAATGTTGGAAAAAGCTTATGGTGATTCAAAAACACAGGACTATAAGTGGTACAAAGGCTTCAAAGGCGGTCGAGAAATCGTTGAAGACATGCCTCGTTCTAAATGACCTCTTCAACTGATGAAAATATCAAAGAGAGCTCGTCGTCGGCTTAAATGATTTTGGTGGATATTTTAGGTATGAAACGCTCGACGCGTCTCGATAAAATTAAACTTTTCCGATCTTACCTCATTTAGATATGGACCCCAACAGTAAGTAATCGGATAGATCTTTCTATATTTTCCAGTCGCGAAGTAAATGGAAAACCTCTCTTGCATTTCCACCATGTTTTTTCCAATTCAAGTAAAAGCTGGTAAGAGAAATTAAACAAAGAGTTTATTAAATCTTACAAATCAGAGCAATAAGGCGGATGGAGTCATGTGTAGAAGTTCACGTAAGTAAGGAACGTTCTCTGATCGCCATTCACTTGTGAGTGGCCAGAAACGATTCTTTGGAACCCGCTACATAAAAAACGCCCCCAATGAACAGTAAAAATCACAGCAATAATAGTGAACAATAAACTCGAGTTTATGGAGCAGAGAACCGTGTTGATATTGGTTTCGTTTCGGCAGCGAAAAACACTTCCAAAATAGTTTTTGGGAAAGGCGCAACGGTGTCATATTCCGTGCGAATATAAAACCAGGTCTGTAGACAAAACTCTAGAAGCTTCTTCAAATCAACTGTTTAAAGGAAATTAAAGCAGACTTGTTAACATTTTTACATATCTACAAGACAAGCTTTATTTTCTTAAGAACTTAACTTAGAAGTAAAAATTATCTTTTACAATCATTTTGAGACATCGTTTTTCATGTTTCATGTTTTACAAGTTTTCATTTGTCTACCCAAAATGCGAACAATTTCGAATTTTGCTCAAATGCATTGAGTTTTGTGTATTAGGTTAGGTAGTTCCAAATATTTTACATTTTATTCCAGTTGTTGGCTCAGCGCCACTGAAAGCCTTATGAATTTGTATTACCTTTCAAAAATTGTTCTGTTTCCTTCGCAAATTCTAATTTTTTCATTTGTCAGCTTTCTTTATGTTTTACTTCCTCAGCTCTTGCATACATATTTCATACAGCATTGTGGTACCTTTCGAATCCATTCGCCGCTTTCAAGAGCTCAATAAAAAGTCTTGTTACAATTTTTCCATCCACTCAGCTCTCCGCTTTTTATTTGCCTTGCCAGTTTTTAATGGCTCAATTTATCATGATATGCAAATTTCATGTTCAAGTGTCATTCACTCAGTGACGTTGATTTGAATGTTCGGCAGAAAGGAGTGCGGCAAAAAACTGCGCATAAAATTGCAGCGAAAACAAAAATTGCAATCACTTTCCTTCAAAAGTTTTTCACTCGACGTCAACAAGCAAAGGAAATTGCAACTTATAAACTATGCAGCAGAAAAAATTATGATCTGAAGGCAAATTAAAGATTGGCCATGATTTGATTTCATTCTATGCAATTCTCTTCTTTTCTTTTCGTGGTTTTTGTAGTGAAAGTGCGTAAAGGTGGTAAAATCTATCGATTTTTGGCAAGCAAAATTGTGAATATATAGAGAGAAGAGATAGTGATGGCTGAGATCGTACGGTTAAGAAAGTGTATTAGGTAGGTAGGTAAGAATGCTGCCTCCAGGCTCCATTATCGCCATTTTGATACACCATCAAAACCTTATCTTGATATCACATTCCATATTCACATATTTGTTATTATTTTTGTAAATAGTTATTCACGGTTTGTTAACTTATGGATTCCCAAACTTCGATGTCTAATTTGTGATAAAGTTGGGCACTCACAGAGGAAGTGAAGTTTCCTTGCTTCGCTCGAGTTTGCAGCTACGGAACGTGCTTTAGTTGGGCATTCCCATTTTTAACGCATGTTCTACAAATGGCCAGTGCCCCGAAATGGGTCTATGGTTATTGTTCTAACTTATCTTGGCCATATCTGTTTAGTTATGTTGCATTTAGTTGTAGATCTCCATTTATTCTACGTTGCGTATTGAGGTAACTCTTGATCGCTCCTAGCGGACATGGTATTGTCTCTGCCTTGGATTCGTCTAGAGAGGCTCGTGACTTAGCCATCTCGTCAGCATTTTCGTTGCCGAAAATGTTCATATCACCAGGAACCCAAATTATGAATAAATGGAGTCGTACAATAAAGCTTCAAAAAAAAAAACAGAAAAATGTAATATTGCCACCTATTTCAAATTAATAAGCAAAAATTTGTGTAATAAGTAAAACTACAAGAGAGGTTTTATTATATGTAGCGTTTAGGCAGAAAAGTGTAAGTGTTTCTAAATGAGGTTGCCATCTTTTTGAAAATTGTTTTATGTATAGCAATTTATTTCGGAATATCTCCTTCCTCATATAATTCTATGGATCTGACCGCATCGAAGGTTTGTTCTTTGAAAATTCTTTATTTATTCTTCCAAATCAATTTCATCCCCTTCAAAGTAATCCCCTCCCGATGCAATGCACTTATGCCAACGCATTTTCCAATCTTTGAAACACTGGTTGTAGTCACTTTCTGGGATGGCCTTCAGTTCCGTCTTCGCTGCGGCTTGAATCTCCTCTATCGTATAAAAACGGTGTCCCCGGAGCGGTCTTTTGAGCTTGGTGAACAGCCAGAAGTCGCACGGCGCCAGATCAGGTGAATACGGTGGTTGCGGAACGATATGGGATGAGTTTTTGGCGAAATGATCACGAATTATGAGGGCAGTATGGGATGGTGCATTATCGTGGTGTAAAAACCAAGAATTGTCTTTCCACAATTCCAGCCTTTTTATGCGGATAGCGTTACGCGAACGACGCATAACTCTGAAATAATATTCCTTGCTGACTGTTTGACCGGTTGGAAGGAATTCATAATGCACAACACCACGATAATCGAAGAAAACAGTCAACATGACCTTGATTTTTGAGCGACTTTGGCAAGATTTTCTTGGTCTCGGCTTTGGCACGATATTCGCTCGATTGATCGGCTGTTTCGGGGTCGTAACAATAGATCCAAGTCTCATCGCCAGTTATAATGCGTTTCATGACACCCTCGTAGTCGGAAAGCATCGTTTCATACACTTCAACGCGACGCCGTTTTCCAAAAAACTCAATGTTTTCGGTACCAGTCGAGATTTGACGCGCTTGAGGTCCAAAACATCCTTCAAAATGGTATTGGCCGAGCCTTTCGATATGCCAACTTCATCAGCAAGGTCTCTAATTGTTAATCGACGGTTTTTCAATACCAAATCTTTGAGTTGTTGAACGTGAGCTTCGTCGGTTGAGGTTGATGGTCGCCCTGGACGCTCTTCGTCTTCGACACGTTCACGGCCGGCTTGGAACTCACTATACCTCTTGTAAACATTTTTTTAGACATAGCCTCATCACCAAAGGCTTTCTGCACCATCCTCAACGTATCCGCAGCAGAAAATTGATTCCGTAAACAAAATTTAATGCAAATTCTTTGCTCAACAAATTTCGACATAGCAAAAAACGAAAAACTCAGCAAAATAATTCTCCAAATCCTTCGACGCGCGCAGCCCAAAAAAATTATTGACTAAATATCAGAATTTGTTTTGTTCGAAAACACCTTTGACTTCAGCAGGTGAAGCTGAAATAATAACACAGCATCCTATTTACTTTTCGGAAACAAGTAAAATATTTCCAAACGTTTGTCCTTTAAATACGTCAAAATTCATTACGCATACCTCAAACACATTTTGATGGCGCAACCACATACTATACACATATGTAACTGTGCGTGTGGCTTTGACTGATGCAATTTGCCTAAAAACTCATACATTAAAGCGCACACACGTACAAACACGCTCGCCATTAAGAAAGCAGAGGAGATTCCTGAAGTTTCACTAAAGCTACGAGAATATTTGAACAGTTGGCAAATAAATTCTGAGAGAATTTTTGATACTTAAAAGCCTTTGCGGCGAAAGCATACAAGCCCATACATATACTCGCAACGGGTGTTTTGGTAATGAAAGCATATGCGCCTAAATACACACTATAATAAAAATTTCCATTCACACATGAAAGCACATTAACAGTTATTTGCCATGCTACACGAGCAACTCACACGCATGCATGCACAAGTATTTTGCCTGTATGTGTGCATTTATTGGATATGTGTTAAATTGCGACGGGCAGCCAAAACCGCAGGCCCAGTGGGCGAAACCACATATTGAACGTTAAACAGACAAATAAGTGTTGGAACAGGGTTTGCGAGAATTGGTAAATGCAATTTTTAAAGCCTCATGTGTATATACACAGTGAAAAAAAAAATTGTGTTATATATTCTTTACGAAAATTTTTAGTTCATCTTTCTAAAGACTTATTTCGAAGTAAAAATTTTTGGTCACTGGAAGTTTATTTCCAAGTAAGTAAAGAATAAACAACATATTTTCTGGTGTTGGAAAATATTTTTTTACAGAATGATTTCATCTTTCCATCCATTTTTACTATCGAATGACGTAATGCTGATGCCGTATAAACATAACCAAAAAGGAACAATGTTCTATGGTATTATATATCTTGGTCATATTAGGTAAAATCGTTAAATTAAATTTCTGAGGCTGGACCAATATCTGGACCGATTTCGCGCTAAATGATATTATAATAACGTCCGGTGTGTTACACCTGGATATCTGCTGATGATACCCTTATCTCATGGCGCTCAAAAGCAAAGTGAATCAAATCAATACGTTAATCAAAACCCTGAAAACGTGAAGTGTAAATAGAAAACACTAACCACCTCGGTGGAATGCATCTCCACATTGAACTAACAGAGGTCAGTTCTTTCTACATTCGGGTATTAAACCGCATACACCAAAATACTTCCCAAAGGGCGATGCCGGATGTAGAGGTTGAAGCGAGTTTTAAGGGCTCCTACTCTCCGTGGTAAAAAATTTAAGTCTCCGATCGAGCCTCGTAGCCGCATCTACTGCCAGTAGCCAGTGCTACCCATACTGCTCTGGGCGGGTGGCCAGAGGTTGAACCCCATACGATCATTACACGCACACAGCATTTACACAAGATGCTTTGCCGCCTAAACAACTCAAGTCCAAACATACCAAACGACTCTAACTGTTGGGCATTCCGACTAGTGGAGATCACACCGCTAGTATCTAATCGTTCATCAGTCGAGCTATTCTTCATACTCCTGACAAGTACATCGGGTACTCTCCACACCAAAAATCTGATCTATCAGATATGTCCCTCTGGTACAATATTGCATTCAGACACCCATGCCTCGTAAGCAGAAACCCCAGAGTCAAACAAAATCTGAAGTGCGGGTTACCATCAACAAACGTACCGACTCGGAAGCATTCGACTTCGGAACTATTGTCCCAACAATCATGCCACCTACTCGTAACCTTATCATCAAGAAGAATCATCATAGGAAATCCAGTAATTCCGCAGCAAAGACACACTCAGGTATTTGACTTGCGTCACTTACTTAATGCTGACTACATTCACCCGGACAATTGGTGTACGAACTGGCGACAATCTGTCTTTAAGCATTATTGTCACAGTTTGTCCATCGAACATCAAATCTCATAAAACTTTCAGAACTAAGTCGAAATAGCGGAAATTCCATCCATTTTCTTCCATGCTGCAAAGAAGCTCTTTATATTGGATAGTCGAAAAAATCTTTTCGTATTTCTACACAAACTTCAACTTATTTTTTTTGTATACTTATAATGAACTTTAATGAACCAAATATATACCAATTTGCTCGACCACTTTTTGCTACTTTCTTTCTGGAGACATTCCATCAGTGTAAAACTTTTCTGGTTTCTCGGCGAAAAACTGCGACAAGTAATTTTCACAGGCTTCTCTTGAAGCCCACTTTACTCCATTAAGGCAATTCTGCATGGACCAAAGCAAGTGGTAGTCCGATGGTAAAAGGTCAGGGCTTTATGGTGGCTGCATCAAAACTTCAAAGCCAAGCTCTCCCAGTTTTTGCCGAGTCATCAAGAGGTGTGTAGTCTACCGTTGTCCTAATGTAAGACGAAGTCCTGTTGATCAGTTCTGGCCATTTTTTTTTCGATTGTTTGCTTCAATCTTAATCAGAACCAATCGTTCGACCACGCCGGAGCCGCTCATAGTGGATGATTTATTTCCGATCCCACCAAATACTCAGCATAACCTTTCGTAGCTCCAATCCTGGGTTTGCGACCATTTCTTGAGCTTCACCACGCTTGGACCATTTTCCTTCTCGCACATTATTGTCGTATTTGATCCACTCTTTGTCTCCTGTTACCATTTGCTTCAGAAATGTTTCGATTTCGTTTCGTTTTAGCAAAGAGCTTTCTTTTGTAGCCAGCCTTTTTGAAATGTTTCAAAAGCATTTTATGATGAATGTTAAATCCCTTAGCGATGTCATTACTGCTTATGAGACGATCCTGGTCAATATTTTCCAGATTTTCAACGATATGTCAACCAGAACGAGGTGCATCTTTCACTTCTGAATTTCCAGAACGGAAGTGAGCGAACCATTATTGTATTACACGAACTGATACAGCGTCGTCTCCGTATACTTCACAAATTTCATTAGTGGCTTGCGTGGCATTCTTCCCTTTTTTATACAAAAATTTCAAAATATAACGAATTTCTTCATTTTGAACAGCTGTAATCTTTTTTCAACTTTACCTGAATTTAATAATTTTTTTGTGTGTTAAATGAAGCTGAGATTTTTATCTATCCAACGCTATATGGTATGACACAATGTGATAGGTAGCACTGGAGGTATATGACAGCAACGACATCTATTGAAAAAATACGAAAAGACTTTTTCGACTTCCCAATATATTGAGTATAAGTAAACTATTTTGAACATTAACTTCTTTAAAAGTTTCAAAAAACTGAATACATATTTGGTAAATAAAATAAACTTACTTCTAATGATTTAACTGGTCGTACTACTTTTCTAATTTTTTCAGTGTTAAAGGACATTCGATACATTGAAAAATATATATGTATGTACATATAAATATACCATATGCTTACATGCATATACCCGAAACATGTTTGATCTGGCCACGCCTCTGGAACTAAATGGCTAGAACGTTTCTTAAGTGCGCCGACATTAGAATGCTCGAAATTGACAACGAAAACGCTCTCTTGCAAGCGACAAATTTTCTAGGCTCACTTGCATTCTTTAAATACACCGACAGCCCAACACGAACACACATCCACACATACCCAACTAAATTTGCGAATACGCTTTTGCATGCATTAGTGCACACAAGCCTATTACGGCTAAATAACGGCCCATCACTTGGCTTCGGATGTATTTGGCAATAAGCTGTAGCAGCAGCTGCTCTCGGCTGGCCGGCAGTGTGCCGGCCCCAGAACCGCAAGCACGAAGGACGGGCTCGCACGTCTGTCTTGCAACACAAAGCCTACATTTAATATGCAGGAAATTTTCATTAGCAACAAATGCAGCAGAAACGGCCGCAATAGCGCAGACAGCCCGAGGCCAAGAACAATACGCACACAAATACACACAGATGCAGATGCACAAATATACACACACATACTTGCTGTTTCATTTCAACGGCGGAGCAGGAGGATTTGTGCGTATACATGCGCATTTATGGTTGTGTGTATGTGCGTGTGTGTGTTGTCCGTTGCCAATGGCCAAATCTCGAAGGATATTTGAACCACAATTGAATTTCTTTTGCGAAAATTACTTTAGGGATGCGAGCATTTGGTCCAGCTGCTGGCTGCCGGACAAGCTGTCGACTCGTTTGTGGCTTGGTTGCATGCCAATGCCTCCAGCAACGCCTACAAACAACGCATGCGAGATTATGCTTGTGTGTGTATGTGTGTGCTTGCATCTCCGAGCCAGTGCCAAGGACAATGCAAGGCTGGAGCATCTATCGGCTGTCGTCATTGAGGTTTCGATGAGGCAGATAAAGTTTCTATTTTGCCAATTGTCAACATAACGTTTAGTATATGAATAAATATATGGCATTTAAGCACACATTTAACACACACACACACAAGCATGCTTCGTGGTATTTGCGTTGCAAGCATGCTTCCACATGCTTATTTATTTATACAAATACCGTTATGTGTTGATGCAAAAAGCTTTGCATCGTATTTATTTTCGTATTTTAATGCAGCTGCCAATGTTGCCACACTCATGCCATGTCATTGTAGGCGAGTGAGTGTGTGTGTGTGTTTGTGTGGCATGTTATCCTGCTGTTGCATTAGTCTGGCATATGTTTTGGCAATTACTTTTGCATTTCGCCTCACTTTGGAATTTACCGTTTAGCATAAAACAATGGAATTTACGCAACAAACTGCTGTTGCATGCAATTTAGAGTGTTTTTTTAATGGATTTACTTAACAATAAAAGCGATTTTTGTATTCGTAACTCAATTAACTGAGGCAAACGAATGCGACGAGGTGTGGCAGGCGACACAAATGTCAAATGTCAAATTAAAGTTTGTTTTTGGAAATATTATTCTTGCATAAAGTCAACAACAACTACAAACAGAGAGCGAGGTTTCATTAGTTTTTCAAGTCTATACAATGTATTGCAACTCAAGACTATAAAGGCAAACAACAATAATTTCTGACTTGACTTTCCAACTTGTGCAATTTTGAAATTTTTACTTACGTACTTACGATTTTTCCGGTCTTCAAGGTCTTTTCATAAGCACTGAAAGCGAGTTCCACGAGCGGCAATTTCAGTTTGGACACCAAGATGAAATCACATGGAGGCAATCTTGAGGAATACGGTGGTTGATCGATGGTATGCATTGCGTTTTTAACTTAAAGTTCGATTACATTGTTTGCTCGATGCGACATCATCGTGTAAAATCAAGGAGTTATTCTTGCACAATTCCGGCCGTTTTCGACGGATGTTCTCACACAAACTGCTCAAAATGGCCAAATATAACTCTATATTGACCATACCTCGAATATCGAAAAAAAAACATGAGCATCACCTTGATTTTTGAGAATTTTTGAGCGGCGTTGGCAAGGTTTTTTGGGTTTCGGCTCGTTTTTTCCCTCCATTCCGATGGCTGTTGACTTGTTTGCAGTTCAAACTCATAAACCCATGTCTCATCGGCAGTTACCATGCTCTCCATGAATGTGGGATCGGAGTTCGCACGATCAAGCTTGTCCAAAGACACTTATTTACGGTACCCTTTTTGAAAAAAAATTCAATATTATCGAGAAGAAGGCGTTTCATATCCAAAATATCCACCAGAGTCATTCGAACGGACTCGCGAGAGATATCGAGCTCTCCTGCTTTCTCACTTGCAACTGCCTGGCGATTTTTAACTTGTTTAATATTTTTGATATTTTTTTTAATATCGACGGTCGTCCAGAACAAAACATGTCTTCAACGATCCATCGACGGCCTTTGAAGGCTTCATACCACTTCTAGGGTTGTGCTTTTGATAAAACTGAATCACATTAAGTCTTTATACAAAATCTGAGACAAATTTTTTGTTAGATATTTTTATCCATTGTAAAGATTGCAACGCACGGACGGACGGGCATGACTAAATCGACTCAGCTCGTCACGCTGATCATTTATATAGCTTATATACTTTCAAAAATATCTCTTACGTATTATTTTTGATGTTGCTCACATCATGGCAAACCTAATTTAACCTGTTCAGGGTATAAAAAAGCAAAACGTCAAAGTCTTTACATCCACATCGAATTAAATGTGTTGTTGATTCCAACTTCAACTTGATCTTATGATGACCATCGCAATTAACTTTTGTAACGTTAATCTTTCCTTAATATAGGTTATCTTTCTAGAACTGACTTTGCAATCAATCTCAAAAATGTTCCCATCACTAAGTAGGTACTTAAAATAATCAGTGAAAAAATTTGTTCCTTAGAAGTCGCCAATTAAGAAAATTTCGGATTTCCCAGTACCTTGCTGCTTTTGAAAAGCAGCTCACCTAACCTTTAGCCGTTTACAACAGGCTGAGAGCTTTGAATTCGGAGAAGCTCAGTCTAGCGTCGAGCACAGATGTAACCACCGGCCAGCTGTCTTTCCTAAAAGATTTACGGGTAGGTGTGATTGGTGGCGCTATTCACAGAGTTTTACTTATTTACTTGTATATATTGTACTCTAATGCTGAGATAATTAGTTTAATTCTCTGATGACGTACATATATTGGAAATCGACTAGAAAAACATAGTGTTTTCAGAGGAAATGTGACATAGTTCTGTCTGTATATGTATATAAATATGTTTCTTGTTGTGAGCACACACCTTCTCAGAACAGGTAGGCTTTCTTTAATTGCTGTGATCTGTGTCTGTGAGACGGGAGCCGATTTCGGTATGTAGTTTTTCTGAACAGACACTACCACCCACTTGATCATCTAGTTTGGACCATCTATATGCCTCTTCTCTGGAAGGGAAGACTATTTTGGGGACCTAAATTCAATTCTATAGAATTTCAGAAATCTGTGGTATTGGGTATTTGGGAACATACTAAGTATCATAATATTCATGGGTGTCAGGCCATAGCGGAAGAGCAGGTGAATGTAAAGGTGATGAGCTAGCAAGGAAAGGCACCCTAGGACCACTACCTCGTTCTACTACTGGAAAACTGGGCTTCGCGAAAGCTTGGCCAGTGCTGGGCCACCATCGGTACTTGCGCAGTAGCAAAAGCCTTTCGCAGGAGATCTAGTGATCTCGTTGCCCTAGGTAAGGTTAGACTTTCCATGCTGTAAGGTTGGGAATCTCACCAGACGCCGCATTTAAAAGCTGTTTGGAAGAAGACTGTCCAGCGTTTTGGAGGTCGAAACTTTCACACTGGAGAGCGCATCCCACCAAACTGGCGGTAGTTGAAATTAAGCGCCTTTGCAAATTTGTATTGGCTACTAAGCATTTTGCCAATCTGTAAGTCCGAACACAACAGTTTTTATTTTCCATGGCTTCACAAAGAACAACATATACCAGTCCATGTGCGATCAGCATCATGCCATCTAGCCTAACCTAACCTTTGCAAGTAATAAAAGTAAGTAAATGACGCAATTCTGTTTTAATGAATTAACAATTATAATTAAATTTTAAAATAATACTTCATAATATGCCCAAATGGATTCTTTATCTACCCAACAACTTTCCAATACATCCATCTTCGTATCATTGCATGTGAGGTTGTGCTGCAAAGGCAAATGCATTCAATCATCGTTGGCGCTGACAGCGCTAACTGCCTAATGCTGTTTGCGGTCTGTCAGTGGTACATGACAATCACGGTAATGTTGCGTGGCGATGTGGCACAAATGTTATAGCGCCGTTTACCAAAGTAGTATACGCATTACCAACGCAGCTGAGCACTGCGTTAGCTGTCCGGCAGTTATGTCCGCACCTACAAGCCGCTGACGACACCTGGCTGTGCCGACTACTTGTAGCGCAAGCAATGCCACATAATTACCAATGGTGTGGCAATGCTTAGTGGAGGTGAGGCGGCATAGACACAGTGACTGCGTGTGGCACAGAAAGAGGTAGGTGTGGCAGAAGCTGCAATAACTTGTATTAGGGGTCCACTACTGTATCTGCGCCGAATGTCCAGCGTGCAGCGGCCAGCTACGCGCCATGGACCATTCATCATTTGCAACATTATTGCGCTGTCAGCTGACATCCCGGCTGTCTCCGCACTGCCCAGGCAAACGTGAGCGCGCGTGTTCGATATTGTCATTTCTTATGCCAACAGTAGCTCAACGGACACCTTTACAGCGTAAATATGTATTTATGCAATTGTGTGTGTGTGTGTGTATGTGCGCTTGTCAAAATGGTGATAAAAAGATGACTCTGCTAATTCCTCATTAAATGCAACAAATACATACATTTGACGCGCGGCAAATGACAGGTACAACAAACAACCAGCTGCAGCAGCAGCAACAACAACAGCAATGCGACGCAGCGCTTTGCCACGGACCCGTTTAATAGCCAACTTCATCGGGCGTTGCTGGCAACACTGTTGGCTCAGCAGATTGCGCCATTCGCGTGTTGCTCGCGTTGTCGGCGACAACAAAAGCCGCGCTGTTACCGTTAGTGTTGCCGTCACAACATGTTGCTGTTAATTTGACGGCTGCTAGCTAGCATTTTCCCATTCTGCGTTATTACACAGTGTTTGTAGTTGTATATGTATGTGTGTGGGTGTGTTGTGGCTTAGTGCAAAATTTTTGTTATTATTGTACGGGTATTGTGATCAGCGATTCAGTATTCGTACACTTGACACATATAGTCCTCTATAGACATGGCGTACAGCTCACCTTGCCTCCTCCCTTCGCGCTTGCAACACCCTTATTAAGTTGTTATCCCTCAATTTTCACTGTGCCACATTGACACACTTTCAATATAACGGTTAAATATGCACGTCCTTGTATATTTCGTATCTGTGCGTGTCTTTTTGACAGTTTATGACATGAAATGACGCAACGCGCCGCACGGTGGCAGCGACTATGCCTGCAGCCTTAACTATATACTTCGTGTGTGTTTATTTAGGATTTAGTTGACCACAAGTGAAACTGGTGACACCGAAGATAATAAAATTGTCCACGGATATTATTGACAAATATCGACGAGTCCTCAAACCCGTTAATTGATGTTCCTGTCTTATTATTTATGAAGGCAACAATTTGAATTTTGTTTTCATAATAATTGGCATCCCTAAGAAACCCAAATTTTTATTATTTTGAAGACTAATAAACTTACTCCGTTACATACTTATTCTGAATACTCTACTTTACATGGAGAAGAAATGCTGAAGTCCCTCAGTTAGTGGTTGTTCCAATTAAGATAAGTCTATTCATTATGAATTTAAAAGTTTGAACCTTTCAGTTTTGGCAAAATTTCAAAAAAGAAATTTCGGTACCAATCTTAAACCGAAACTAAAGCAATAAAAGCAGTTGAAAGCGCTCCCTGACCATAACCAAGCTTATGAATATTGGCTTAATTCCTTGGATCTTTTTCATGCCGCACTGGCGTATGATTCCGACACCGCTTATCAAACCATCGTTTCCCAAAGCCTTAAGCCCGATCTGTCACCTACTTCATGCAGACACGACACATTCAAACTAAATTAGATCATTCACTCGGAACAACACCAATAATCTCCGACATCTACGGAATCACGTTCTGGGTTCTAACGAAACGGAGTGAATGCGCAATGTCGACTACCCAGTCCTCAATACCGTCGCACTAATGAGCTCGGTAAAGTAAATTAACTGATTTTCTTCCGCCGCGACTGTACTTCGGAGCGTGCGCGCACGGACTGGGTTCGGTAGAGGGCGTTCCTAGCTAACGAACGATCGGCTGGTCAGTTGTTTCCGAGCACCTGGAGAGTTAGGACAAACATTTTCGCTCGACGTGTTTCTGTGAGTGGTGCAGGCCGATTCAATTCTGTGTGAAACTCGTTAAATCTGCGACAGAGACGTTTGATATGATCAAGCAGGCTTACCCAAACGTTGCTTTATCAAAAAGGAGAGTGCTTCTTTTTTGACATCAGTGGCATCGTCCACCATGAATTTTTTTCCTCCTGGACAAACCGACAACGCCAAGTTTTACGTGGAAGTCCTCAAGAGACTCAAACGAAAGGTCAATCGGATCGGATCCGACAAGACATTGCAGCCGATTGGAAGTTGCCCCGGGTCACACTGCCTTTCTTGTGAACAGTTACCTAACCAAGGGCGGCATCCTTACGCTTCCGCAGCCGCCGTACAGCTCAGATTTTCATGAATAATTTAGAATTTGAAATTGTTGCAAGTTCTGCTGTCAGTCAGAAAATAAGTTATGATTATGAGCAATCTAACGGCACACTGTGAAAAATGGCATTTCCTTGTACGCGAAATATAATATCTGCTTTAGTTCTGCATCCTTGCTATTTTGGCATCTCACACGATTTTACTGCGTGCCACATGTCGCACGCACACTTGGGTCGCCACAGGCAAGGGGAAACCAAGAACAAAAACAACACAAACTGCGAAGACAAAAAGCACTGTGTTCCGTATTAAGGCGATTGTGCGAAGAGCGAGGCTGTTGTTCTGCTTAAAACTTTATATTGTTGTTGCAGCAGTTGTTGTGCATGTTTTCTTGTACCCAAGTTTTTTTTTTTGCAGCAGCAACTGTTGACATTGCACTTATTTGCGCTGTATTGCTTGCCACTTCACGCAATCCACACGCACACACACTCACACTCACCCGAAGGTTGGCCGCGAGCCCGCTTCCACCAACCAACAAAGCAGAGTTAAGTGCATTTATGTGTAAGCGCCAGTGCGTGCAACACATGCAACACCCGCAGCACAAACACGAACAACAGCAATAGCAACAACAACAGCAGCTGAATAAGAAAACACATTTTTATACTTTGTTGTGTATTTTCTATAAAATATAAAATGCTTGTAAACGCACTGCTGCGTGTGTGTGTGTGTGTGGGTTAGTGTGCGGCAGCGGAAGTGGCGCCATTATGTTGTTTGCACGCATTGCATTGCAGCGAGCATTCCAGCAACGCTTCAGTGATCCGCCCACCCGAAACGTCTTTTGCTGCCAAAGCAGTTGCCACAGCAGCAACAGCAACAACAAATGGTTGGCATTGCATGTCGCTGCTGTGATTGCAACAGTAAACGATGCCACTTTGCTTAGCTGCACATTCCCAACTTGTGCACTTCCTTGCCCGTTATTTTATGGTTGATGTTATGCTTCTTCTTCTTCTTTTCCTTTTTCGCCGCCGTCAGCTTGACAGCTTAGCAAAATGAAATACATTTCTAGGCGGACTACGGTTGCTCAGCAACACTGTAAGAAATGTATAAATCCTTTATTTGCAAATACAAACACGCAGACCCACGCATTAGGATGTGTATGTGTGTGTGTTAGCAGTTATTCTTAGAACATGTGATTGCTATATATCCACAATGCTTCTTTTACGCTTCGAGGATCCACGAGAGCCACGCATTTGAATCTATGCAGGAGCATTTATAATTTTGTAACGGTAAAAATACTAAGTTTCGTTTAAATATATTAGATCGGGAATGGGATGTACCACATGTGTGCACTGAGGCGGTCATTTGCTACAACTAGTGATATGAATTAAGTATATTTTGGCCAGGAAAGATAGATCTTTTATCTCTTTCTTAGATATAATATGACTTTGAACCACTCGTCTCAGGATTCTCAGTCAATTTGGGTCACTCATAATTTGCTACATTGAAATGAGTGAATGAAAATGGAGATTCGTGGAGTTCCTGCAGGAATTACAGACATTACTATAGTGGAGTATTATCTCTATAATTATATCATCAATATATGGGAGTACTATACCTGATTGGAGGGGAAATTGTACGAAATCACATTGATTCGAAAACTTAAAAAGTGTGCAATGAGTCAAGAAAACCAAAAATGGTAAAATGGTTGGTAACCTTATTCTTTTCGGTCCAGGAGGCCAATGTCTCTTAAGTTGGATCATTATAAGCTGGGCATTCGCATTTATAGTGTTCCAGTGTCTCATCAAACATCGCAAATACTCTGCATTCCGCAAGGTCTACTTTTCCCATTTTGTGAAGGTGGGATTTTAAGTGCAGGAGCTCTGTGTGTGCTTGTTGTTCTATACATCATTACCACTACTACCCCAATATAACCTATGTTACTTGTGTTGAAAAGCTAATGGTCTGGTTCTGCTTAGGGGCTATCTCGTCTACCTTTACAATTTCTTCTTTTGCTATAAGAGCGAGCACACACACGATATTAACCGAGTTACATACTGAGAGTCTACCCATAACTTATTTGCACAATCTTACGCAATGAGACTTTGTGTTGGCGCTACTGAGAGCCTTAATTGCCGCTTAGCTATTATTAGAAGGTTTATGGACTTGCTGGTTAGAGCAAAAGCCCACTGAAAGACTCAATTGTAGTCATTTAGTTTTAAGCTACCTTCTGAGTATGTATTCATCCGTCAAGGAGTACTTAAATTTCGCCAGAATCATTAGTCCAATTTTCTCTATTGGGGAATGAAAAGGATGTGCTACGTTCCTATCGGGTCTCTTTTACTCGGTTGCAGTGTCAAGTTTGACACCGTGCCCCCACTGACGCCTGTTCTGGTTACAATGGCCTAAAACCATGAGCGGGCTGGTCGTAAGCATTGCTTGTATGTGCACTGAAGGGTTGTTAAGGATACTTTGCAGAGCCTTCGTTGAGGTGACATTCACTGCAGACGGAATTCCCATCAAGCAGGCCGGTTGCACCTTGTCCAGGAGTTCAATACAACACTTTTTCGACAATGCCACCCACTATAAAAAAAGATTGCTCCTTACAAATACCGTTCCTAAAAAAACTTGAAGACTTCGTATCTGAAAAGAAGGCTACGTCACTTAAAATTTTCGAAGAAATACTATTAATCAACTGGTACGGAGTTTACAGAAACACTAAAACGGTATGCAATAGATCACGACGATAAACATGGCTTATTGACTCGTTCTTGTCTTTCGGATGTCTATTTTCGGATATCTATTGTTTGAATTGAAGACACTCAATCACTCAAGTTTTGCTTCTATATTTTTAGTATCTTAAATTTATTTTCGTTAAGCCAAGAACGCAGATCGGAGTTTGAATGTATAGTATATATACACTTGTTGAAAGATGAGAAGTTGCGAACTGTAGCTTCAAACAAGGAGGCTTCGGGAGATCTGCTATTAAAAATGCAAATGGAAAGGAACTTTGTAGATGTTATCTGGAAAACGAGAGACTATATTTAAAAAGATTTCTCTCCCACAAATTTGAAATGTTTCTGCCTTCATATAATTGGATATGGTAACGAAACTCTATTTGTGACCTTTAAAATAGTCTTTACAAACCAATTTTTTTTTTTTTTTTCAAAACAAAAAATAACAGGTATTTTTGGTCTGCATCGAAGCAAATGTTAAAGCACACATTAATATTGCATAATCTGACACAAGTAGTTTCGTTTATTACATAATTTTGTAGCACTCTCATCCATATTATTAAAATCTCTACATCAACTTGGCAAATCAATAAATCAGCCATAGAAAGACATCGCTTTAACGTAACCTTTTCTGCAACCACTGCTCACCTATGCGCACTTATCAGAGGCGCCCACTCGGCAGTTAAGATAAAAAATGCACATTTCTAAAATCCTTACCGCCCGCAGCTCCCACACTTTCCTTCATTATCCTGCTTACATAAACATCATCATTTCACTTTCACACGCCTGCAGTCTGCCGCATGTGGCATAATCAATCAATCTTGCTGCCGCTGTCCGACCCATTTCATAACCGAACACCACTCCCCTCTGCGGTACTATGAGTATGTATGGGTGTGCCTGCGCCGGACTCGCCACTCAAGCATGTTGCAACGATTATTATCACAAAGAACTTAATTATCGGTCATCAATTTACAACATCCTTGCGGCGCACGCCAAAAAAAGAAAGCCCGGGGAGAAAGCGAGAGTGAGATAGTTAGCAGACGACAACGGAACTGTGGCAGTGGGCGCAGCAAATCAAATCAAATCGAAAGTAATCCTGCCGACTCGTAGTGTCGCTGGAGAAAGTGGTGATTCGAAATTGGCATCGACATCAAATTACTCTCGAAAGTGTTGGTTGGGTAGGTGGAAGTTTCGTGGAAGCGATAATAGGCAGCACAATAAAATTGAATGCGAAAACAAACGAGCAATCAGCACGCATCTACTGTGCAAATCTATCTTGCCAATAAATAGTAGCGAACGTAACGCTCAGTGGAGAATGGGGAAGAAGTAAACAACTTAGTATTGGCAATTCAATTAATCAAATTGGAGCGGATCTAGATAGTGTGAGTGTGAGTGTGAGTGCGATGGAACATGTGATCGATAAATTAAAGCAATACTTAAAACAGAGAAGTCGTAAATCCACCTTTTAAACTCTTTCCAACAAGCGAACTAGTTCCAAGTTTTCAAAGTAGGTGAAATTTCCATTAAAGTGAAAATAATTTAATTAGAGTACAGAGATTATGTCAATGCGTTGCTCGTTTTTTTTCTTGTCCACCTAATATGTATGTATATTGCTAGCTACATATCTTCTTCTTCTTAATTGGCGTAGACATCGCTTACGCGATTATAGCCGAGTTAACAACAGCGTGCCAGTCGTTTCTTCATTTCGCTACGTGGCGCCAATTGGATATTCCAAGGTCCTTCTCCACTTGGTCCTTTCATATTCCTCTGCTTTTCGGCGGGTACTGCGCTGAATTTTACTGGAGTGTTTTCGTCCATGGACCTAGCCAGCGTAGCCGCTGTCTTTTAATTTCATTCAAATTAATGTCGTCATATTCTCGTACCGCTTCATTCAATGCGCAAAATGACCATAAATCTTTTGCAGAACTTTTCTCTCGAAAACTCGCAACGTCGACTCATCATCTGTTGTCATCGTTCAAGCCTCTGCACCATATAGCAGGACGGGAATTATGAGCGACTTATAGAGTTTGGCGTTTGTTCGCCGAGAGAGGACTTTACTTTTCAATTGCCTGCCCAGTCTGTAGTAGCACCTGTTGGCAAGAGCAATACTGCTTTGGATTTCCAGGCTGACATTGTTGGTGGTGTTAATACTGGTTCCTAAATAGACGAAATTATTTACAACTTCAAAGTTATGACTGTCAACAGTGACGTGAGAGCCAAGTTGCGATTGCGACGACTGTTTGTTTGATGACAGGAGATATTTCGTCTTGCCCTCGTTCACTGCCAGACCCATTTGTTTTGCTTTTGTCCAGCCTGGAGAAAGCAGAACTAACGGCGCGGGTGTTGACGCCGATGAAATCAATATCATCTATATACTATAAAAATGCAAGTTTATAGACAAAAATTATTTTTCATAAATTCTCTTTTAAACCAGCACGCATGCACGTAATGTAAATACATAACTTTAGCACAAACTAGTGTATGATTATGTTATTTTAACATAAAGAAAATAGTTATGTAAATCAGTATGTATGTAGTTTGGATTTTTATTTTTATTATACTGTCACTAAACAGAGGGTCACTTAATGAAGTAACACTCACAATTTGTTTCTACCTTAACAACACATTTACTTATTGTCTATTAACATTAAGACAGATTGTAAATTTAACTTGAATAAAAAAAAAAAAAATAAATAAATTCTCTTTCAATAGTAAATATAATCAACACTCTCTCTGAAAACAAACGCGTAGCTCTTAGCGGTTTATTTTTAACGATAACTAGTAAGCAAGAACTAAGTTCGGGTATAACTGAACATTCCATATTCTTGCAACTTGCAAGGATTAAAGCCGGTGTAATACCTTAAGATATGGTACATAAGGCTTAGTTAGTTATATGTGGTCTAGGTCGGGAATTTATTCATTCTAAGCACAAATATTACCGAAAAACAATTTTATTAAGGTAACTCACATATTAGCCAGTATTTGCGTTATTAAGTCACCCGGTAGTTCGAAAATATTTATATTAGTTATATGAAGCTAAGAAAAGTATTCACCTCATTCAAACCATTTTTGATACACAGAGCTGTTTTTGATCAGGAAAGAATTCTCTCCCATTTTCAATTAAATGTCTCACACATTGACCGCTATTTTCTGCAAAAAGTCAACCGTAGGCGCTGGGGTCCACATATTAGCTAGCCACGGGCTTGATCAGTTTTGATTCGATTTACGCAATTTTTAACCATAAGGTGACACATTTCAAATGCATTATTTGTGCAAAGTTTTACGTCCTTATATTGATTGCTTCCTGATTGGTACAGAGGAAAGTGAAAGAACCAAATGAAATTTAAAATTGTGTTATATGGAAAGTAGGCGTGCTTGCAGTCGGCTTTCACACATTTACACATTATAACATAGGGTTGCCAGTAGAACGTTATATACCGAATTTGGTTGAATTCGGTCAACGGTTCTCCAGATATGTGATTTCAGTTAACGTGGGCGCGCACGGTCATTGTCAAATTTTTACCTCGGCTCCTATAAAGCCCTTTCATACTATCTGGGATAAAAAATTTAGTGTCTCTGGCGTATTTAGTTATTGGCTTATCGCATATTTAGTAATTTTTAACAGTACAGTTATATGGGAAGTAGGCGGGAGTATCATTCGAATTCATCCATTTCGGCACTATCAGTAGGATTTCTTATAGTATTTGCGAGAAGGAAATACGTTTTTATACCTTATATGGTCTATGATATACAAGGTCCGTTCCAAAGTAAAACGGACTTTTTGAATCTAGCGCCCCCTAGTGGCGTTATCTATATGTCGACTGGTGCGTTAGAATCTGCTATCTTTATCAATTGTCCAGTGATTTGTTATGATTGAATTTCATGACATTTCATAGATTGGAAGTAAAGCTATTGCGTTTTAAGTGTCAGTATGTTTGTGTTATCGGTGCGAAAATGAGCTTCGAACAAAGAGCCAACATTAAATTTTGTTTTAAAATTGGTAAAACTTTTACCGAAACGTTTCAATTGATGAAACAAGTTTATGGCGATGATTGCCTAACTCGTATCAGAGTGCACGAGTGATTTCAACGTTTTCAAAGTGGTCGTGAGGTCATAAATGACGATCAATATGTGGGCCAATCAAAATCCGTGATCACCGGAAATTCCATCGAAACTGTGCGTGAATTCATCAAAAATCAGCCGAAATCATCATTGAAATTCATGGCAATGAATGGCATTTTAACCGAACGTTTGGGCTTACGAAAGGTGTGTGCGCGGTTTGTTCCGCACAAATTGACTGACGACCAAAAATTGCTCAGAATCCAACATTCGAAGGACATCATTAAAGAGGTCAAAAAGGACAAAAAATCACATTTTAACCATTAACTACTCCCCGTATTCACCTGATATGGCACCGTGCGACTTTTTCCTTTTCGGAAAAATGCAGTTGCCCATGAAAGAAAAGCGTTATGCAGACGTAGAGGCCATTCAAAAGGCTTGCACCGGCATACTGGCGGCCATACCGGCCAACGAGCTAAAACACTCGTTCGACATGCTTTTGGACCGTGCAAAAAGCTGTATTGAAGCAGAAGGAGACTATTTTGAATAAAGGCAGACAGACAGTCACCCGGATTTCAACTCGTCTTATCACCATGATCATTTATATATAGGGGGGTATTCTATCTTCATTAGTTTTAGGTGACACATAACTATTTTACTCTGTAAAAACATGTTGCAAGAGTATAAAAATCTCCAAAAAGGTCTAGTCTTATATTCTTTCTGACCTGATATCAACCTTCCAATCGTTATATCTATGGTATTATTCTATGGTATCATTAAGTTTAGTGAATTTGCGACTAAATTCGATTACATACATTTATCACATATGCATCCCAAGATCCTTTCACTATATTCTTAGTATATAAAATAAGTACAGACCCCTCACTCACATAAACGTTTTGTGAAAATCAGCACGCCCCCAAGTCGCTTCATAAACCCAATCGTCTATCACTTCCTGCACAAAAGACTTCCTTCCAACTCATCGACTTCAGCAAATACGAAGCACACGCCCTCTCATTGCGATATAGCGAGGTGATTTTTCAAGGTGACTGCACTAAAAATTCTTCTATAAACGCCACATACATACATATATGCATTCGGAAGTGGAGGAGTGAGTATGTAACTGCGTGGCTGAATGACTTCACTCGGCGTCTGAGTCAGCGCAGCCAGCCAGTCGTGTTGCTGAGGTGTTGATTTTATTGCCAAATTCAGGTATTCCATCTGCCGAGCATCCAAAATCAGTCCAATTTCTTTTATTTTTTTTTTTTATCGTATACACATTCATACACGTATGTATGTATGTGGGTGCACGCGTCGCCATTTCATTTTTATTTGACGCTCCGCATTAAATATAAGCAAATACCAAATCGAAGGGTGTCAATAAGCCTCAAATTACGTGCGTGCGATACACACACACACACATACAAGCACACCGATGTGTGTATATGTGCTTTTTTTGGCAGCGGCTTTATGTGACTAGCCTCCACGGCTCAATCTGCAGACAATTGCCTACTTCGCCCTTATATACACACACATAGAAATGCTTATACAACCATGCATTGAGTGATTGTGTGTGTGTTGCGATGCCGTCGAGCTTTTCATTTTCATCGCTTATTGCTTTCTCTTCGCTTTTCGAAATTTCTTTGCCGGTCTTTTCAGCTACTTTGCACACGACGCTTAGTTATTGTTGTTGTTTCGTAAAGAAATTTTATTGCGTTTTTGTTACCATTTTTGCAGCTTAAGCTTAAGTTGTTGTTTTTATAGATATTCATTATTTATTCTTGGGATTTCGTTTGGCTTTATTATTTCTCTTTATGCCTTTCTTTCTTTTTGTGGCGTTCTTTTCGGTTGTTATTGCAATTGATTTTGGCGCTCTGCCTTTCGCGCGGCACATAAGGACATGAATAAATATATGAGTGTTAGTGGTGGCGTGGTGTGGGTGTGTGCATATATGAGTTTTTGAACGTGTGCGTGTATGGGTATGTATATGTGAGCATAGATGTATTTTAACGCCGTTTGTGTGTGTGCGCATATTACATTGGGCCGGTGAGTTGGAAAGTTTGTTAGCATAAATTTTGTATGGCTGGTGTTGGCAGGAAAAAGCAACGGTTTTGTATTTACACTGCATGCTGCTTCAAATATTATATAAGCAACAGCATATATTTTCATAAAATGGCAGTCTTTATGCTGCATTGTTGGTTAGAGCTGTTCGCGAAAATTCTTAAAAAATATATTATCTCTAAATAATTAATATCGCAGACTTCAAAAATATACATATATTTCCAAATTCTACGTCCAACGATTCTCCAACACTAAAACAGTGACCACAACAAATTTTTGCAACAACTTTGTTTTGCCTCAGACTTAGACCTCACATACCGCAGCAACCGAGAGACGTGAATATGATTTTTTTTCGGTATCTTTATACTCTTGCAACCAATTGCTGCAGAGTATTATAGTTTTGTTCACCTAACGGTTGTACGGGTCTCCTAAAAATAATTGAGATAGATATTGGGTTATATATAGTATAATGATCAAAGTGACGAGAAAAGTTGAAATACGGTTGACTGTCTGTCTGTCTGTCTGTCCGTCCGTCCGTGCAAGCTGTAACTTGAGTAAAAATTGAGATATCTCGAGGAAACTTGGTATATAGGTTCCTTAGTACGAAAAAAAAATCGAGTTCGTAGATGAGCGTAATCGGACCACTGCCACGCCCACAAATCATTGTTAACCGAAAATAACTAAGCACTAAATTAAGATATAAAGCTTTACTTTGGTACATAGGAAAAAATGGGCGTGGCCCCGCCCTCTAACAAGTTTAATGTACGCATCTCCAAAACCACTTTAGCTACAATAACCAAATTTGCTAAGCTCAAATTATTATTAGAACTCCTACCGATAGTGTGAAAATGGGTGAAATCAAAAGATAACCCCGCTCACTCCCCATATAACGTTACTGTTAAATACTACTAAAAGCGCATTAAATCAAAAACTAAATACGCTAGAGATTTTAAATTTTACCACCGAGATGGTATGAGAGACCCTAATGGGAGCCGGCTTAAAAATTGGACGATGGGCGTGGCAACGCCCACTTTTTGGTGAAATCCCATATCTCGGGATCCGACTAACCGATTTCCAAAAAATTTAGTTGGTGTTATTCTCTTTACATTCTTATGTCACAGTGTGAAAATGGGCGATGGGCAGGCAGTCGAACTACAACCACGCCTACTTCCCCTATAGCACAATTTTAAATTCCACTTGATTCATTCAGTTTCCACTTCCCTGAGCCCCCATATATTTTAAATAAACATTTTCGAACTTCCGGCTGACTGTACTCTATATGTTTGGTTTTACCCCTTAAAGTATTTCCCTGGCTTTGATTCTTGAAATTTGCAAGAGTATAAAATGTTCGCTTGCATTCGAACTAAGCACTTCCTTACTTGTTTTTTCTTATATTTCGTTTCGCCACAATAATATGTGGAATAAGTTATCAATTAGTCTGGATAATCGTAGGAAATGTTAAAGTCCATGCTTATAGACGTTTCCATCATTCAATTCCTTATCTTAACGTTTTTGAGGTATTCCTAAAATATTGTTGCGTGAGAGAAAATCCTACAAAGTATACTAGAAGTACTTTCACGATTCCAACAAAATCTAATTAGGATTAGCATTTTCATATTTACGTATGTCTCCTTGAACAACCCCCAAAACCAGCAATCAACTCTTCTCCAAACAGAGAAATATGAACATTTTTACTAACTAGTATTGCAACCATGTGGTTGCGATCAGAAAATAACTGTACTAGTTTTAAGCTAATCATTAGTTTACTGATATGTTTGGTAGGATTACGAAAAGATCCACGGAAGCTAACGTCATTCAGAGAAAATTTGTTTTTAAGATACTATCAGAAAAATTCAAAGGTGCTATCCTTTCGGAAACACATGTTTGCAAACTTTCTTGAGAAAAGGTCTTATATACAGTTGAAATGCCCCATATATGAGTATTGCCTAAGCAAATGAGCAGTTGGTTCTCTCTTTCTCCATATTCAATTATTATCTCTAGCTTTTAGCATGCGGTTTTAGAGCAGTCTCTATATTTATTCATCATTTTATCAACAGACGAGGAAGGGCCTGCCTTGTTTCACCGTTGAAAGCAATATTTCAATATAATCGCCATGAAACGGGCTCAATTTTGCTTAAAATTACAATAAAAAAAAAAATTAGTTAACGCATTGACACTAAAGCATTTGTCAGTCCTAAGACATAAGGAGTCCTTCTCCTCTCACCGCTATTCAATTAAACCATATTCATCACGTATAAAAAAAAAAACAATGTGTATATTTTTTCATATTTCTTTTTATTATCAAACAGACATTAAATTATCTTTTTTAATACTGGACTACTCAGGCTGGCCTACATATACAAGTATACTTCTCTATTGAGCTGTACTAGCACTCAACTGCTGCACTTACATATGTACATATGTACATTAGCTTGTAGGTAGATATTCATATATTTATTATATACATAATATACACATTACGAAGTAAGAGTTCGAAAAACAAAAAGCATTCCAAAAGCGGACTAATGTCCTTTCACACAGTTCCGTAAGCTTCGAATGCCAAAATAATCTCCAATAGCAAAATCCTCACATGACAACGGAAGACAAAAAATATCGGAAAAAAAAACAAAAAAATTCAGCAAATATGAGGAATAAATGGGAAAATTGTTGTAAGTGCTGACATCTAAGCAAATTCGCAAAGACAAAACAGCAACAGAAAAAAAGTAGCCACAAAACTCAGAAAAATAGTAATAATGCTTTCAATTCACGCGTCACATATGGGGCACGCATCCTAAATGTATGCTCCGTTTATTTAGTTGTGTACCACGCAAGCACATACAACACACACACACACACACATAGTACATGGACTATGTATGTAGATATGTGCGTGCACGACAGACTTAAACTTTCACCGGACTTTTTCTCCTTGAGAGGACACCGTGGCGTGTACGAAAGGGCACAAACGAGCCGGATCGTTAGTTTTAATGTATTCCAGACGCGTTTGTTGGACTTACATATTTGTTTGGGCGTTTTTGCTGTCTTTCAGCCAGCTGCGTGACATCATGATAATATCCTTTCGTTCTCTTCGAAATAAACACTAAGCAGTGACTTTAAGTTCTAAGCAGCTAAGAAAAGTAGTTTAGGAAAAACTCAAGACAAGAAGTCTGTAATAGCGAAGAGCAAGAGCACATTCAAGTATACACATTTATGTTGTTGTATCTGCAAAACATTTCTTTGACTCAGAATTGGACAAAATGTGAATAAACAATCATTTTTTTAACAAAAAAATGTATAGCTGAGAAAACTATTATTAACAGCTCGAAGTTGAATAGTGAGACCATAACTCCTTTACCAGAACAACTGAAATTTTAAAACAAATTGAATTCGTAAATGTGATAAGGTTCTATGGCTGAAAGATTGAATTGTAAGTCAGAGTCAGACCAAAAATGTTTTCCTTTTGATACCACATGATCTTGTGGCAAATCGATCGACTGAAAACGTAAAATTATATTCTCAAGTGTTCTCTCAATAAATACATTTATTGATGCGATGTGCCGCCGTCTTGTTGAAACCAAATGTGGCCAAGATCACTACCTTCAATTTCAGACATCAAATAGTCGGTTATCACGGCGCGATAAAAGTCGCCATTGGCGGTTATACTCTCACTGGCATCATTTTAGAAGAAATATGGACCGATGATTCCACGATTCCATTGGCCTACAAATTACACCAAACCGTTGCTTTTCTGGATGAAATGGCAGCTCTTGAATCTCTTCAGGTCGGTCTTCGTCTCAAATACGAAAATTTTGCTTGTTTACATACCCATTGAACCAGAAATGGGCTTCATAGCAGAAAAAAATTTGTGTCGAAGACGTCGGATCATCTGTGAACTTTTCATGAGCCCATAGAACGAAGCCATGTCACTTGGGAAGGTCGAGCGGCTTCAGTTCTTGTACAAACTATATTTTGTACGCTTCCAATTTAAGATCTCGACGTAAATGCGCCCAGTCGTTCTATACGTCAGTCCAAGTTGCTGCGAACGGTGCCGAATCGACTCTGTACGGTCTTCGTGTGCACTCTCAGCTACGCCTGCTATATTTTCTTCACTGCGTACTGGGCGTGGTCTATTCGATCAAATATTATCCAATAATGAATGCTAGGTCTCGAGATGGGTAATGGTGTTGCAAATAGTACGCTCAGTGAGCCGATTATGTTGACCATAAGTTGAGCGAAGCGCGCGAAACCATTCTTTACGTAACATGAGTTTTTTTTTTTAATAAAGCTGAATGAGTTGTAAACGTTGTTCGTAAACGTAAAGTCTTTCCATTATGAAATGCCAAACAATACTGAATAAAAATAACATGACAGCTTGACACGACTCACGCGTGATCTGTCGCAAAATGGCTATTGAAAAAAGTACATCTACTTGTATCACCCGTTAGTATAGAGAAGCTCATTTTGATCCACAAGAAAAAAAAATTTAAAATACTTTCGACAAACATCAAAAATTCCACTAACTAATCAAAATCGAATGATTTCATTTTATTACAGTTCAATCAACTCGAAGGCAAACTGAGAAGCTACCGAACAACTAATTTACATAAACTACTAGAATGTGGCACTATGATTACTTCCGCGGCAGCGCTATGGCATATTCGATTTTCAATGTTAGAAGCATTCGCTGATAAATATGACATCGTCTGTTATGAAACCTGCATTTGGCCGAGAAGCGTCGAATTGCCAGTAGCCGAAAATACGTCGGCAGCAAAATGAGATGGTGCAAGTGGCAACAGCGGAAGGAATATGTGATGCGGTGCATGTAAACTAATGTGCTGCACTTCTGAATTCGCGGCACGTAGACGAACGGATGAACCTTTTTAAATTTGACAGCAATTTCATCTTCCACGGTGTGGACGTGAACGTGTACGAATTGCCGGTGGGGGTGGGAGTGTGAGCAGACTACATATTTCTGTTAGCGAAATACTTTTTTGGAATAAGCAAATAGGTTTCCAACGGAATACCCAAAGACACCGATGTGCGACGCGCAAACGCACACAAACTTGTAGAAAAACATGATTCTTTACGAGTTGCAGACAAGAAGACCTTTTCGAGTATTAAGATTCGTGAACTCACGTCCCACTGAAGCTGATTATGTGTGGGCGCCAAGTTTTTTGGGCTAGAGCTGCTTCTAAACACATATCTCACACTACTTCTGCAGTGGTATATAGACATTTATGGTATAGTTGTTGCTTTTATATTTATGGCAAAATGTGGTGGCTGCATGGTGTTCAACTCTCAGTGATAATGATACCACTGCTACGGCTGAGACACCTTTGCTATGGTAGAGGTGAGGGACCTCACTTGTTTGTGTCACCAATGTATTACCCCCGTCGCACACTCACCCTTTTATGTCTCCCCACGTAGAATGCACAATTTGTAATCAAAAATGCCTACAAGTTTTATCATTCCATCACCTTTGCCATCAGTTACCTGTCAGCCCACCGTAGCGTCAACCCTATCCACCAACAGCTGCCCTTTTGATGTCGCACGTTTATACTGCAAATCGAACTTACATGTGAGTGTGTAGATACACTCAATTGCTGACAATTCTTGGATGTGCTTGCCAATCACACCAGCTGCTGCCAGATTGGTTTCACACTCTACCCTTTTGGTGACTAAACTACCAGGCGTGAGTGGATTGGGATTTTAACTCTTTTGATTTTGAAAAATGTCTATGCTAATCCCACACAGGTATGATGATGGATGAATAAGTCCTCGCCATATCCCTCAGACATCTTTCACTAATAAGTAGACTTCTCCCATAAGTAAGTGAGGCTCTGTGTCCAATAAAAACACATATGGAATCATCAATGTTTTAGTCTAGAAAAATATAGGTTTACACTTAAAACTCGGAACGGGACTGTTGATATTTTCCGAATTTCGAAAACTTTCTTCAAGAAAGGATTAAAATTCCTCAGTAACGAAAATTCCGAAATGTTTATCGGAATCCCGATGTTAGAAAAACTAATTTTCGAAGAACAGTAAATTGTAAATCTGTATTGATTAATATACAGATATATTTAGAATTCTGTGTAAGAATTTGAGTAGTTAAACTCAGTTTTCAGGCCGGTGCTGCTTGGTAATTAACGGTACTAATCAATGGGGACTTTAAGAAAAATGTGTGCTTCTAAGGATATTTGCTAGGTATTGTTTTTTTTTTAAGATTTTATTATATATTAGATTTAATAATTCTACCTTAATTTAAACCCCTCAACCATTGTACGACTGCTATTGTCTCTTCTCTCAAAGCCACCCTCGTTGTTCTGTAGAAAAAACTGCAGTATTCATTCAAGTATAAAGCTTTCACCTTGTGACGTGCCTTACTATTATTTAGTTAGGTCCGCAATCATATTTGCCCTCAATTCTACGCATAATTTTACGATTTTTTTTATATTTGTATAATCTCGCTCCACTGAAAATTTTTTGCTAGTTCGGCCCTCGGGTTTTCCCCAAGATTTTTTTACTTTCATTTACCCACCGCGATGTGACATGATTTCTTGAGTAGCCAACAAATTAGTCAAGTTACTAAACAAACATTAGGGCACAGACACACGTTGCTGCCACATCTGCCTTCTGGCGGGGCATAGACAAGCAGGTGCGGAAACGCTACCCTTACAGTTTTGGGCTTCGTCACGCATTAGTGCTATGTGTGTGCGCATGCAAGAGGCCAAATGTCACAAATTCGTTACGATATTATGATGTTACGCCGCATTTCTGATTTCTTTCTCTGCTTTGCGTTCTATCTCGGCGAGCGTAAAACTTTTTGATATGCGCTTGGGCCATTAGTGAGTGCTTTAGGAAATCGTGGAGCATAGGGTTGGCTGCATTGTTGATGTTCATTCTGAGGGTAACGTCATTAATTTTGTTACTTCCTGTTTTTTAGGGGTTTTTTATTACGCATTTTTGGAAATTTAATTTCATGCTTGATTTTGAAAAACATTTTTAAAAATTACTGGCCGGAATTCTCTTGCTTACGATGAACATAAGTGAATTTGCTTTAGAGAGCAATAAACTGTAATCAATAATATTGACTTACTTCAAATTCATAAGCTCTCAGTATGTTGCTTTTGAAAATGTAAAGAGATAAGACCTACCTTTTAAAATATTAAAGTAAAATCAAGTGGGTTCTTCAACTGTTCCATTCGGCTTACAGATATCGTGTTATGGGTTTTATGGGAAAAATTGTGACCTAACCTGGTTTTGACACACACCAAAGTGCGAAATGCTCTTGCCAGTAATCTAGAGATTACTCAAATGTTTTACCTAAACGGAAAATTGGACTAATTTACGAGGGTATTTAGTCCCTTTTTGTCAAATATTGTATTAAATATAGCTGATTGACTACCAGACTAAATAGGTTCCTCTCTGAAGGAGGAAGCACTCTGGAGTAGTATCTATCTCAACCTTGATGACAGCCACTTCCGCTTGAAATACGCCATAATGGCTTGGTAGCTTGAAACTAGAGTTGATGACGATCTCCAGACAGAAGACTCTAGCTCTTTTCCTGCCATTTAACTTCGCTCCAACCGTGAAAAAACCTCTCCTCCAACAGCTTCGCCCGCCCACAAATCCACCGTAGGTAAGTAAGCAGAGAAAAACCGGCAGGTGAAGGTTTCGCGATGTAGTGATCTACATTGTAAGGAATGGAATCGAAGAAGTAAGGAATAAGTCAACCCTGGAGCCCCTCATATACTAAGCTTCTTTTAGACTGATGGCAATCTTCAAAGTGTAGAATGACACTGAGAGCCATTGTTGGTATACCACAAATGCCGATGAGGGCCGCTCTTTAAACATACTCCAGCTCCTTAGCCATCACAGTTTTTCCGAACGCCTTTCAACAGGTAACGATTCAAAAAACCCTTATTGGCTTAATTAATAATTCATAAAGCCAGAACACCACTTTTATTGTGGGTCCCACCTCTTCCCAATTGCTTCTCTACAGCAGTACAGATAAGATAAAAACATAGATGAGGACTTCACAGCCACCTTCGTCCTATTCTGCCCGCTCCTAAGTCACAACGACCCATCTAGCCCCAGCATATTGATAACTTCCAGTATAGCGCTAGATGTTAGTTAGGCGAGGGATCCTTATATAGAAAAAGGGATCCAAGAGCCTTTATACTGCGAATGCAGACTGCCGTGCAGTCAATTAACAAGAGTTCAGAAGTTTCAGGCTCCTTATCGCAGAACAGGCAATTTGCATAAGAAGCTAGGCCCATCTTATATACATAAGTGCTTCTTTAGCTTACAATGGCCAGTGAATAATACGACAAGTAGCCTGAGTTTGTTCCTAGAGAGGTTGATTGAATATTTAAACCTCGTGATGCAACCCCTCCATTACCAACTTGGCATGAGATATGCCTTGAACTTATTGCCAACACCTATCTCTGCCTACTCATTCCACCTGGCGGAGAAGTTTCTTTATGGTATGAGAAACCGCCGCGATGAAGTGTTCAGGTCCAATCATGTTAGTAAATGCTGCGGAGCGGGCGAGCTCATCAGCGACTTCATTTCCGGCTATACCTTTGTGCATTTGGGTACGTTCCGCTAGACTATTCAGCCAACCAGCCGTTCTCTTTACTCCTGAATCAGTACAAGGCAACCGATGCCTTCCTCACGCCTTAATAAGTTCTATTAAAATATTGTAATACCTATTTAAAGTTCTTATATACTCGTAAATCTATGATATGTGAAAAATATCCTTTGAACTGAATGGTTCCGGAACATTGAATAACACTCCAACGTAAGTAATAGTTACAAAATCCACTTAATCAGCTTTAAACTATCATAAAACAGTAATTTTCATGTTCTCATAAATTATTTATTAAGATCTCCCAATGTAAATTTAAATTTATTCCCTCCGAAACGTCTAACTACTTCATATCAACATTAAGTCAACTCCTTTCACTGCTGCGTCTTGACCCACCTGCTTTCCCATTTGATATACATACAAATACCTCTACATATTTACATACCGATATGAAAATGTGTATGGCTGTACATTATATAGTCGCTTAGTTATCCGAGCTGCCGCACTCGACCCAGCGAATATCATTTTAATTAACAATTCCAAGTGATTTACTCCATTTTCATTGCCGCTACCATTTCCGCTCCGCACAAGCGCAATTTATTTCAATGTTGAAGCCAGAGTTATATACAAAGCTATATGCATAGATATAGGCACATACACACACATACTTACTCACTGTACTCTGTTGCTGTTTACAAAAGAAAGCACACTTTCCATTGTTGTCCTTTGGTGTCGTCCACGCTGTTGTACCTATGTAGCATGTTGTTGCCCTTGTTTGTTGTTGTTAAGTATGAGTAACACTAAATTTTTAATGAGTTCTTCCGCGCGACCAACGAACAAAGTACCGGCCAGCGCAGTGATAAGAGTTGTGGCAGCCACACCATGTTGCACAAACCGTGTTTCGCTTAATTTGTATAAACACTCGCTTACACACGAATGTCCTCGTGCATACACTCGGTGGTGGCTACCTCATCGGCGCTCTCTGTTTATTTTAATTGTACTGCATTCCACAAATTAAAGTCAAAATAGCGAACAGTGAAATTTATCAAATGCCAACTCACACTCACTCACACCCCACTCAATTACCTTGCCGCCTGCTCTGCTGCGCTGCAGTGGGCCGAATGCCTCCGCTTAGGAGCGCAGAGCTAGCTTGGCACGGAGTAGTCGTTGCGGAGTTGTCGCAATCGCAGCACTAACTTCTCATTTGCTATCGAATTGGCTTGTGCTCGACGCTGCAGCAAGGGGAGGGGGAACATTGCTCGAAATGCCATTGTTCATGGCGCGATAAGGAATTCCAACTCATCTTTTTGCTCGCGCATTTTTAATGATAATGATACTAATTTGAAGAAATCACAAGTAGTTTGAGGAAGAGCAGTGGCGAAGTCTTTAATAAAGAAGGAAAATGAAAAGTGCCGGCGCACAATTAGAAAACTACAGTGACGTGCGTTTCTAATATTATCAGAGGGTTGATATTACCACAATCGAAATGTGAGAACTCCTTGAATTTTTGTATCTAACAAAGAAACAGAGCCGTTAACTCAACATAGACACTTTAAAAATAAATCGAGACATTTTGTTTCTTTATAAAAATAGAAAGCCTAAAGCATATTGCTCTTGATAAAGTAATGGATCACTATCGCCAGCCTAAGGAAACCAACTCTTCATCTTACTTAAGAGTAAGACTTTGGCTTTACAAGTATCGCCGCCTATCAGCTCCCGTCGCAACAACCAAAAGGAAACATCGGAAAATCTATGAATGAGCAGCGTGATCGATTTAGCCGTGGTCGACTGTACACCTGTAACTGTAATCTAAGGCGCAATGAGCAGAGAGGACGATGAAGGCAGTGGTCGTCCTAAAGAGGCTGTTAACGATGAAAACTTAAAAAAAAGTTCCTAAAATGATTTCGGATGCCCGTAAAGTAGAGTTGTTCGATAGAGCTAAAACTGTAAAGATATCAAAGTAACATATTGGATATATTGAATGAATATTTGACCAAAAGCAGCGACGATTTGATGATTCGGAGCAGTGTTAAGAGATTTTAAATGATTCATTGGATGAAACATGTCTCCATATGCGATACCGAAATTTCTTGAATTGGGCTTCAAATTGCTTCCGCATCCACCGCATTCTCAAGATCTGGCCATCCTGTTCTCAGACCTCAAGAGAGATCTAATTTCTGGGCAACAATGAAAAGATAATAGCAGTAACTGATGCCGATTTTGAGGCTTATGGCAAATGCTTTATAAAAATGGTATTGAAGAATTTGTTGTCCGCTTTAATCGTTTTATCACCCTCGAAGATGACTACATTTAATAATAAAATCAAATTCAAAAATAGCTATGATACATATGTTAGTCTATGAACGTTTCAACCCACCTGTTATCCCAGCGAACTAGCCCCTCAGTTTGTGAGACATCGATCTGCAATTTCTTATTTGGTTGTCTCCTTAAAAACTGCCCATTTGTCGATGTCGCCGATATCGGACCACTGTAGAATGTAGCTCGCATATAAAAATACCTTATATGGAAAACTTTTTAACATAGAAATTATTATATTCACAAAACGATGGCTCAAACAGCTCACGACTTTCGGTCTTAGGCCAAGTATCCTCTCGGTGGCCATAAACAGTGAAAAGGTGAAATATCCCTTCCCAGGGTTGTGCACTGTATTTGGAACACACGTAAAAACACCCTGAAAAAGAAAGAAGCCTCGGATGAGAGACTACACTTTTGAGAACGACCACTGCAAACGGTTTAAGGATTTCGCACCTGGAATGTCCGCTGCTTTAATTGGAGAGGTGCCGCCCAGCAGATAGATGTCCTCGTAGGAGAAAAGGCTGAAATAACCGCCGTCCGAGGTGCAATGGACGGGACATGGACTGAGACGACTAGGTCCTTCTGACATTTACTACAGGATCCATATAAAGGAACGCAAATTCGGTATGGGATTCGTTGTGGGAGAGAGACTCCGTCGCCGAATACTGGCACCCCGGTGAATGAACGTCTAACCGCAATCCGCATCAAAAGAAGTTCTTCAACACTCCGCTGACTTGCAACCACACCACGATGGAAGAAAAGAAAGATGTGACCAAAGATGTCTTCTATGAGCGTTTGTAGGAGCGCACCTTTGAGCGCTGCGCCGGTCACGATGTCAAAATCGTGTTTGGTGAATTTAACGCCAGAGAGGCAAAGAAGTTATTTTTGGCACAACGGTCGGTGAATTCAGTCTCCATGATGAAACATCTCCAAATGGGTTGAGGCTGATCGACTTCGCCGGTGCCCGAAATATGTTTATCTATATTTATTTATCGAACTTGTTGATCAATACCAATGGTGTCAAATATTCATGGTGACACCTCATTGTATTTTTAAAGGCATTTTTGGACATTACCAAAGACTATAGCAAGTCTTTAACAGCCTACAATTAGACGTCATACAGACGCCACAATGAGCAAAGTCGCACACCATTCAAAGTTCTGGAATATTTGTAAAACAACGATTTCGATGACTTCAACAACAAAATGTTGAAAATTCTTGTTTAATTTAATATATTTAGAAAGCAAGCAACATTTCTCTCAGTGTAATTTGCTGCCACTAAGAAGTGGTGGCAGAAATGTGTTCATTGCAAAGTGGGTAGCGAATTTGCTTTATGGAAACTTTTACTTAATTTTATGTGCCGCAGTACTTAGCTATGTATATAAGCACCTATGCATGTAATTTTGTCACACTTTTGTCCACACTGTTGTTGTTGTTCTTGCTCTAATATTTTCCACTGCAACGCATTTTATTACACTTCATTCGCTTCATTATGCGAAACTAGTTCAAAACCTTTAGCCAGACACTGCGTCCCCCAAGCCACAGGCCGCAGAGCAAATGAAATGCGGGAAATAGTAAGCTGGGGTGAAGGGCAGCGCAAAACGGAGTTGCCCTCCAGGGGATTTAAAGCAAAACATCAATACTCCATCTGAGCGCACGGACAACGCAAAAGGGGGGTGGAATGCTGAGCGGCTAAAACGAAACGAATGGCGATGGCACGCAGAGATTTGCACCGAATTATTATTACCTAATTTTATTGATACGCGAAAGTGTGGTGGCACGTAACACACAGCTTCCACCACCACAACAACATATACATTAAATACAAAGTAGATTGGTTGTGTGTTTGTGTTGTATTCGTATTTGTATTTGCAATTCAGCAACCTTTCGAAAATGTCCTTCGCTCCACTGCGGCATACTTTTATTGCGGCTTACGGTTGTCAGTGGGGGTAGCGATTGCGTTAGCGTCCCGGTGGCAGGCGGTGGTGGCGATGCCAAAACGTCCGCTCGGCGCTGCAGTTCGCATGAAAAGTGGAGTGCATTTCGCAAATGGCTTTTATGATAAGAAAGCCAACGAGCTAAATAACCGTATGGGGACGTTTTCTGCTGCCATTTAGATTTACTCCAAATCGATATTGATTAGCTGCATGCGAATCCCCCAGGAGTGCACTGCAGTTCATAACACACACACACACACACTACTGTTCGCTTTGCTGTGTAATGTGGCACGTAATGCATTTCCATGCCACACAGGGGTCATTGTCGTTCCAGCCACTCAACGAGGGTATAATAAAAAGAAAATAACAAACACCAACGCCAACAACAGAAACAAAAACAGCGGCAGTGGCTGGTGCATCGTTTGCAAGCTAAGGCCGTCTGTGAATTGCAAATAATTTAGCAACAAAGGGGGGTTTGGTGGTGCTGCAGACGTTGTTGAAAATATTTCATTGTCTCTATTATTATTTGCGTTGCTAATCTGCATGGAAAAGGGGGAGAATATGCAGCTTTTGGGGACACGCCACATAATCGAATTAATGCCAGTTAATCTCGGTGCTTAAGCATGTGGCAGTGGCAACTTTTGTTTCGCACCACTCAACTGGCTTACATGAAAACGGTAAGCAATTTAAGTGTGCTACATGCAACGAGGCTCAGGATTCAGTGAATTTACCCGTTATTTGAGTTAGTGTGAGTGTTTTTTGGAATTAAAAAGAAGGTATAAAGGGATTCTTAAGCACCAAACCCAGATCGAAAAAAATTAATATTAACTTCAGTTGCACCGAAAATACCCTCACAAATACAAAGGATTACTTACAAAAATTTTGATCGCTCAGTTTGTATGGCAGGTTTTATTCTATAGTGATTCGAACGGAACCATTTCTTCGGAGGTAGTACCATTGCGGCAATAACTCAAGAAGATATCTGGCCAAATAAAAATGTTGTCAATAACAGCACTTGATTCCGATCGTTCAATATGGCAGCTATATGCTATAGTAATCCGATCTGAACCATTTCTTCGGAGGTGGTACCATTGCCTTAGGCAATAATCCATGTCAAATTTCATACGATGACTTGATTCCTACTGTTCAGTTTGTATGGAAGCCACATGCTACAGTGATCCGTTTTCGGTTGTTCCGATAAATAAACATCTTCTCGATGAGAAAAGAATAGGTGCATAATTTTAGATCGATATCTCAAAAACTCATACGGACTGACATCGCTAAGTCAACTGAGCTCGTCACTCTGATCACTTAAATACTATGTATATCCTTTATGAGTGTTTGACGTTTGCTTTTAGGTAAAAAAAAACATCATGGCTAACTTAATATACTCTGTTCTGGATATAAATATGTCATGAGCTCTAACATTATAAATATTAAGTACCAACTTTAAGATTAAACTCAAATTGCGTTTTATTTATTAATAATAATTAATTCAGTGATTACTAACTTTGGCATAAATCGAGAGGTTGTGACTTCCTACCACACGAGAAAGTTCGATATCAAAGAAAATCTATGAGTTCTACTATAATCTTGGTTTCCGTTATGGATGCCGTTTATGTTCTTCGCTCAAACTTCTTTCCATCAAGTAATCGGGTTCTAACACATCTGATAATTACCTGACTAACTATAACTGCATGAGTATCTAATCGTCCATCGCGTTCTAATAATTTGCTTACACCAAACCTGGAGTAACTGAGGATAATTCACTAAAAACTGAAAAAGGTATCAAAAATCAGCAAAAGAGCTGAAAATGTCCGTAGCTCTTTCGTAGACTTGAGACAGTACTTTAGATACATATACAACATAGATAGTATATACAAAGACTGCATCCTATGGCTCCACGGGAACGAAGTGCTAAAGTGAGACTTTCCCACTTATTTCGATCGTGTGCTATCCGCTCGATTTGATTCCTATGGTTTTGAATCTTTGATATTTCCATTTGATCCATGTTCATTGGTTCTCTCAAAACAATATACAACGTGATAAAAAATCTCGATCTCTCTATTTAATAAATGTCAGTATTGATTTGAAAGGAAAGCAATTCCATTTGTTATTGTTGCTGTTGTTGTTGTGGTAACAATTATATAGACCCTGCTTGGAGGAAAGCAATAAGTTAACTGTCATCAAAATCACTTAACGGTAGGCTCAGTAAACGGGCTGTTTCGGCGGGTTCAGAACATAAGGAAAGGGATGTTAAGTAAGTTTGTTTCATTGGGCAAAAATGTGCCTTATGTCAAGCGAGGACTTATGTAAGAAAATTCTAGAATCTAACCCAGTTTGGGACGATAAGAAAGCAATTTCTCTTCATATGTGGCTAGGAGGGGCGTTCCATATTGTAACTTTCGGTTGTTTGGATTATCCGCTTTTATACAGCTTTAGAGGTTTGCGAACTAAAAAAAAAACATTATCATTTTGGATTCGTCATTTCCACACCTGCTATGTTTAAACTAAGTTATCATGTCCAATAATTCTAATGAAACAACAACAACTTCTATTCAATCTCTGCTTACTTATGCCAATACATTCGATTTATACCAAATGTTCGTTCTATTCAACACTTCTTTAGTTTTGACAAATCAAAAACAGCTACATATATAAGCAGAATTAACCTGTGATGAATCGTATGAACTTTAAAATAGGAAATCTCAAAACAAAAATGTTTTGAGTTTCTAGAGTAGATTTTCTCAAATATAAAACATTTCAAAAGAAAACAACGAAAAAAAATTTAAATTCAATTGTATTTATTAACTTGGCACTGTATCACGATGCTTGCTCCCATATAAGTTGTCCCAGCCTAATCTACAGCATATATGTATATATATATGTATGCCCGCCCGTGTTTCATTTTTGAAAAGAAGCCATTTCGAAAATTCAAACTGAGATTCAGTTGTATCACACATTGTTGACTAGAATTTGTGGCCTTAACCTCTCATTAATAAACCCTTTCGCATTCGCCATTACATCGTTATTGCTACAGTCACTCCATTAAACTGTAAGCCCGCTCAAAGCATCGGGCACTCCATTAAAATACCACATTTGACAGTTTTAGCCATTTAATACCAATGCAAAGCGTTGAATGGTGTACCCGAAAGCATGCAACAAACTTCATAATCAACTCGTAAACAACCAAATCGCATATATATTATGTATGTATGTAAGTGTATGCGGCAGACAATGCCGAAAGTGAAGCGAGGAGCACAAAAGCGACAAATTCTAAATTATACACAGTGCAACATGGAAAGATTACTTGCAAAGACTGTATGGGTATGGGTATGTGTGATTAAAGCGGTTGGTGAGGGGTTCGAAGATATTTTTAAGCCACCCCCTGCCCCTCTGACAGGCAATCGTGTCCTGACTATGCCTTGTACGCGTCACAGCCGTGTCTTTGTGTTGTGGCACGAAGAGCCGTTGCTTATTAACTCATTTTCACATTGTCAGCATGTCTGCCTTTCGGAGCTGTGCGCTGTTGTCCGACTGTCTGCTCGCCTGTCTATCGCTTTGTTTAATGCCAGTGTGTCCCACCACTGCCACTGCCACAGCATTGCAACAATTGGAGCATTTTCTTTGGAAAAAGGGTGGACACCATTCATTTCCCGGGATGCTTTGCTGCTCCGGTTGCTATGCCGTGCTTCTAGGTTTTGCTTTGTGGCCAAAGTCGGCCGCCACAAAACTGAAATTGAACATGAAACATAAATAAAATACTTGTACTATTTCATTGTCTCTATGTGCATGTGTGTGGTGTACATCGATGTGTTTGTGTATGTGTGCGATTTGTTTGCTTAGCTGTTACTTAGGCGTGTGTTTTGCACGCCTTTGCCGTCACACTGACTACTCTTAATATGCATACCTCCAGAGGCATATGTACAACACATACCAACGCAATCAAGTTCAAGCTGCAGACTGTCTTCAGAGAGGAGTAAAGTTACCCGCTCCACTCGCGCTCGAACTCTTGCAATTCTGGCCATTTCTGTTCGGTTTCGTGGTCAACCAACGACAATCAGTCTACCTGGTCCATAACAAATGCTGCCACCGCGTGCGCGTGTCTGTGCGTCTGTGTGTGTCTGTCACCACTGTTGCAATTGTCATTGTGGAATGTAAATGAACAGCCACTATTAGGACAGTCCAATAAGTTTTAGTCAAAGACGCTGGGCCGCTAGTGACCACTGCCATGTTGACTCTGACACTGGCAACAAACACAGCAAACACACTTTTTACCACCGCTGTGGCAGGAACAATATTGATTGGTGGAAAGTATTGAGCTGCGGGCATGGCTAGTTAAATAGATCAGTTCGTTTCTCGGTCAGAATGCTAGAAGTCGACTTGAGCACCTTCGGAAACATGATTATTGCTTCGGAACCGACTATCGAAAGGCTTATTTTTTTAAGGAAAACAAAGTTAAAACTGGCAATCCAGCAAATATGGGTTTACTACAGGGGAAATCACCGGGATGTACAGGGTTTGTCCGGAAAGTAATAGGACTGATTTTCTTCCGCCGCGACTGCACTTTGGAGCGTGAGCGCACCGATTGGATTCGGTAGAGGGCGTTCATAGCTAACGAACGAGCGGCTGGTCAGTTGTCTCCGAGCACCTGGAGAGTCAGGACGAATTTTCGCGATTTTCGCGCGAAAATGTAAAACATGTGTGAAAGTGATCCCCAATTTTTGAATAACGTAATCACTGGTGACGAGTCATGGATCTTTGAGTATGATCCCGACACGAAGAGACAAAAAAGGGAAGAATGAGCAAATCCAAAGTGAAAACGATGCTCATTGTCTTTTTTGACATCAAAGGCATCGTCCACCATGAATTTGTTTCTTCCTGGACAAACCGTCAACGCCAAGTTTTACGTAGAAGTCCTCAAGAGACTCAAACGAAGGGTCCAAAAAGACATCGCAGCGGATTGGACGTTGCACCACGACAACGCCCTGGCTCACACCACGTTTCTTGTGAAGCTACCTAACCAAGGGTGCATCCCAACGCTCTCGCAGCCACCCGACATCCCAGATTTTGTGATGAGATCCCCCCTTCCAAGACGCCTTGAATGCGCTGGCAGCGCTGCATAGACGCAGAAAGACCTTATTTTGTTAGTTTTTAAAGAATTGTAACGATTGGTTCAATAAATTTTTTTAAATCGCCTCAGTCCTGTATCTACAACAAAACATACGTCAGTAGAGAGAATTAGTTGAGCTACAGATCGCGTCTCCTACTCAATAAATATTTAATTTATCAGTCATAATATGAAGAATTTGATCATTTTTTTACCGAACTTGTATGTATAACCAGCATATGAAGCAGTTACCGCTACTTGCCTAAAAGAAACTCGCGTAATATTCGCTATTCGAAAGCTCCACTCACTCGTAAAACGGGCCACATTTACGCTTTGTTGCCACTCACCTACGAATTACTAAGAATTGGAGCATATCCAGAAGGAACTGCCTTTGCGTCTGCCTACGAGCTGTCCGCATTTACCGCCACTGTCACTGCCACAAGTAGATATATATACAAATATGTTAGTAAATTCAATGTGCAATAAATGCACTTCTTTCGCATACAACTCCTCACGCTTCAGCCAGTAGTTTCTTTTGGACTCGTGGGTATCTGCCTGTTTCTGTGGCAGAATGTGTTACTTTCGGCGGCGGCGGCACTTGAATGGCGACGTGAGTGTCCAATCGAATGATTTGTGATGCCTTCTCCTACAGCAACAACAATAGCACGCATATTGTATGACGGTAGTTAAAAGAATGAGCACAAGCGCAGCAACAATAACCCTGAGTCCCAAAGGCGATCGCACTTCTGTCATGTTTTATGTGCTTATTGTTGCATATAATGCCGTGTTATTGTTGTATTGTTGCAGTTTTCGTTTGCCGCATTTCTTCTCGGTAGCAAAGCATTCGAACAATAGATCGTATGGGCAATACAAAAACGACAATGCAGAAATTGTTACCATTCTAACTGTCATCAAATGGCGACTTCTTATTTTACAGTTGGATTAGAATGTTTAGTTTATGGATCTCGAGTCCTCACATTTATCTTTATGCGTTCGTACATATTTTCCATCTTTTTTCATGTGTGCATTCGGTGTCCAATATAAGCTTAGCGCACTACAGTCGACAGACGCTGCAGTGGGCTCAACGACAGTGTGAAGCTTATGTGATTTCTAGCAGGAATAATACTTGCTTAGTTTCAAAAGCGGGTGTAAGCAGCGTTAGGATGTTTACAGAATGCTGTGAGCTTTATATCTTATTCATGGATATTGCAGGATTCACATTTAGTTAACCGACAATGGAAAATCAATTGGTTTATACAAAACAATGATCTGGGAACATCCAGCCAAGTGGATTAAAAAGAAAGACATAGATCTTGCGTCCTTAGAGAATATGCTGGTATGAATATTTCTGCTATCTTCGGGCGACTACGACGTTCCGAGGTTAACCGTAAAAGATCCAGTAAGCTCGTTGTCCCTTCATAGTTCTTGGAGTTTATAATCAACGGGATGCCAGCTGTAGAAACTGATTGGAAGATGTCAAAGAATCATCTCCACACTTCCTTTATGACTGTCCGGCTATGTGAGATCAAAGCTTAAATCTGTTGGATAGTAAACCTTCAGACATTCAGTGGAAATATAAATAAATCGATGTACCAGATTTGTGATGGACGCAAGCATTTTGCCGATTCATGAGATTCAAATATAGGCCTGCAGAACTATCTTTAGTACTCCAAGACTCAGAGAGAGAAATGAATCCTCATCTCAGGGAGGAGTCATAGAACCTAACTAAATCTATCACGACTGTCCTGGGTTTAAGTAACCGGAACGGACCCGGACTTGTATCCGGCCAGGGATCGTCAGCTCGTCAACATTCCCCAAAATTACTTGAGGAATATTTTTTGCCGTTACAACAACAACAATAACACGACACAAGAAGTACTAATCCTCAATAATGGTCTTACCTGATTTAAAGATTTCTTAATAGAATTACGGCTCGTACCTACTGCAGAGATCGTTTAGCAAACTAATGGCGCTTTTGAGGTTATAATTCTGAAGAACAAGTTTTGGGAAGTCCCAATGAACTACTGCCTACCACTATCATAAAAATACAGCTCTAAGTGAAGTACTTTTTAAAAACGCAAAAAACTGGAATTAATTTGGCATAATCAATTACAACTATAACAACAACTTACCCAAGTAATTTATGTTAACTGTATTTTTATGTTAATTCTAAATCATTTTGCTTCGTGGCTCCCATTCTAATGTACCGTAATTTAATAAAGCTCTCAACGGACCGGTACAATAACAAAAGCAGGTAGACTGCCAGAACAACAACAGCAGCGTTTGCGATTAGCAAACCAAACGTGCAACGCTATTACCACAGCACGGCGGCCAATTGCTTCATCAATTACGCTGCTCGCAAATGGGTAATGTCTACGTCTACTAGACACACACATACACAGGAGCACAGGCGCACAAGTGCAGAATTGCATTGGCCAGCGACTAATTGAAAAATTCAATTTAGCCGATGTAGAGCCGCTCGCTTTGAATTCAATTCCGCTGCTCATCAGCAGCAGCCGGAGCCGCAGTGGCAACACCAGCAGCCGCCAAGCAAAAAGCGGGCGAATGGACTTGCTGTGGCAATAACCTGGCCACCATTTGCGGCCGTGGAGTAGATCTTAATCTTGACTCTTGTGCTTAGCGGAGCAGAGGGAAAGCCGTTGACAGCCGACCGGTCGACATTCACGCGCACTGCCCCCCTCATCCACTCACCACCAATGCAAGGTTGTGTGTTTATGCGCGCATGTCGGTGTATTTGTATGTGTGCGTCGGTGAGCGGTGGCAATGCAGACGAAATAATTTATTATTTCTGACAAGTTTTGGCAGTGGGAGCTCCTCCTCTTTGCTGTTGTGTTTATAAATTTCTATAATTCTTCAACTTAACTCGACGGTATATGCATGAGGTTGTCTGTGGATGTATGAATGTAATTCTGCCAATAAGGCCGCATATGTAACTATGTTGCAAGCTCGCTTGCTTTGTGGCAACTATGTGGCGGCATGCATGTATGGGTGTGTGTATGACTCCAGCTTTCTGCACAGACATCAATCAGAGCGTACGCGCTTGAACGCCGCCGCCGGTGTGTGCCACCAGTTGGCTGCTTGAGCTCGCTGCTGTGGCAGCAATCATTCCGGCTGTCGATGCTTTGCTGTCTGTGCGCTGCCGCACGGTGCTGATTATTTTCTCAACTTAAATTGGTTTATTACTTTGGAGATTTCAAATTGGCGGTCCGCGTCTGCTACATATGTACCCATCTATAGCCACATATGTGTCTTCCGGTTTCCCCGCATCCAGGCATACAGTATACTCCGCGCAATGAAATGTTTGCTGTGCAAAATGTTGGCATGTGTGGCACGGTCCATCCATGCAGAGTTGGTGGGTGGCAGCGTTTTCAAATTGCCACAGACACATGCACATCTACGTGGGCAAAGCTTTGTATGGCTGCGTGCGGCTATATTTGTGGAAGTTATGAAAAATGGCATGTGCACTCCGGCGTGACATTAAAACAAATGAATTCCTCGGCCAATTTATGAGTGTGTTATTGTGTTTCACACAATCGAATTCCTGTGAGGGCGTACCCCTTACTGCTTACAGCACAAAGTACTCGTAAAATAGTTTAAGTGGCCGGTCCATCATCCTAATACAGTAGCACCGCTGTAAAGGTTTCCGTATCTATGAATATACATACACTTTATAGGTATGTAACCTTAATAACAAATACTTTGCACATTTGGAAAGAGGCCTCTTTGAACTGGCGTGCATGCCATTTATCAAAAAATGCCAATTGCATATTCTCCAGAGGCTGTCTACGACATCTAAATTTAGAGAAAGTACGAATTGACAGCCAGTATAACAGCAATGACCATAAAACTGCGAACATTACTTTTTCGGTGAGAAAAAAGGTTGACAATTAATGGGCTTTAAGAATGGTTTCTCGATTGATTTAGTTCGAGGGCTAATATTAAAACTAAACCTTGAAAATAACCGTTAAGTTATACAGCCTAAGGAAGTTATCCTTTGATGGGCTCCTAACATCGATTTGTTTGTTCATAAATTGCTTTCTTAATACTAGAATGTTAGAAGAAGGCGCTGTTCTGCTGTAAGCGATCTTGAAACTTTAAACTCGTTTTTCTCAGAACTGTGTTTTTCAAACTTTCGTTCAACGTATCTCGAAAACAACTTGACCAATCACATTTGACAATGACAGTGAAATTTGTAGGAAACACTCAGCATGTAAACGCATGAAATATTCTGTTATCAATCAAAGCTTTCCAAAATTTCGATTCAAAAACGCTTAGAATTCAAAATTTTTTTCAAATGTCTACCAAAAGTCCAATTTTTGGTATATTTATTTGATAAAATATCATTTCGTGCATTTTGGCTTACAGATTAAATATTCAGATAAGCCAAATAGCCGGAGTCGTGAAGTAAGTGCGTGACCATTTTTTCGAAACGGCTTCTTAATTCAATTAAAATTATAGTCGAAGATGTTCATAAACACCAATTTACATTGAAAATTTTAATTACTTTTACAACCCTGAACATTTCTGAAGTTTGCAACGAAGGAAAAGTGATATGATTTCGTTTCAAAGAACACGCTAATTGTTAAGCAAATTCAAATAGTTTTTATTTAATATGAAATACAATCGATGCAATTAAGTTCTGAATGTAACATCTTTCAAATGGCCTCCACGACTTCTTTTGCAAAAACGAATTCGATGAACCCAATTTTCAATTACATTTTCCACTAAATCAAGTCGTGTGTTATGAATAGCACGTTCACCATTAACTTTGAAAGCTTGAAGAGAGTCTGGTTTATTGCTAAAGACCAATAACTTTAAATAACCCCACAAGGAGTAGTCTAATGGTATTAAATCACAATTTCTTTGAAGCCATTCAATGTCACAATTTCTTAAAATATTCGAATCTCTAAACTTTTTGCGCAATAATTCGGTTGTTGCACGTGCTGTGTGACACGTAGCCCCATCCTATTGGAACCAGATGTTGTCTGTACCAACATCTTCCAACTGCGGCCATAAAAAGTTGGTTATCTTCCATCTTTATTGCTCTCGTATTTCGAAAAAAATACGAACCGATGATTCCACCAGACCAAAAACCACACCAAACTGTCAATTTAGGTGAATGTAATGATCGCTCATGAATAATTTATTGAATTTCTTATTATTATTTACCGCACCACTCAGATGAAAGTGAGCCTGTTCGGGAAAGATGAATTTTATTTAAAAATCGTTGTCGCTTCCAAGTTGTTCCAAGGCAAAATCATCAAATTTACGATGGTTACGGTGGTGCAATGGCTTCAGTTCTTGAATGAGAACAATTCCAGGTGGCTCCAGCATGACAATGCTTTGTGAGAAGCCTCTTAATCTAATGTTATAAAATAAAAGGCTCTATTTAAAGACGACCAAGGGGTTGCCTTTTATATTTCGTGGTTAGGGAAAATCGGAAATCGCTTTAAAATTTTCGTTTTCCAAAATAATCTCCAATAAGATCTGTGCACTCTATTGAATCGATTGTCGAAGCCCTTTTGCCACTCTGATCGAGGTATCTCCAAAACATGCGTTCGAACTCATGATCGTCGCCTCTTCAGGTGTCGAAAAACGCTGGTCTCTCAGGACCACTCAGATGTTGCTGTTCTGCGCTGTCCTGTTTGCGACATGTCCAGTTTTTCCAAGAAAACAAGCAACCATCCAATACCTCGGACTATTTTATATTTATTTACTAATCGGCATCAAACTTTTATTTAGCGATGCCTTCCAGGTCCGTCCAAAAATTTAATTAAGATCTTCAATGTCAGTTTGCGCACAGCATCAATTATTCGATGCATGGAGCTCCATGCCTGTCAAGTTTATCCACATCGAAAGTTGTACAAAATAATAACGTGAAAGTGTTCGCGATTTATATTATGTTTTAATTACTGTAAACAACACAATTACTGCTCGTATTTGAAAACGTTCTGAGTGTGTGTAGCATCAGAAATGTCAAACTTTACGATAAAGTTGTGAGTTGCCAGATTGCAGCACAAGGGTTGCCAAATTCTGAAATACAAGGTCTGTCGCAAAAGAAACAGGACTGTAAAAAAAAACAACAAAAAATTAATATTTTTCGAAAGTTATATTTTTTTATTCAAAGTAGTTTCCTTGTGCTTCGATACAGCGTTTAGCCCGGTCAATTAGCATTTCAAATGAGTGTTTAAGGTCATTTTTCGGAATGCTCTTGAGAATATCGGTCGTCGCCTTTTGGATAGCTGAAATGTCCTGAAACCAGTGTCCTTTCATGGGCAAATGAAGTTTTCGAAATAGGTAAAAATCACAGGGTGCCAGATCAGACGAGTAGGGTGAGTGATTAATGGTTATATGAAGTTTTTTGTCAAAAAATCAGTGACAAGCGTCGACCGATGACACGGCGCATTATCGTGCAACAGGCGCCAGGACCATGCCTCACGGTATTGTGGTCGAGCACGACGAATGCGTGACAAAAGACGCTTCATAACACTAAGGTAAAACACAGCTTTAATCGTTTGGCCAGGTGGGACGAACTCTCGGTGTACAATACCCTCGGAATCGTAAAAACAAATCAGCATTGTCTTTATTTTTGACTTCTGAAGACGACCGACTTCTGATCGTCACAGAGGTCCTCACGATCTTCTTGGAATCGCTTAAACCACTCATGCACATTACTACGGGATAGGCACTGATCACCATAAACTTTTTTCATCATTTGAAATGTTTCATTAAACGTTTTCCCAAGTTTAAAACAAAATTTAATATTTGCTCTTTGCATTTTACGACCGATGACCAAAAGCTGCTGTCACTTTTTGATCGATAACATCGATTGTAGTTATCCAATTGTCTTAAAATTTTTACGAAATGTCAACAAGAGATCAGACTTTTTATTTCATATACCCACCAATAGGTGGCGCCACCAGAAACAGTTATATTTAAAAAGTTCTGTTTCTTTTGCGACAGACCTTGTATAAATGACAACCAACGTAGCAGTCACAACTCTGCAAATTTTAAAATAAATCCTTTCAGTTGACCCACATACTAGAACACTCAAAATTCTTATATAAATATTTCCTATCAAAAAGTAAATGTGCTTATGATTCTCCGCTAAATCTTAAATAAAAGTCGAACTCTATTCAACTCACTAATTCTCTCGTAAAGCTCACTTCATATCGGCTAGCAACTTCGGATCCAATCAATTCTACAGCTTCAACTGCGCAATGCCGTAATTTGCGTGTCTGCCAAATCAACTTAGAAACTAAACTAACCAAACAACAGCGCATTAAATCTGACGCCTTCAAGTGGCGCTTCAGCGCCTAACAGAAATGAAACAACAACAAATTACACGTAAAAACATATGCAAAGCAAAAAGTGAGCGAAAATTGCCCAACAAACCATATATGCACAGAAAAACGAAACAGCAGCTGAATTCTTGCACAGGTGGGCTCAAGGTGGGCTGAAGCTTGGAATCCATGGCTCTTACAAACTCAGAAAGCCACAACCACGGCAAACACGCCTTTTAATAGCTGGAAGGCAGCGACTGTTGGTGCCGCAATGCCACAAAGCGAAGCCAACATTGCAATGCTGACAAACAGCCAATGGCAAGTTGGACAACAACAACTACAACAACAAGACGAACATCAAAAGCAAAACAGCAACGAGGCGAGCAGAAATGTAGAAAAATAAAAAGCATACGTGTTTGCATGTTTGTTTAGCACTTTCGCTGCCGCGGCGCCGTGCGGCGGCAGCTGCCACAAACAACCTTTCCGCATGCAACATATAGCAGCACATAGCACATGTGCAACGCTGTGGCGCCATGCGCAGCGGTGTGTAAGTGTTAGCACCGGATCTGTCACAGGCATCCTCGCAGCAGCTTTCAAGCGCCCAACACTCGCTCCGCCACGCCAAATCACCGTCGAACTGGATAGATAGACGAATTCACTTTTTACAAGCAGCAAAAAACTGTGTTGCACACACACACACGTACGCGCATAGGTGTTTATTTGCTGCAATGGCGCAGGCTGGCAGTTGTGATTGCCGAGGATTTGCTGGCGCTGCTGCTAGGCTTCGTCGACAGCTGTTGCCTTTGGTGTGACCAATGTCACCGCCGCCGCTCGGCTGTGAATAAATATGCAGGCAAATATTTATTAAAAGTGCCACTAACACGCGCACACACGAATGTGTGAGTATGTGTTCGCCACAGGCAAGCTATGCAAATGAAGCAACAACTATGCTAAGAAAAAAACGTGTAGTTGCATGAACTCGGTTCCTCACTTTGTCGCCTTAAATAGCTGCTGACTTAGCCAAAAAACCAAAGAGGTGACGATGGCGGCGCTTTTAGGTGTTTACTGTAGAATATATAGAATAGACGAGTTCAAAAAACAAAAAAAGAAGATCTCAACTTAGCAAAAAGTAAATTTAAGATATTTTGAACTTCATATACACATACTCCATTCGTTAACTCTAATAAATACTGGAGCTGGCTTGTCTCTTATCCAGCAACTAAATAGGCTCAATCTCAATGCATACAAGTATGACAATCAATATTCTCAATATTCTAAACCCTTTTTATAGAGTCAAGGCGAGATGACTTTCTATAAACCTCTACTCATCACAATCTGTCTGTAACTTCAAGTTGGCGTGTGTGTCGTGAGAAAAATTTCCTTTTATGATATATACATTTCTAAACAATATGCAAGCCTTTAAAGAGAACAACCAAAACGATTGGCGCCACTGTGTTGCGGCTAGTGGAAAAGTAACTTTTCTCCGATTATTTTTTTCAGTGTTTTTAATGATGCAATTTTGTCACAGACATTCCAAGTAAACAAAAAACACATAAAGCTTATTTTTATGTTGGCCCGTTGATTTTTAATTGATTTTAGAAGTCCAATATACAAAATTTTCACGAAAAGAGGGGATTTCACGGCTGTATTCAAAATGATCTCATTTGATTTTGGTGACAGATATTTTGATTCGGAAAAAAAATCTGCCTTCGGACAAGTATCTTCTGTAAAACAAAGGAATGTTGTTTGAGACATTTTCATATGCACCTTTTTTAGAGCGAAAACCCGACTAAAGGTCCATTTTTGCTTTAAATTTGGGTTAGGTAAGCAATATCTAAAAAGTCCCAGAGAGTCCCAGTTCCAAACCACTACAGAAAAAATCAGCTGCCCATACCTGCCCTCCTGGGAGTTATGGCGATTTTAGTATATCACTCTCAGTATTTATTCCATAGAAATAGATCGGAAATTCTCGGAATCACTTATTGAATAATTTAATCATATTGGTTTTCGGGTGACTTTCCGTCATCCCACGTCAAATATTTATTATTTTTAGACCGGTTTCGGCTAATCACCATCTTTTCTTTTTTGTCACTAATTAGTCCGCATGTGTGTCCGTCTTTATATAGTATTTTCTTTTAGCTTGTGGTGGTACCTTTCTCTCTCTCTCTGTTGTTTTACTATTTTATTCTCTCTCTTTCACTCTCTCTTTCTCCCCCTTTGTTTTTACGTCTAGGTAGGTGGGTGAAATAATCCGTTATTGCGCGCTTATTTGTATTGTTTTTATTTTGTGATTTCCCTTCATTTACTACATTTAATTGCTTTCTGATCCGTTTTTCATATAAGTGTTTAAGTGTTTTAATGGTTCGAATATTACATCAGAATATATAATTATAATTTTGGCAGTCAAGAATTATGGAATACATTAAAATTGTCTATCAGGAACTGCATGAGTTGATGCAACAGAGAAAAACTAGAAACGTGGAGGATGTTTTGGAATTGCTTGATCATGAGCATGGAGTGAAAAGTAGTTTAATATTTCCAAACAGAAAAGATAAATTGAAAAAGTTTGTCAATAAGTACAATACACGTCTTCAAGAGTTTAACAGGATGTATGAACGGCTTGGAGCTACGGACTGGATTCAAGAGGACTATATTGAAGTTGGAAATCATCCAACTACTTCAAAATGAAAACCCGAACCTAAGGAATTTACATTATGCTGTGAGAAAACAAAGAAGAAAAGAAGTATGGAACTAATGGAAACAGAAGAGGTTCCTGCAGATTTAATTAAATAAAAAAATAAAATAAAATAAGAAAATAAAAAAAAATAAAAATGAAATAATAATAAAATAGTACATATCTTCAATTTTTTTTTTTATTCTACATCTATTCTAGCACTCCACAAAAATGAGCATAACTCTCTTAAAACTGAAGCTATTGACTTCAAACCGGTATCAAATTAAAGCTTTTATTGCCACCTTTCAAATAAGAAATGAAATAAATTTTGGTTTTATATAAAATTTCAGAGTTTTTCAACAAATATCGAAAAATAATGAAAATTTTACGTTTATAATTCTTGTTCGGACCACCCTATACTTTATTTAAAAAACTAATCATAGGGTATTTATCAGAAATAAAAGAAGAATTAAAATAAATTTTTTTTGTAAATTTTTAGAACAACTTTAATTTTTTTTTGACTTTTGTTGAAAATTTGACCCAACAATTTTTTTCGGTGTAAGTTTTTTTTCACTCATTCTGTGTGGGATTTCATTCTGACCAATCTGTAGAAGTTTCTCATCGATACAATTAAAATTACAGTTTAGGTAATATGATTTCCAAAAAATTCCGGTTTTGCAACACTGTGTGGCGTCGATTAAGATTCAAAGAGAGAAATTCTAAATTTTTTAAAGAAGACGCGAGGCCGCGTCTTTCTCCACCTGGTCTTTCCGCCAGAGAGGAGATCTTCCTCTTCCACTGCTTCACCCGGCGGGTATTGCGTCGAAAAATTTCAGAGCTGGAGTGTTTTCGTCCATTCGGACAACATGACTTAGCCAGCGCAGCCGCAGTCTCTTAATTCACTGAACTACGTCAATGTCGTTGTATATCTTGTCTAGCTCAATGTTCCATCGACTACGACTACGGTATTCGCCGTTGCCAATGCGCAAAGGGTCATAAATCTTCCCCAGAGCTTTCTGTCGAAAACTCGTTACGTCGACTCATCAGATGTCGTCATCGTCCATGCCTCTGCACCATATGCAGGACGGGAGTAATAAATGACTTATATAGTTTGGTTTTTGTTCATCGAGAGTGGACTTTACTGCTCAAATGCCTATTCTGGCCAAAGCACTTGCTGACAAGAGTTATTTTGCGTTGGATTTCGAGGCTGACATTGTTGTGGTTGTTAATTTTGGTTCCAAGATAGACGAAATTGTCTACGACTTCGGAGTTGCGTCAACAGTGACGCTGGGAGCCTAGTCGCGAGCGCGACGACTGTTTCTTTGATGACAAATATCATCTCTCCCTCGTTTACTACTAGACCCATTTGCTTCGGTGCCTTATCCATTTTGGAGAAAGCAGAACTAACGGCGCGGTTGTTAAGGTCAATGATATCAATTTCATGGGCGTATGCCAAGAGCTGTGTCCTTTTATAGAACATTGTCTTCTCGATTAAGCTCTGCAGCTCGAATTATTTTCTTCAGTAGTAGATAGAAGAAATCACACGACAGGGAGTCGCCTTGTCTGAGCTCTTGGTATTGCTCAGACATCGCGGCATAAAGACAGCTCTTTTTCGTGGTGTCAAAAGCAGCATTCAAATCGACGAAGAGGTGGTGAGCATATTTTCCAAGATTTGGCACATGGTGAATATCTGTTCAGTTGTTGATTTTTCCAAGTCTAAAGCCACACTGAGAGGGTCCAATGAGCATTAATTTTTAACGCATTTGTCATGCTCGTCATCAAAAGGAGGTGTCACTCATCCGAGGCTGTCGGTTAGTTTTTTTATGTGGCGGGTCCCAAACCCAGCGCACAACCCTGAGTAGGAATAGTTCGCCTCTCACTTTAGCTCGCCTTCAAACGCATGTTCTTTAGCTACCCAGAGGATACTTGGTCTAATACCGGAAGTCGTGAGCTGCTTGAGCCATATGTAAAAGAATCGCTTCTGGTCATCCCCAAGCGAATGGCGATCAGAGAACTTCCCCTCACTTTCGTGAACTTTACACATGACTCCATCCTAAAACAACAGCGCATCAATGAACTTAATTCTACTTTTGGCAATGAATACATCAGAGATCACTCCAAGCTGAATTTTGTAAAGGTCGTCTAAAATCAATTTTTGTTCGGAAAACTATTTCTGCTGTGCGCAAACAGATATTGTAAGATAGCCATGTGACCTATCGTGAAATTGAGACAACTACAAACATGAATGGGACCAGCATAGATTCAAGATTGCATGAACATTTGGTTGTAAAAATATTTGTTCACGTTGGATCCCATACAATTTTTCAAGGGCTCGCCTCGAAATGTGGAAATAGCCTGAATACAGTAATAAGCTTAACCTTATAGAAAGTAGCTAAAATATTTCTTATTTTGCAAGTCAAAGCGCCTAAATGTATGCCATCAAAATATGTGTTAATTATGGAAAATATTGCAAATAAGCGCTGCTTTTTCCCTCTGTGCGAATTATTCACAGTTTTGTTTTGCAATTACCATTGTTATGAATACTTTTCTTGCTGTATGTCTCATTTGCGGTATCTTTTATCACGAAAAGTCATACCCTTGCTATATTGCTATATATGGTAGTATACACATTGCTTTACGCCATTACCTCGGCAAGCGACAGTAACTTTTACATTTGCTTTTAAAAATATATTTACATGCTTATACATGTATTTGTTTGCATTAAAAATACTGCTACACACACATACATATATATATACATTGTGTAAAAGTGTAGAAAGAATTTTTGCGTGTGTGTGTGCATGTAAATTGGTCGTTTTACGGCGTGTTCTTGTGCGTGTGTTGCGCTTCGTCCTTTTCACTTTTTATTGAGTCGTAAATTATGATCAAATTTAATGAACGGTAAATTAAAGCTATAAATTATGTGCGCGTGTATTTGTGCGAGAATGTAAGCGTGCATTTCACTCAATAAGCGTCTGTAAACAAGAGATCTATCCGCGTAAAGGAAGGCCAGTGTATGGGTGTGTTTCTTTTAATGTTTTAGTATTCGCATTCGCTTTCTCGTTAACACGGCGCACGTCATGCCACCGCGTTGCGCCACTTTTTAACGAAATTAAATTACAACATTCGAAAATTCGTACGCAACACCCGCTCAACACGCTATTGGTGTGTTACTTTCGGGCTGCGGTTAAAGCAACAGCCAACGTTCGGTGTTCAATATAATAACTTATTTGAAATTCTTCATTTCGTTGCTAGGAAACTTAAAAAATTAGTTAAAAGTAAAAAAACATAAGTTGGACTGGAGCACGTATTACCCAAGCACAGTGCTAATGGACATGGAACCAAGCGTTTATTTAAAGTCAGCTATCCTCTAGTGTCTCACAAAAACTCTTATAATATACTCTTTGTGATATCAAAAAATCAAACTTAGGAAATTGGTCAAACCCTTCGGGTCGAAAAACCCCGCAGCATCTTAGCATAACCACCAAAAATCAAGGAAGGAATTCAGATTATTCAAGTATGTGAAAAATTTATTAAGGACGAGACAGAGGTTTAAAAACTCTAAACTCTAATAAAGCACCCGGATATTGAAATAAATTCCCCGGGTAAATAATACTTCAAAAAAATGGATTTTGGTCAGTTGGTAGATCTGTTCTTAATTACTATGTCAAATATGAGCGCGATCTGTGCAGTAGTTTGCTTAGAGCAACTGCTGAAGTCACTACACCTCAGTAGTGTGTTGGGATTTTAACAATGGATAAAGACATGGAACACAGAATTTCTCTCAAAGTTTGTATTTCTAACCAAATTTCGTGTGCGGAATCGTTGCGAATGTTGGAAAAGGCTTACGGTGATTTAGTTTCATCTCGAACAAAAGCCTACAAGTGGTACGAAGTCTTCAGAGATACTTATTCGAGAGATCGTTGAAGACACACCTCTTTCTGGACGACCCTCGATCTCTTCATCTGATGGAAACATTAAAAATGTCAAGGTTATGGTGCTTGAAAATCGGCAGGCAAGTGTTAGAGAGATAGTAAGAGAACTCGAAGTTATGAAACACGTTCTTGTTCGATTCGTCCCGATAAGCCTGAATTTTATTAAAAAAGAGTACCGTAAACAGGTCTCTTTGGACATGCTTGATTGTGCGAATTCCGATCCCACGTTCATGGAGAGCATTATACCAGCCAATGAGACGTGGATTTATGAGTTTGATATGCAAGCAAGTTAACAAACATCGGAATGGTGTGGAAAAACCCGAATACAAAAAAACGCGCCAAAGCCGCTCAAAAATCAAGGAGATGCCCTATTGTTTTTTTTCGATATTCGTATTCAATAATTTTTTGCGGAGAACAGACATTTAATAAGAAGTTCTACTTGGCCGTATTGAGGCTTTTGAGTGAAAACATCCGTCGAAAACGACCGGAATTGTGGAAGAACAGTCGCGAATGTGACCGAATTTAAAGCCAAAAACGAATGAATACCACCGATGGACCACCGTACTCACCAGATTTGGATCCGTGTAATTTTTTCTTGTTCTTCAAACAGAAATTGGCGCCCGTGAACCAAAACTTGCTGAAGGAGTTGATGGCCATACCAAAAAAAGCAAGTAAAAAGTGTTTCAAGGACTTCAAAAATCGGTGGCATAAGTTTATTACATCTGGTGGGTATTAGCTTGAACACGACAAAATAAATGTTGATAAATAATTAAATATTTCGCGTTTTACTTACAATTTCACGGGAATTTTTTTTGTCACAATGTAAAATTTGAAAGACTTTAAGTACTTCATATGACGTCATACTTTCTTGTCGATTCATACTCTACTGCCAATTTCGAAGTGGTTCTACCTTGAAACCACTCAGATAATTTTCCGTTTTGATTTAAGATTCGAGTACAATTTCAAACATGTTTTATTTGAGAAAAATTTCATAATTTTTCTGAGTCAACAAAATTAGCTTCAAGTTTACTACTTCCCAGAGATGCATAAATTTCATATGTACTCAGCGACCGATGTTGCATCAAACAAGCAAAAGTATTGTACAAGATCACTGACCACGAACCGTTTTTCCAAATATGTGGTCTGGTTGTGTTCTGTTGATATAAAGCTTAACAGGTCGGGTGATCTTTTACTTGTACCATTTTATCTAAAATTTACAATAAACGACAAGAGGGCGAATTGTAGCTGATGTCAATATACATGTTTGATCATACTCATACTAGTGCTAAAATTTTCGAAAAAGCAACTAATTTAGAAAAAGAAGTACGATAAACAATGATTCTGAACAAAAAAGGAAATTTAGTTCCCTTCAATGATCTTCCACACCCACTATAATTATAATTTGCCTCTAAACTTACTTTTTCTCGTACCCGATCATAAATCTAGGAACTGCAGGCCAAACTCTGATTTCATGTTTGCTTTTATTCTACTCTTTGCTGCGCTGCTCATTGGTAATTACACTTAAAAGCATCAATAAATTCCAGTAGCCGAGGGTATGTGTGTGCTTCTATGGACAGATATGGGAATATGGATATTCTCGGTGGGCAAAGCGACTGAGTTTCATAGAGTAATATGAATTCAACAACAAACAGATGCATTACACCTATTACTCCGCCGCCAACCCGCTGCCGACAAACACTCACACATTCAGTCGCCCAACCATTCATGAGTCTAAGCACTCATTGGATGTTTACAAGGATAATAGTTTGCAATTTCCTTTCATTTGCTGTGCAAAAAGTGAGCATCCACGGCAACAACAATGGTCAACACTAATACATGACTTCGGATCGAGGCTGAAAGCGAGCGTGGCGGCCTGAAATGGAACAAAGCCAAGTGGAATGGAGCGAACTATTTCGCTTAGATGTGAAGAGGAGTGGATTGGATTGAATTGGATTGAATTGGCTCGGACTTTTAAATGGCAATGAAAGTTGGTTGCACTTTATCTCGTTGGTCATAATTTAAATGAACTGTAAATGAGTGCAGAATCGCCAATGAATAATGCTGATAAAATCAATGCTGCAACAACAGCAGTGAAAGCCGTCATGTGTCTAACATACACATGTATGCAGGTACGTCTGTGTACATAGGTGTCCTTAAGTGCAAATTTGCTGCTGGTCACATCCTCATCATTAGCAGGAGACAACTGCCACTCAGACTCCACACAACACGAAGCTTCTATTCCTAGCTTGCATGCATCCGTCTGCCCGTCTGCTCATTTAGCCACAAGCAGAGACATTTGTTGAGCTATCTATACCTACATCTGACTGTCTGTCTCTCGGCTTGTTTGAGAAGCTCCTGTGTGTGTGGCAAGCACAAAAATTACTGCATTGCCGTATTTTCCTTTGACCGTGAACAAACCGTAAAGGACCAGCCGGCACAACAACACACATGCACACACGAGTATCAGCATCAGCTTCCAATTCGAGGGGAGGGTGTGAGGGGCTGCCGTGACCATTACCACCTGCATCGTATTATCAGACATGTAGTTAATGACAGCAAAAATGACCGGAGCTATGAGTCGGGTGCAGGCTGTGGGCGCGAAATGAGTAGACAACACCTCGGGCGCGCACACACAGCCACGCGCACAATCACATGCCAACATTGCAACGGCAATGGTCATTTTCACATTTGCAACTCATTTGCATGTATGGTAGTTGCGTGTGCGGGCGTGTGTAGGTGTGCATTAAAATGCAGACCGCTTTCATGTGGCAAAATTATCAAGCATATCAGCAGACTATCTCTCTCTTTTGCTTTCAACGCACATACGTGTATATGTGGGTGTGTGTGCGTGAGGCATGCAAGGCCCGTACTTGTTAATTGTCAAAATTTCGTGCGATAAAATGCAAAAGTTGCAGCATGACTCATACACGCTGCGCAATCAAGCCGCCCACTAATCTACAAAAATGCAAATGCAACACTGCATCAATATGCCCAAAGTGCTGCATACTTTTGTGCGCCAACATAAATTCATATTCAACGTTAGGCGGTCGGAGAGCACAGTTATGCATGCGTATCTCTGTGAGTGTCGATGTTGTAGGTGTTTATTGGTGGTTGCACCATTGCGATTGGCACTTGTAGTTTGTTGTTTTGCATTTTGCATTTTCACATTTTACACTTTCAAAGCTTTGCTTTGCAAATTTTAATTGCTTCACTCTAATGGTTTTGCGGCTTTACCAATGTGTGGACCACGTCCAACACTATGCATGTGTGTAAATATTGTTTTGGTGTTGACCCTGAGTGACACGTGTGTTTTATTAAATACACAGAAAGAAACTTTTTTGTGCCAGAAAAAAAATTCAAAATTTCTGCCTATTATTCAGTGTGGAGTAGGAAAATTAAGTTGGTTGGAAGCCGGGACAAAATTTGAACAATTTTGGTGAAAAGTAACTTTTACAGTTGCCATCAGTTTGAAATGTTTGCCATAGATATTCTTAAAACAAAAGAGGTAAAGAATATTACAGTGCGAAATATTGCTACAGAGTATAATAGTTTTATTCACTAGCGGTTATTTGTATCACCAAAGACTAACCACAATCCATGTACTGTTAAATAATCAGAAAACGAGTAGAATTCCGAGGTTTTGTCCGCCGGACCGTGCCAGCAAACGATAACTTGAGTAAAAAATTATGAGATCTTGATAAAACTTGGCACTAAAGAGGGGAAGAGTTCGCGGAATCGGATCACTGCCACGCCTACATAACACCATTAACCACAAATCTTTAAAGTACCATAATTTAGCTTTACAATAGGATGCAAGACAGCTATTTAGTGCAGCAAATAACGTTAGGAAAGGACATCTGTGGTTGTAACAAATTTAAAAAAGTGAGCGTGGCCCTGCTCTCTAATAAGTTTAAAGTACATACTCTATCTCCTAAACCATGCAACCTGTAATAACCAATATCGCTCAGGGCAAATCTTTGTAGCACCCTGTGAAAATTAACGAAAAGTGCGTTAGATCTATAAAGAAATGCGCTAAAATTTTATATCCACGATGGCAGAAGAGGGCTTTTTTGATGCTGGAGTCAAATGTGAACAATGGGTGTGTCACCGCCCACATTTAGATAAAAATCCATAACTCGGCAGTTACTTAAGCGATTTCAACCAAATTTGGTAGATAATATAATATAATCGCGAGATTCCTACATTGCAGTGAAAAAAAGATAAATATTATGCCTAATTTCCATATAAACAATTTTCAATTCGATCTGCTACTTTCTGATATAAAATCAAGAACTAATCAAGGTATTCAGACAAGACTTTACACAAATACATAGTTCTTGTTGGAAGTAGCGGCAGAAAACATTTCTTAAGTAATTTCGAAGAATAGTCCGGTTGACCGTTCCGGTTCCGGCTACTTTGACTCGACTCTCGTGGGAACTTTTACACAAATATTTTAAATTTGAGATGTATCACCTGCTGACCAAAACTTGTCTAAATCTGACCAAAATTATTCAAGACCACAGATACTGGATATGTGGACCCCAGCTCTTATCCTATTGAGCACCTTTTATCAAAAGTATCGGTGAATCTGTGAGATATATTATTGAAACTCAAAAATAATGCTTTTCTGAAAATAGTATGGCTATGTGTTAAAAATGGGTTCAATCGGGTCAATACTTCCCTTAGCCCCCAAATACCTAATAGAAAAATCTTCGCACTTCCGGCTAAATTTATACCATATACATTCTCCCAATGCTGGATTTAAATAGATACTTCCAGGTGGGGATACCCTCTAGACCAGAATGGAGAAGAAGGTACCATCTCAGTCTATACCGACGGGTCCAAAAAGGACTGCGGAGTAGGTACGGGAGTATATTCCGATGATCTGGACATTTCTCTCTCTATCCGTCTACCGAGCTCGGTTAGCATCTTCCAAGCGGAAGTACTGGGCTTAAAGAAGGCCTGCGAAGCTCTATTAAATAACTTCGAGATGTATCCTCTCGCAGCAATATAAACGAATAGCCAGATAGTCCTTAACTAGAAAGAAGCACTGAGCTCACCAAAAGACAAACTCCGCCTAGACTTGATCTGAGTTCCCGACCACAGGAACACTTTCGGAACGGAAAAGCAGACGAGTTGGTAAAGGCCGGAGCTTTCCTAAACGAATCCGAGACAGAGTTAATACCAGAAGGTGAAACGTGATATGTCGGTCGATGTGAGAGTTATATATTCATACAATTGCTTGAAAATATGTTCTCGAGTATACCTGAGTAATGTCAAAAGTTTGTGCAATCAGCATAGACCTTTTCTGCCCCCAATATACCCTGTAATATGATTTCCGACTTCCCACCTGTCTTTAAACCGTTTGGTTTGGTCGATATGTTTGATATTTTAGTGTAATTAAGTGGTCAAGCTTTCTGAAAAATTATGTGGCTTAGCGCTTAATATAAATGAATTTGTTTCGACCTTGGTAAATCTTCATATCCCTAATATATTAAATTCCGATCCGCTGCTCGACGTTTTACACATCATATCGGTAGAAATAGAGATAGAACAGGAAGCGATTATTCCAATTTAATGATGTACTGCCTTTACTGATAAAACTGCTTTCAAAACTACATAGCTAACCCTAGCGAGCAGAAAGGCGGTTATTCAAAGATGCCTGCTTAAGTGATGCAATACTATTCTTGAAGCAAAGGTGATTGTCTACTGCGATCCAAACTCTATTTAATTCTATATCTATACATATTTACACTTTTTAATTCATTTACTAATATATGCCAGTTGTTATGTTTTCTGACTAATTATGGTAATAGCCACATATTACAGTTCCACTAAATCCAAAACTTCGCGAAATTTATCCAACTGTCGTGCTTCGAAATGTTAATTACCCGCCTAATTGTCCGTTTTAAAAAGCGATTCACAACGTTTATCGCCGCTTCCGTATAAACAATCTTAATGAGAACGTTTTGTAGCCGTTGACGGTCAAACAGACAGACGTGAAGCGAAGACTAACAGGATTGAGAATGAAGGCGAGTGCATTTTTTCACACACCGATATGCCCTACTTAAATTACATACTCGCAACTACATAAGTACGGCTTGCCACACCGACATAATCGTGCAGCAGCTATCAAATCAATCTTCATTTTCCAGCATTCGGTCGGCGCTCAGTCGCTTGCGAGTATGAAAAATATTAACTCGTTAAATGCAAAGAAGTGAAGAAGCGCAATAGTTTTGAGTAATTACTGGACTTATGTCGGACAAAGTTGTTATTGTACAAGTATTACTGCCAAACAAAGTGGAACTTGAAATTGGTAGATAATTAATAAATAGCATACTTTTTAAATAGTGGTTGTAAAAAATTACTGGCAGTAGTATGAATTAAAGCTGAAGAACTTTGTTAATTTTTTAAAGTGATAAATATTCAAAAAAATTTCTCAATATTTGAGGTGGAAATATTAGTTACAATATCTAGAGTTTCTTTTCGAGAGAGTTTTGCTTGGTTATGCTTCACAGTATTGTTAGAAATATTGCAACTCGACTAAAACAGGTCTCAGTCTTTTCAGAAAAAGTTTACGGAATCACAAAACTATCATAGACCAAAAAGTTCTAGAGGTCAAGATGCTCATTAAGTAAAGGAAAGAATCAAAAATCGTTATCAAATTAGTTTTTGCTTACTTCCTACTAATCCAACCGAAGACCGGTGCCCATAATCTGTTATAAAGGATTCATTAACAACAAATATATTGGCCTTAAGGATCACTCATCAATATTAAAAGAGTCATATAAGCAGAAAATGTGAGAGACAATTACACCAAAGCAGAAAGTCCTCTCCGTTGGCTAGTGCATCCATTTATTGGGCGCAGACTTTTATCAACAAAACTAGAGAAGGAAATAAGCTCCGCACTTATGCAAAAAGATGAATGGCCACTCAATAGTTGTTACATGGAATGCTTCAGAAATTTTGAAAGCGACATCAGCTGCTTAAAGCCCTTTAATTTGGAGAGCCGATCGGTTGAAAAAGCTAAACGAGAAATAAAAATATATTCGCAGGAGACTAGCTTAAGAACTCAAGTAATTTGTTCCGCTAATGTGTTGGTATATGAGAAACCAGTTTGGTAATATTGAGCTACCAACTTCTTCATTTAAATTCCACTGCAAACCTTCGCTAAAATATTATACTTTTTTCATCGAAACTCTTGCTCAATTGGTGCATGCGTCACACAGAAGCTTTTTGAGGTGTTAAGGCAGCAACAAGAGGTGGGCATACATGTCCCAAAGAAGACCTTCGTTACCGCCTATACTTTATCGCTATACAAGTTCGTATATACACACATATACGCACATGCTTTGCTGATTCTAATCAAATGCAAATTTTTAAACGCTTATAAACTACAATGGGAAAAACCCCCGGGACCTCGAAATACAACAAATGTAGGCAGTAAAGTGTAGAGCCGTTCTGGCACGGTTAAGGAAGTTGTTTTGACGGATTTTTGCCTTAAATAATTACCGCCGTTAAGATAAGCGCTGTGTGTTGGACACCAACGCTTTGCTGCCACCGCTCGCCGTCATCATAATTGCCGTTTAATCTCCACGCTTGCCATATCACCGCTTGTATCTGCCAAATGGCCCAGACCTATCTCTGGTGCCGTCGCACATGTGGCACATACATGTCTGTATGTATAATTGTTTTGCCTCTTTTGCATAGTTATTGTAATTTGTGCGAAATAATAAATAATTTACAAACAATTTGCATTTGTTGTGTGTCCGACAGCCTTCCGTAGAACTTGTCGCATAGTGTGTACCTGGTAGTATGCTGGTGAAGTGGTTTGTACATTAGATCCTCATTGCGTATGTAAATTGACGAGGATTAGGAAAATTAGCATAATTAGGCGGAGATAAGAAAATTTGCATATCAAATGTTATGCGAATGCATTTTTCAATTTCACGTGCATTTGTGATAAATGTTGCATGAAGCGGTGGAACCAGTCACCATAAACTGGAGATAGATGTGTAGATATAGTAAACACTGTTGCCATCGTTAATTTGGCTTGCTAGTGTTATACATATGCTTGTATATATGTATGTTTGTATATGAAGCATGCAAATCTCCTCATGATCACTGATGACAAAAGCGGGTACAAGGTGCTTACGTTGCATAGCAAATGGACTGATGATGATAAATAGCAGATAAGCGAAAGAACAGGAATAGAAATATTATACACAAGATAAAAAAAAAATTTTATTTTAAAGTCTACAAATAACGGGTGATCCAAGTAGAGATATTTTTCAATTTACTTCTTTGACAGATCGCGCTTGAGTCGTGTGAAGCTGTCATGTTATTTTTGTTCAATATTGTTTGGCATTTTATCATGGAAAGATTACGCCTGAACAACGTTTACAAATCGTTCAACTTTGTTACGAAAATAGTCCTATCGAATTCCGAGATTCTTACCTAATTTAAGCTTAAATGACTGGACTAAAATGCACGTTCTGTAAAGAATGTGTTTCGCGCGCTTAGCTCAACTTATGGTCAACGTAATCGGCCTACTGAGCAGCAGTTCAGCATTCATTATTGGATAATATTCGACCGAATAGGTCACGTCCGACAGGCAGGGGAAAAGCAGCCGTAGCTGACAGTGTTCCAAGAAGAATCGATGTTTTCGAGCTGAACTTTGTTCAGCGATCAGGCTCATTTCTGGCTCAATGGGTATGTAAACAAGCGAAACTGCCGCATTTGGAACGAAGTCCAACCTGAAGAGACTCAATAACTGCCATTTTATGCAGAAAAAACAACGGTTTGGTGTGGTTTGTGGACCGGAGGAATCATCGGGCCATATTTCTTCAAAAAATAATGCCGGTGAGAACGTAACCTTCAATGGTGACAATGATAACCGACTATTTGATGCCTTAAATCGAAGCTCGTGCTATCGACTACATTTGTTTTCAAGACGGCGCCATTTCCCATACATCGCATCAGTCAATGGATCTACTGAGAGAACACTTAGGTGAACAGAAAATTTCACGTTTTGAAAAGGTCGATTGAATACTAAGATCGTGGGATGTCACGCCGTTAGACTTTTTCCTGTGTGGATATGTAAAGTCTAAAGTCTATGCGGTCAATACCACTTCGATGCAGGCTTTGAAGTAAAACATCACGCTTGTCATTCGCCAGTTACCAGTCGAAATGCTCGAAAAAGTCATCAAAAATTATGCTCAATGGATGGACCATCTGAGACGTAGCCGCTGCCGACATTTCTAAAAGATAATCTTCAAAAAATAAATGTCAAAGAATGTTCTTTTGAATGTTAATAAATTTAAAGTTTCTGTGTTTTTTCATTAAAAGTAGGGAACTTCGAAATGGATCACCCTTTATAAGCATATTTGTAAGAATTTTTTAACATAACGTGTTTCAGAGCATATTTTTCAAAAGTAAGCCAAATGTTCCGCGCGTATGCTTCAAAAAGGCAGTCTTTCGCAACTGTTTCCCAAAGCCTAAGCTTTCTGTAAACCGTAAGTAATGTAATAATTTAATAACTAAAACTGAACAAACCTATCACTGCAACGCTAGAAATCTCCTCTCGGCTTAAGCTATTACAATTTTCACAATATCTTGCCGCGAATGCGCTTTGGTGGTCTGGTTCTTTGCCTATCATGCCCTTGTTTCACCATCACCTGGCTAGAATCGCTACTTATCACACTGACAACATCGAAAACAACGCGATCACTCTTAACAGCAGCATCAGCCATTACAGGGTCATTATGGAGCAGCGGGAAACAGTAGCCAGCGCTTTAACCGCTACTGAGGCGCCTACTACACACACTTACACACTCAGAACGACATTGACAAGAGCACGACGACTTTTATTGACATGTTGGACATTTATTGCTGCGCCACGATTTCAGCAGATTCCAGCAATGCGCCGAGAGAAAACATGCCGATCCGTTGTTTGCCTGTACGTATAAGTGTGTGAGTGGGTGTTTGCGATGTAAAGAAGCTGCGGCGTGCGGGCGGATGTGGCGCGCCATGGAACGATCCCAATCGCGTAACGCAAATATGACATTTATGAGTCAGTGCTTTACAAGCGTTTAAGATAACAGTATGCAGCTATGCGTGGAAACACGTTTACAATTTACTGATAACTCGCCGCAAATTGACAGTTAAACCAGTTAACTGAGGCGAAGGCACGTAATACATGTACGTGTGCGGGTGTGGCAAAAGTAAAGATGTAAAGCGAAAACGAATGGAAATACAAATAGAGCCAAAGGAATAGTAAAGTTAGAAATATTCAGTGAGAAGGCTTTAAAGGTAAGGAATACCTACTATAGTGAAATAAAAGATTTATGAAATACTAACTCCGAATATCGAAAAGAGAGCGAACAAGTAAGGAAGGGCTAAGTTCGGGTGTCACCGAACATTTTATACTCTCCCACGATAAAGTGATAACCGAGATTTCATTATCAGTCATTTACATATTTTTCAAATACCGTATTTGTGTAAAGTTTTATTCCGCTATCATCATTGGTTCCTAATGTATATATTATACAGAGAAGGCATCAGATGAAATTCAAAATAGCGTTATACTGGAAGAAGGCGTGGTTGTGAACCGATTCCACCCATATTTTGTACATGTCATTAGGGTGTTAAGAAAATATTACATACCGAATATTACCATTCAATTTTTTTTTCAAACGGTTAAGTAGTGCCCGTAGACATCGTTTTTTTGGAAGGTGTAAGCGACGCGACACCCATTGGCTTTTAAAAAAGCCTGCAGCTTCCTTCTGCCATTTCTTTAAAATTTAGTGTTTCTGACGTTTTTTGTTTGTCGGTTAACGCACTTTTAGTGATTTTCAACATAACCTTTGTATGGGAGGTGGGCATGGTTATTATCCGATTTCTTCCATTTTTGAACTGTATATGGAAATGCCAAACGACTCTGTGAATTTCTGACATAGCTGTAGTAGCCGAGATATGTACAAAAAAGCTTATAGGGGGAAGAACGCCCCTTTTCCAAAAACGTCCAACTATGCCCCTTAATGCGATCCTTTGTGCTCAAATTTCACTTTAATATCTTTATTTATGGCTTCCAATGACACGAGGTTGCAGCCATTAAGATGGCAGTAGACCTGCCCATCTTCGGACTTAGCTTTCTTCAGAGCCAAGAAATATTACCGTTTCATCATGATATCTCAATTTTTACTTAAGTTACAGCTTGCAAACGGATTTACGGGCGGACGTTCAGGATTGACAGACGAGACAGACATGGATTACAACTCGCTATCAATAGATCAGTGTTTTTATATATAAGGCTGATATGGATGCCCGGACTTACCAATAGCGGAACAAAACTATAATTTTAAAGCTTTGATGAGGAGTATAAAAGGCATCGATTGCTTATGCTAAAAGAGGAGCCATTGGCAAGAGGTGGGGTCTCTCACCGAATGTGGTCCTCTGGCTTCAAGGCACCATAGTAAAGTCCGTTATGTTCTATGGAGTCTTTATGTGGTGGAGAGCTCTAGAAAAGAAACTAGAGGACGTTCAACGGGCGGCGCTCATCACCATGTGTGGTGCACTAAGATCCATTCCAACCATGGCACTTAACGCCATTTTGAACATAGTGCCCGTAGACATCGCTGGAAGGTGTAAGACCCCGAAAGTGGCTATTGCCTCAGAGAATCTGGGTTCTTAAAAGAACACGTATCTGAACACTCGGATAATCTTACACACTTTGACTACATGCTCACCCAGATCATGGAGTCGCCAAACGTAACTCTGGTGGCTTCTTCACTGCCCACATGCCGGCGAAAGAGCTATCGGTGGGAAGAAGCCGTTGCAGGAAAACGGCTTCTTTACGGTTGGCTCAAAGCTAGTTACTTTTGCAGTGTCTTCCAAGCCGAGGTTGCAGCCATTAAGATAGCAGTAGACCTGCTGCTCCGGAGTGCAGCTTTCTTCAGAGAAGTGACTATTCGCTCAGATAGCAAAACGGCGATACTAGCCTTGAAATCATTTACAGTGCGTTCAGGATTGGTCGAGGAGTGCATAAACTCGCTATCAATAGCATCGAGTGTTTTTTATGATAAGGCTGATATGGATGCCCGGCCATAGCGGAATCGCAGGAAATTTTAAAGCTGATGAGGCACCCTAGAACCGCGATACGTAAAACGGGAGCGGGTCGGTGGTCCCGTATTCTCTTCCATCGGTACTTGGGCTGTCGCAAAAGTCTTTTGGCCTAAGACTCATCGCAGGAGATCTAGTGATCTCTTTGCCCTGAGTAAAGCTATCCCCTCCCTAGTTTGGGGGCTTTTAACAGGCCATTGCCCTATTGGCGTCCATGCTGTAAGGTTGGAAATCTTACCAGACGCCGTTTGGTGGACACAAATTAACACTTCCTTCTTGACTGTCCCGCGTTTAAGAGGTCAAGGCTTAAATACTTAAACCTTCGGACATTCCACCGAACTGGCGGGAGTTAAAATTGAATGCCTTTACAAATTTGTATTGGCTTCTAAGCATTTTGCTATTCTATAAGTCCGAACACAGCAATTATTCTTTTCTATGGCTTCACAAAGGACCACATGTACCGGTCCACGTGTGGTTATCGGACGGCCATCTAACTTAACTTAACCTAACACTTAAAAGGAGACTTGTCCAATAACGATATTATTTTATGGTAAATAAAATATCTCTTAATATTGGATTTAAAATCTGGCAAGGTTTGCGACTTGAATAATGGATGTTTTAAGTAAAACAGAAATTTAATTTCAACGAATCATTGGAAATTAATAAAATAGATGGATAGAGAAGAAATTCAGCATGCAGCATAAAAATTAGTCCATGGCTATTCAATGGATCAGAAAATGTAATCTGATGTTGTGAGATGGTGTCAGCAGTAAATAGATAACGATGTGGGCCACCTAGAAGTCAAGAAATCTAAAACTAAAAGACACTTTTTTCTCTTGAGAGGTCCATCAAGCGCCGAGTTTTTTCAAATGCAATTTTCCACAAAAATTTTCAACCATTTTAATTCCGGATTAGACATTTATAGAGATTAAAGAGCATTGATGTTACACTAAGAGGCTCTCAGCATATTGCCTTGCTACAAAATTCATACCTAATTGACTTTTTCTTCTGGAATACCTACAGGTAAAGTGTTGAAAAGTAGCCGCCATTTTGCAGACAAGCTCGAACACACACGTAAGACTGAAACGCCAAGTACACCAGATGTGTTTTTATAAAAAAATGTCGGACTACCTTGTTTTTGCATAATTATTCAGCGAAAGATCCAAAGAAACTGCCAAAATCGAGTATAAAGTATGTGAGAAAATTATGGCAAATATAATGAAAAGAAATCCCAAATAAGAAGACTTCAAATTTGTTTCTTCAAAATCACTTTACTCATAAATATGTTAGTATGTACCTAAATCTGTATCTAGCATATACAGAGTGATACAAAATTATGCGCTAATTTTACGAAATCCCCTTCAATGCCAATAATTCGTGGTTATTTCAATATGCTGAAGCAGCCCTCCGCGCTCAAACACATGTTCATGTGTGTATTAGTGTATGCGCCCCCAACGATGTGCAGCACATGTTAAATGCTGTGTGTAAATTGTGCGCTTCGTGCAAATTATGACATCTCTACAAATCTGCGGCACGTGCAACGCCCTTCGATCTCAGTGGCGTGCGATTATTGTCTTCCCTTTTGCAAAGTTTTTAGCCAAAAATTTATGACTCGATACCCGATACATTCATTAACACGCTGTGAATTATTAGCGCCGAAAGTTTATTAGAAAGTGAAATGCGACAGAGCCACAGACAGCGACTTTTGGTGGGGGAAGTTGGCCAAAAAAGTACAAACTATGCAACACATTTAGAATTTGGGGTTCACTGAGGGTTGAACCTGCGCCGCCGCCAGTAGCATAATTCTTGGAACCCTTACGATTAGTCTGTGCGGAAATGTAACGAAAATTTGCTCATATTTCGCTCGAGGGTAAATTTAATAACCATAAAAGTTTTATTTATTGTTACGGCTGCAGAGGCCAATACTTGTTAGTTGGGAAATGAATTAATTGGCGATAGACTCTTAGTGAAGTTAATTGTGTCTTCTACGGATATATGAAACAATAAGGAAGAACGGTGGATGAAGTGAAAATATTTCATTCCTCAACTCCAAGTTTTGAAGCTGAAGAACAAAATAAAGTTCCGTCGGAAAATATTAATTGTAATTTAGGCAAAGTGAAAAAAAATTATTTACTTTCCGATGTAACCAAACCAATTCTAATATTGCAATACTTTGCCCGTTTGCTAATTTACAGTCTCTAATACACAGTTTTTACATGGCATGGAAACATTTTAATAATCAAAACGCATCAAATTGCGATCTCTTGAAAGCTCAGGAGTTTGAATATGCCTGTCTGGCTTTTCACTTTGCTTTCAAAACATCAGTCAATAAACGTTTGTACTTGAAGCGGTAGTAAACGTCTTCTTCTTTATTGCCGTAAACAACGCTTACGCGATTATAGCCGAGTTTGCGCCAATTGAAGATTCTCAGTGTAGCCAGGACCTCCTCCACTTGGTCTTTCCAAAGGAGTTGAGGTCTTCTTCTTCAGTCCGAAGTTCACAACCAGACCCATATGCTTCGCTTTTTTATCCAGTCTGGAGAAAACAAAACTAAAAACGCGGATGTTGAAGCCAATAATATCTACATATAAAATATCATTGACGTACGCCATCAACTATACACTCTTATAAAAGATTGTGCCTTCACGAACTATTTTTTCCAGCAGTAGATTAAAGAAGTCACACGATAGGGAGTCGCCTTGTCTGAAACCTCCTTTGGTATCGAACGACTCGGACAAGTCTTCCCGATCCTGACTGAGCTTTTGGTATTGCTCAATGTCACAATACACAATCGTATTAGTTTTGCGGGGATACCAAATTCTAACAAAGCGGCACACACTGATAAGGTCCAATCAATTTGTAGACGGTGGGCTTTGTTCTTTCAGACAATACGCTCCGTAGGACCTTATGCGTGATACTAAAGAAGCTTATCCTATGATAGTTGGCACAGATTGTGAGGTTTTCTTTTCTTCTTTTTTGTGGATTGGGCAAAGCACACTTAAATTCCAAACGTTGGCATGCTCCTTATCAGTTCTTCGCCGCCGTGTTTGAATAGGTCGGCCGGTAATTGCTATTCGAACTTCTTCTTGGTCTGGCAGTTTAACTTCTGCTCCATCGTCATCGATTGTAAAATCGGGTTCATCATCTGCTTCGGCAAGCTGAAGAAGTGTTCACAAATTCCATAATTTCAGTATGCTCTGGACATTAGTCACTAGATCACTTCTATAAGATCCGGTCTCCTTCTTTGTAGCCGCATATTTTCGTAGAATTTTCGAGCATTACCCCTGTCGGCCAACTTGTCAAGCTCTTCGAACTCACGCATTTCGGCCTCTCTCTTCTTGTGCTTGCAATTCGTCTAGCTTCCCTCTTCAACTCTCGTTATCTATCCCATCCCGCACGTTTTGTGGTCGATTGTAACGTTGCGAAGCAGTCTGTTTTCTTCTCTCTACGACACAGCACTTCTCATCGTATCAGCTGTTATTTTGCCTTTTGCGGAAGCCAATGGATTCGTTTGCAGCTGTACATAGGTAGCTTGAAATGCCGTCCCATAATTTCTTTATACCGGGTTGCTGAAAAGTGCTCTCAGCTCATCCTACCTACCGATTACCTTCAGGAACATTTATTTTCTAAAGCCTTATATAATTTCGAAACTTCTTCAGTGTTCAAGAAAGCTTAGCAAATAACCCAAAGAGCTTTTATCATTATTAGTTCACCACCTTATTTCTACAAACACAAGTACTTACTACTTTAATTACAATAAATTAACTAAATACCATAAAATTGGATGCCAAGTTTGCCATAACACAAATTTTGTTTTAGAAAATATTTTGCAAATATAAAATCACTTTGTTGTCCTTACAAAATCTGCATAAATGTGGAAGGTAATTATTTTAGTTATTCCGATAGCTCATGCTATTCAAAAATAATGCATTACAAAGCTCTCTCCAATGCAAACTAATTTCAAATATTTACTGCGTACCTCAGAACGCCCTAAAGTATGTTACGAAGTTTGCTGATAACAAGCAATATCGAAATAATTACCAATATCTATAACGGGAAATGTGCAAATTGATGCATTGGACCGGAATTTATAAGCAGTGCAGAGTTTACAAATAAATTTTTGACATTAGCAATTAGAAAAGCCAAGCGGCCACAAAATGTATGCTGAGAAAATGAAAATGCCATGCCAGACAGATAATTGAAATTTTGGTCAAATGCAGGAATTCGGCATGTCTGCACGCATATACAATGCGAACAGATGTAGGCAGGTGTGTTGTTGTATTTTAAGAAGGAAGTTTTATGGACACAACATTGCCATATTGGAAAGACGCTTACGCCACAACGGAAGAGGCTGCTCAAAAAGTCGGCATATACGATGAAGAATGCAGTGTAATGTGTGTAGGTGTGTCCAGCATATGCAAACAAATAATTTTATCGGCATCTTAGAATGTCAATGCATGAATATAAATATATATATAAATATATATGTATATACAACTGCACTTGCTTAATATTATGCCGCAGCGTCAATGTGTGTGTGTGTGCAGTTGATTTGACGCACACACTCAATGCGCCACCGCTCTTGGGCTTGGCACACGAGACTACATGACATTTGAATGCATCATTGAACATGTCCGTTTCATTATTTCCCACTCATTCACTCAAAAATGCATGCCACAAACAATGGCCGAGCGATAATGCCTATCAACATTTGAACAAGTGCCCAATTTGTGCATAATGACACACATAGAACACAATCACTTGCCAACGCACGCACACATATACACAAATACTCATGCATTTCACACACACACCCATACACACAGCTACACATTGGCGGCTTGTTGTTGAAGGATTGTCCCAGCGCTGCAGAGTTTAATGGTCGGCTGCAGCTTTAATAAGACGCTGTCGCTTACAGGTATTTATTCGGTTGGCATACAATTTGACAAGCACTCACACACACACGCACTCACATTCATACATACATATATATTAGCTTATAATAGGCGTAATGCTGAATTTACATACCAAAGTGCATACAAATGCAAACAAACCAAGTAAGTAAGTAATCGTGCGATGTATTGTTGTTGCAGCTGAATATTTAATATGCAACCGACAGCAGCAACTTGAATGTGAATTCACACATACACATTTTCACACATTTATTTTCTAAAGCCCTATACTATGTGGAGCCCGTTAGTAGAAGCAGTGGTTCGGGAATATTTGGAAACTGACAGTTGTCAAAGCAGCTCTAATGCAGCAGACCTCTGGGTAAAATGTGCTTATGAGCATATATATTTACTATAAATAGATACATACATTGTTATACAGTGGAAGTTCAGAAGTTGTTGTATTTGCAATGTAGAAAATTCTATGGCATTTACATTGATTGTTTCTTAATTGAGAAAGGTTTCGTGAAGGTACCTCGTCTATTAAGAAAGCTTAGGTTCAGAGATCGATCCTTACATGGATCTCACTTGAACAACTTAGAACGCCGCTCCTTACACTGACGCTTTGAGCCTATCACAAATTTGTTGAAACAGCTAATGACTGTCCTAGAAAGTCGTAGAAAGATTGTCCATAAACAGACATAGCAGAAATCTTCTAGTTGTAAAGGCTGGACAAAGAAAAAGAAAATGCCTGGATTTTTTCCCCTCAACTTCCACGATACAACTACATTAACTACTAGCTTCCAAAAAGATTTTTAACCATAACGTATGAATGCTTATTGTCCAGTAACAACTCCTACGCTTGCAGCAAGATGGACGTTTCTAAGGTTAAGTAGGTTAGTAAATATCCCACGGTATACTCCAGGTCAAAAAGATCTTGCAAAGTCTATTGGTTCAATGCTAGAGCACAAGACGCCATTGGAGATCCAAATCGATCCCATTCTAATGTAAGCAGGGCATTCTAATGTAGCCCTTCTGGCTAGTTCATCGGCTTTGCTAATCGTCAACGATACCGCTGTGACCAGGCAAGAGTCTGTTGATGAAGTAACTTGTTGCTATTTCCGGTGATGACAGACTCTCCTTAACGTATGCACTATTATAGATCGACATCTTGAAAACTGAGTGGCTAGTTCGGGTATATAAAGAGGGACATGTGTAAATCGATTCAATTCGCCACGTTCATTTAGAACATATACAAGTATATATCTTATTTGGTATCACCGCAAAACTAATACGGCTGTGTAAACTGACGTTGAGCAGTACCAAAATCTCCGTCAGGATCGGAAATTTCATTTCAGACGAGTGACTCCCTTTCACGTGACTTCTTCAATCAACTCTTAGGGAAAATAATTGAAGCTGCAGAACTAAACAGAGAAGGTACTAGCTTCTCAAAGAGTGTAAAACTAAGGTTACGAACATAACATCTGCGCCATTAGCTCTGCTTTTTGTAGAGTGGATAAGGAAGCAAGGCAAAAGGATCTGGTAGTAAACGAGGGCAAGACGAAGCCAATTCTTCGAAGTCATAGATAATTTCGTCTATCTTGGAACCAATAACAATGCCAGCTTCGAAATCCAATAATAGAATAATCATTGCTCTCTCGACGAACAAAAACCAAACTCTATAAGTCACTCATTATTCCCATCCTGCTATATGATGCAGAGGCATGGACGATGACAACATCTGGTGAGTCGACGTTACAAGTTTTCAAGAGAAAGGTTCTGCGGAAGATTTACGAGTTTTCAAGAGAAAGGCTCTGCGGAAGATTTATGGTCTTTCGCACATTGGCCATGGCGAATAACGCATTCGATGGAACGATGAGCTGTATGAGTTATACGACGACATTGACATAGTTCAAGCAATTAAAAGACTGCGGATACGCTGGCTAGGTCACGCCGTACGTATAGACGAAAACACTCCAGCTCTGAAAGTATTCGACGCAATACCTGCCGGGGGAAGCAGAAGAAGAGGAAGATCTTCACTCCGTTGGAAATACAAAGTGGAGAAAAACCTGGCTTCACTTGGAATATCCAGTTGGCGCCACGTAGCGAAAAGAAGAAACGACTGGCATGCTATTGTTAACTCGGCTATAATCGCGTAAGCGGTGTCTCCGCCAGTAAAGAAGAGAAACTCGAGCCCTAGACTACATTTAATTCTAAACCAAAAATTATCAATAAACTCGAATTTATGGCATAATTTGAAAGCTTGAATTATAAAGCCGCAGAAATCAAGGAAATGAACATCTCCCAAACACAGCTCCACACATACACTAACACACTTCCACTCCGCTGTGTATGTTCATATGTAGGCAAATGGCTTTTTCAGCAAGCGGACAACATAAACCATAAGAGCCAAAGCCAAGGCTAAAGCCCGGCCTGCAGCTGAAGGCGAAGCGACACTTGAAACACTTCAAAATATGGCTGTGTGCCTGCAAGTGCGTGCGTCATGCGTAAGTCAACTGTGTAATCGAGGTGTTGTTGCTGTTGTTGGTGTTGTTTGCGTTGCACGAATACGTGTGTCAATGGCAACATAAGTCCAATTATTTATTAATGAAAGCACTTGTAAGCAATTAAAATAATTTTGCAGCTTTTTGGAGCGGCCAAGCAAACAAACAATTTGCCAACGCAGCAAACGTGCAACACGGCTCACTTTGTATGTGTGTGTGCGTGTGGGATTATTTTCATATTTTTACACTTGAGATTGCAGCATAATTGATCAATCGCACAGCAAACAAGCTGCCACCGACCAACCGCTCCGGCCAACCAGCTTGCCAATCAAACACCCACACACACATATGCGCGCGCATGTATATCTGCATGTTGCAAGCCGCACGGTGCTGTCATCCCGTCAGTCAGGCAGTTAGTGAAGCGTTCGGCTGGTCACGAGGTGGCCAAGCAAAAATTACTTTAATTGAATTGTTGTGTTGGCCGTCTGACCGAGCGTCCCCCGATCCACCAGTGCAAAGCTTCTGCATATGTTTTTGTTGCTGTTGCTGTTAATGATTGTGTTTGCTGGTGATCTTATTGTTGATGCTGATGTTGCTGTTGGCGCTGATGCGTGCGTAACGCATGCAAATACCAATGCTCGCCTGAGTACGCATGTTGCAACAACAACAATATCTACAACATTTGCAGCAGTATTGACTGCACTTGCAACACACTTAAGTTGCATTTGCATGCAAATAGCTATTGTTTTATTTCAAGCGCCGGCCCGAAGGAAGGTGGGAGCAGCAAATGGAAAACAAAAAAAACAAAAACGCAGAGACGAGGAGACGAGGAGGTGGCAATCAGTCATCGGAATATTTGCGTGGATAAGCATTTTATTTCTGTGGATGACACGCATGCAAATTCGCATGAATTCCTTTTTATTTTCAAAAAAATAATGGCATTTTTAATGGATTTTTGTGGAGATTTTTTTTTTTTTTTAAGTAGATTCTTTGTTCTACAGTTTACTTTAATCTCACGGTAAAACCCGCCACAAACTCAGAGTTTAGCATCCAATCATACTTCTTTTAACTCACTTTAATTCAGTGAACAGTTCCCTAGCCTTTCCATAAAAAAAATCGACTTAAACTAAAAGAAGTTAAAACGTCATGCTGCAGAGACAGTCGACATAGCTAAGGCAATTATTCCTCTTCCGGATCGAATTCAAGCTGAAATAAAAATGTAAAATTATGGCACAAGTTTTTGGTTTCTCTGGAAGCAATACAAAATTACAAGAAAAATGCATTCATCTTTCATAAGGTCTAAAACGTGACCGAATACCCAGGCTTTTTAAAAACTTCATCTGAAAAGCACGCTTCCGATCTCATATGCGTTAGCTGACTTTTATATTACTGGATTTGTTAACGCTAATGTTGCAATCTGGCAACTCCCGGCCTTGTGGTAATGTTTGACATTTTTAATGTTATTCATACATATATACAGTCAACATTTCTGTGCGACTATATTTTACAATTTTCGGCGTGGATTATCTCAGCAGCAGTGCATCGATTGACTTCATTCCATTTTTGGCGATAAAGTGAACATTTCATTATAAAAAATATTTGTTCACTTTGCATCCCACACAATTTTCCATTCGCTCAAAAAAAGATTCGTGGCGATTGGTCGAGAGAAATGTTTAAAAATACAATAACGGTGGTTCGAAACATGCCTATGACATCGTGACGGGTGATGAATGGAGATTTTTGCGTATAGGCTCGAAAGTAAACCGCAGTTGACTGTACGAGTTTTATCTTAAATCCAATATGCACTGTCTGTTATTTGGCTTGCCTAGAAATTGTAGCATAGTCTTGTCAGAAATAGTAATGTAATACTCACTGATATTATAGACTTTGAATTAGATTTCTTTTAAGAGAAAGACATTTGAAGCTCAAACGACAAATGTCACCAGTCTTTGAATTTTATGGGTGCTCAGCTGTTAGTAGCAAAAACTAAAAGGTCTAACCGGAGACTTAAATCTGGTACCACGGGGAGCAGTTGAGAGTTGACATCTGCTCATTGGGTTTAGCCTTCTGAGGAGAAGATTCGTAGTGGCTGTGGTTTAAACCTAAAGGCAGGTAGAATTGAAAATTTCAGTTCAGTGTGGAGTCGCACTGCTGCCGGGTGCCGGATCCACAGCACGGCAAAGGTTTATGTCGGCCTCGTAAATTACGAGTGGTACTTCTTCTTCTTCTTCTAAATTGGCGTAGACACCGCTTACGCGATTATAGCCGAGTTAACAACAGCGCGCCAGTCGTTTCTTCTTTTCGCTACATGGCGCCAGTTGGATGTTCCAAGCGAAGCCAGGTCCTTCTCCACTTGGTCCTTCCAACGGAGTGGAGGTCTTCCTCTTCCTCTGCTTCCCCCGGCGGGTACAGCGTCGAATACCTTCAGAGCTGGAGTGTTTTCGTCCATCCGGACAACATGACCTAGCCAGCGTAGCCGCTGTCTTTTAATTCGCTGAACTATGTCAATGTCGTCGTATATCTCGTACAGCTCATCGTTCCATCGAATGCGATATTCGCCGTGGCCAATGCGCAAAGGACCATAAGTCTTTCGCAGAACTTTTCTCTCGAAAACTCGTAACGTCGACTCATCGGTTGTTGTCATCGTCCAAGCCTCTGCACCATATAGCAGGACGGGAATTATGAGCGACTTATAGAGTTTGGCTTTTGTTCGTCGAGAGAGGACTTTACTTTTCAATTGCCTACTCAGTCCGAAGTAGCACCTGTTGGCAAGAGCAATCCTGCGTTGGATTTCCAGGCTGATTTTGTTGGTGGTGTTAATACTGGTTCCTAAATAGACGAAACTTTCTACAACTTCAAAGTTATGGCTGTCAACAGTGACGTGAGAACCAAGTCGCGAGTCCGACGACTGTTTGTTTGATGGCAGGAGATATTTCGTCTTGCCCTCGTTCATTGCCAGACCCATTTTCTGTGCTTCCTTGTCCTTATGAGTGGTACACAACTATTTATTTGTCATTGTTCTTCTAAAACATCGATTTAATTAGTAATCCACCGTATAATCTGGATTTGGCACCGAATGACTTCTTTTTCTTTCCGTACGTAAAAAATAAACTAATGCGTTTAGTACGCATGTTTTGGAGATACCTCAATCAAAGGAGCAAAAGTCCTTCGACAATTAGTTCAAACGGTTGCGAAAATTTAGGAGAATATATTGAAAAGCAATAAGGCTATTTTCGAATGTTAATACTTGTTCTGGTATCTAATTGCAAAATATAAAAAGCAACTCTCGTATTTAGAAAGTGTATAGCTTTAATCAAACGAAGTACCGTGAGGCTAACCTCTGAAGCTTTCGAATTTAAGTTAAGTATTTAAGTTGGTTAGTTAGCAAAGTGTTCAACTAGGCTAATATTCTACAAAATTTAATGCGGTACATACTAACGGGTAAGTAACAATAACTTCGGTCGATTCGGGCTTCCTCTATCGCTAAATTGAGTTAATTTCCTTTCCTCTCTATATGACTTTACAATGCAGGGAAGGAAATATCTGTTACCACCAGCTGACACTACATTGGAGGTTATCAGACAGACAATAAATATCGGTTTTTTATAGCTTATGACCTAATCTAGCTTACGGAGATTCGTGCACTCGAAACCACACAGAATCAACTCAACTGAGATGACATTGTCCACTCATATATATGTAAAGCGCATGATATGCAAATTTTTAGATCACACACTATGAAATACCATATATGTAGTTCTGAGATTCAAAGATGTTCAAATCTTTTGAGAATATAGCCAATGGACTATGTGGTTTCCAAGGGAAATCATGAAAAGACATAAATATCTTGAAACTACTCAAGAAAACTTGCGGGGTGGAAAAAGTCGTCTATAAAAAAAATAAAAATTAGTTGCAATACGCAAGGAGCATTTTAAAGATCAAATCGGATATCAAAAGGCAGGCTTTTTTAAAGGGATCTTCGAAAATCAAACAAGACTATGCATGTAACTGTATGCTCATCAATTAAATACAGTATACTTTAACCATTTTATTTTTAACTTAAGATATATAGAATTGATGAGTGCTGAGCCCACGTCTGCACCGCAAAATCTAAAATGGATCAACGCCAAGAAAATCACTCATTCGATTGACAATTTCCAAAAACGAATGTTAATCGCCGCAATTCCCCATGACAAGCGAATAATGACAGCATCAAACAGTCGGTGCGTCTTAACAGCCTTATAAGCACAAAATCTACGTGTCACGCGGCAGCAACTAGGCGACGTAGCTTAATCTCACAAGCGATTACAGGCGAAGCCGCGCAGAGCGACACCAAACAGCGGCAACTATACTGACCGGTATTTGCGCTGCTTCAAAAGCGTATATCATCATTATCGCGGTGCAGGCACAGCGGCAAATGCCGCATTAACCGCAGCAGCCACAGCGACTACAACGACGGTGAGCGCATCAACATCACGGTGACCACATCAACCGGCCGCAACCACTTTATCGAACAGCGATTGCCACCGCACGAACAGCGTTTACCGGCTACCGCATTGCGCGACACGTAATAGCGAGACCCCAACCGCCGACACCCCACGCGCAACCGCGCACATGCGCGCGCATTTCAGGGCCACGCACGTACGCCAACCCGTCAGCCAGCAACGCTGCACGGCGCAGAGAAATTAAATTCGCAACCGAAATGCAATTTATGTGCGATTTTCAATTATTTCATACCAAAAAGCCAAAAAATACAAACAAGCGCAAAGGTAGAAAGCGGCGCGCAGACAACGGCCGCCTGTCTATCTGTCACACAGCCGCGCGCGGTGCAAAGCGACGCGCTCCGCCGCCGTACATTGCGGCACATTTCTACCACGCAGCAGAAATATAATTTATTATTGCCGTCTGCACGTTGAATTTTTATTATTTATATTCTTATTGCGCGTATATATTTCATTTGTAATGCCACATATCCGCACATACTGACCGCACGGCCGGCAGACGGACTCTGCTAAAGCAGCGCGCCTACATTACCTTTGCCGCTGACCGGCGCGCCGGGTCGCGCGTGTTTCGTTTCGTTCTGCGATTTATCGATAATCCGAGTTGATAAACCAAAAAACGAAACGGATTGCGGCAAAGTGGGGCTCACGAGCGCAGCGCAGCGCGGATTAAACCTTAAGACGCACACACCAACGATAAAAAACCACGCTAAACAATACCAATGTATGTGTTTGAGTGCGCGCATTACATAAATAAATATAATGTAAGTTAGCAAAAAATCGGCAAAATACAATAAATAAATAAACGGTGCTTTCGTATTGATTTTGGGCACATTAGCTTTGCTCTTAAACAATACATTTTTCATCAAAAAAGCAACGGCAGCCAGATATGCGCGAGCGTGTGTATGCACGCGTGTGCGTGCGCAAGCTTTGGAGATCATAAATAATGCAGCGATGCGAGCAAAATCGGCCATCAAATGAAAAATATTTATATATTTTTTGCGCTTGTGTGTGTGTACAATAAAGGGCTCCTCGCTCGAAACAATGCTGTGGCTGCAGCGCGCACGGTGGCAGACGAAGGGAGGGCGGCTGGCAGTAGCTGCACTTAATGGCTCATGATTTATGAACGTCGCAAGTGGACAACATAAAGCACAGCACACACACATGTTCTTGAATGTATGTATGTACGAGCTCAATCCGCTGCAGCGTCTGAGGCAGAAATAAAATAATGATCTCCGCTTGCGAAAACCGAAGAAGAGAATGAACTAATTTTGAAGCAAAGGAAGATTATCCGACGATATGAACTGCTCATTTGAAGACTTAAGATCAAAGCAATACTTTTGGCTGGCTATTTACCTACCTATCATAAGCATGTATATGTATATGTGTGCTACTTCCCACATGGATTCGTTTGCAGTGTGCCTCACGTAATACTACAATAACAATAAAAACTCAGTTTTCTGCTGACAGCTGATCGCCTGAGGACAAAACTTGCTTGTCGTTACAGACTCGTTCTGTGGGCTTGAAGGTAAAATTTATGGACTTCTCCTAAATAATACAGCATTTCTTAGGTTGTATAGTATATACTTTTTATATCTTTTATCTTTCTTTAGTATTCACAAACTTGTAAATTCATTAAAAAAGACTAGTCACTAATAAAAATAGTTATTTCCTTTAAATCTAGCCAAAGATGTTTTGAAAAGTGTCTTAGACCTAAACACCGTCAGCACAAATGAAAAAATATCATCTATTTTACCTATCTAATCTTCGAACTCCCTCTATACCAATATGTCTGAAACCCGCAGAGCTAATACATGTAAGCTGACGTTGAGCAACACCAAAAGCTCCGTCAGGATGGATAAGGACCACTCTGACCCGCTCGATACCAAGCGAGGTTTCAGACAAGTAGACTCCCTATCTTTTGTTGGAAAAAAAATATGAGCTGCAGAGCTAAATAGAGAAGATACAATTTTTTATACGAGTGAACAGCTTCTTTCTGTTTGAACACTCTTAGCCTCCCAGTACTGTATCTCTAACTTCAAATTCAATTGGAGAATCGAGCTTATCGTATCCTCAATACATACAGCAACCAACTACTTTCTTGCCTGAAAAGGCCGACGCAAGGGGATCCAAGCATCATGCACCTCGGCTCTCAAAGCTATTCCGGAGAATGCCTTCCGCGACGCCTTCAATGCTTGGAAATCGCGCTGACAGCGCTGCATCGACGCAGAAGGAGCCTATTTTGAAAGTTTTTAAAGAGTTGTTACGATTGGTTCCATAATTTTTTTTTTTTTTTAATTGACTCAGTCATATTACTTTCCGTACAAAACCCTGTAAAGTAGTAATACGAGGTCTCTAGTCAATTTTTTAAAGAGCTTATTGAAAGTAACTTTCAATTGTCGTCGACAAGTATTTTAAAATATTTTTTCTTTCAAACTAATTCAATATATCAATACTAATTAGAGTAAAAACGAAACACATCAAAAACATTTCATTAGAATCAACAATTTGAATCAATAATATTCAATTATGAACTCCCCAACAAATATGCAGACCTTCTATTACATTTTTGTCGTTTTTAGTATTTTAAATATCGCGGAAGTCACGATTTGTTCACCTTGAAGAGGCCAAACGAACTGAAAATGACCACCAATAATCATAACAATTGACAATACTAATTTCTCAATCAATTGATTCGGCACGACACGATAACCAGGCGTCAATGGCGGTCGAATTCGATTGACACCAACGCCTCCAAGGAAACGTGTGGCAAACTCATCGTAAACAAAACTTAAGCAAAGTGAAGAGAAGCATATAAAAAAGTAAGGCGGACAAAACTTGAAAGCCTTCAAACGAAAGAATGGCAAAGCACATTTCAATAAACATCCTGGGGCACAGAGTGGAGCTGAGCAGTCGGCGAGGCAGTGCGGCGTCAATCAGTGTGGTCAGGTTAGCTAATATAAAATCAGAGGTGGCAGCGCACGCTCTAGCCGTTGGTGGTGACCAACCATGACTTTGAAAACACATCAGCGCATTGACACTTCCTGATATTTCATTCGCGTGCCACAAATGGCAACACCCCTCCAAATGAGATATTGTCAATTTTGCAGTGATTTGTGCGCACAAATTCACTAATAATAATAATTTCAATTTCATATTGTGCACTGCATCACACAAAGGGCAAATGCGTACGAAAATATCTCAGTTAGTGGAGGAAAAGAAGTTCTTATAAGTATCAATTAGTATAAAGATTTACTATATAAAGTAAATAAAAAATATTTACAACAAATTATTGAATAAAAGAGAAGAAAAAAAGCTTTATGACAACTAGTCCTTTCGTATACCTTCTATGACATCATTTGGCCAAGTCCACAACCCCTGTTTAGATCAAGCTAAGCCAACAATATTTGTTTACATTTTGGGAGTTCAATGAACTTTTTGTTTACATTTAGCCAAGTTCACAACTTTTGTTTACTTTTAGCTAATTCCATAACCTTTATTCACATTTTGGGTCAATGACCCATTTGTTTACATTTTATAAGGTCAGTAAGTCTTTTGTTCACATTAAAGTATGTTTTAGGAAAGTACGCCAGGTCCATGAGCACATCTGACAAACGAACTAGGACTCGAGTTCAAAACAAATATTTGTTGTTGTTCTGTTGCAGTTGTTATTTATTGGTGAGAGTAAATACAGAGTTTGTCCGGAAAGTAATAGGACCGAGTCAATTTACCAAAATTTATGGAACCACTGTAGCGCTGCTAGCGCGATTTCCAAGCATTGAAGTCACGGAAGGCATTCTCCGGAACTTTGGATCCCTGCTGTCGTCTCAAAATGCTTGCCATTCATCGGCCTTTTCAGGCAAGGAACCAAAAAAAATTCCAGTCCACATCTGGGCTGTAGGGCGGCTGCGGAGGCGTTAGGATGCCGGCCTTGGTTAGGTAGCTGTTCACAAGAAAGGCGGTGTGAGCCGGGGCATTGCCGTGGTGCAACTCCCAATCGGCTGCGATGTCTTGTCGGACCCGATTAACCCTTCGTTTGAGTCGCTTGAGGACTTCCACGTAACACTTGGCATTGCGATTTGTTCAAGAGGAAGAGAACGATGTATTTGATGTCAAAAAAGACAATGAGCATCGGTTTCACTTTAGACTTGCTCATTATTCCCTTTTTTGGGAGAGGAGACGCCGGCGTGTGCCACTCGGAAGATTGCCTCCTTGTCTCGGGATCATACTCAAAGATCCATGACTCGTCACCTGTGATTACATTATTCAAAAATTTCCGTCACTTTCGCACATGTTCAAATTTTTTTGACACACTTCCACCCGTCGCAATTTCTAGTCGTCAGTGAGAACTTTTGGGACCATCTTCGCGCACACCTTGCGCTCCGCCATAAGGTCATGAACCACAGATGTTGATAAATTTAACATCTGGGCAATTAAATGACGATCTGACTTCAAAACCTCTCGTCACGAGTAACACTGACGGTGTCTGTGGAAGTCGCAGGCCTCCTAGCACTCTGGAACTCGGCCCTTCAAAAACGCCTGGTGCCACCGAAACACACCACTTCTTGCTACAGCAACATTTGGGTAAGCCTGCTTGATCATGTCAAACGTCCCTGTCGCAGATTTACCGAGTTTCAGACAGAATTTAATCACGTATTTCTGCTCCAACGAACACTGCATTTTCGCCTTGCACCACTGACAGAAACACTCCTGACTCTCCGGGTGGTTGGAGACAACTGACCAGCCGCTCGTTCGTTAGCTACCGCCCTCTACCGAATCCAGTCGGTGCACGCACGCTCCAAAGTGCAATCGCGGCGGAAGAAAATCAGTTCTATTACTTTCCGGACAAACCCTGTAAATGCGCACTAATAAAGTCAGATATTGAGGAAATTGTAGACAGTTAAGAAGCCTAATAGTCATTATTAGAATTCAGATATAATAATTGTATCTTTGGAAGAATATGTGACCAGGAAATTTTATATAATTCTTATAGATTTCCAGCAGGCTTCTTATAAACTTTGCTCATTTTGATTCCCTTTCCGTTGCTTTCCTTTCTTAGCGCGTGTGAGTTGAGAACATAACTTCATCTTGCAGCTCTGCGACTTGTCAATTTCTTAGCAGCACTTATTAAATTTATGTAGCATGATGTTTTTATTGTTGTTATTGTTGTTGTCGTTACAAAACTGAAATCTTCTACTCTTCTACGCTTTGCGCTTTGTTTGATAAAAATTGTCAATTACGTAAATTGACTTTGTGCAATTGAATGGAAGCCGACAGCATAGTAAGTGCAACAACTACAACGACAACAACAGCGACGGCAGCCACATTCAATAACAACAACGACAGCGTAATGAACGTAGCAACAGCGTGAGTGGTATGGCGACAGCCACCAACATGTACAGGCAACAACAACAGCAACCGTATCAGCAGCAGCAGGAGTTCTCCAAAAGGCGACCAGTCGATGGCACAAACTCCTCGCTGGCAGCCGCCAATTGCCGGCAGACATCTGTCGACGGCAGTAACAACAACAGCAACAGCACAAGCAGTGACCGCGTGGAGTAGGAAGCGGGCAACAATTCAATTGAGTGGCACTGCCACAGCTAACAACTAGAACGAGAGCAGTAACAACTTAAGAAGCTGTCCGCATTGTTCGCACGAAATGTCCTTTCTCTGAAGGTGCCCACGTTGTTGCTTTTGTTGCACATACTCACATATGTATGTATTTATGGAATATACTTGTATATGTATGCGTGCGTGGTGTTGCAGGGGCAATGTGTGACAGGCGGTCGGTTAAGTGGCAAGCTGGACAACACAAAACATTGCCTGCCAATAGTCGCAGTACCCAATAACAGCAACAACAACAATTGTATGAATTCAATAACGCCAGATATGGCCAGTTCGCTTTGCTGCGCTTAGCTAGCTGCTGCAAGTGGCATGTGGTTCAGCTAGACTAATGTAATGAGAAATTATTAAAACAAAATATTTTGTCGCCGCCACCTCCGCCGCCTTTGTTGCCACCGTCAACTTTGCAACAACAAGCAATCACAGAAGTAAGCTGCTTGACAATCCTGCCGGAGTGTGGCACACACACATGCATACACACGCAGAGTGCTTTAAATTGATTGTGTAGGCATTCCAGCGTATTTGTTTGCAAGCAGCCGCAAGCGTGTCTGTCGACTGGCGGTCGGCCGTGCTCGGCCGTTCTTCGTTGGTCAACTGCCGTCTGTCGGTGCTGCTCTGTCGCCTCGCAGAGTTCTCTGTTTGTGTTCTTAATTAAACGTCCTCCGGCCATTTTTCTATTTGAATATGCAAGCGAGCAATTTCTGTTATTTTGGCCTTTGTTTTGCTATATCAACCAAGCTCTGGTGGACCAAGGGAGGACAGTGGTTCGCCTGTTTCAGCAAGATCTTAATACATAGGCATTTGTATGTGTTTTGCTTCAAAACATTTTCACTTAAGCTCATTCTACTACTACTACTCTGTGATGAATTAGACTTGAAACTATCCGTCTGATTTTTGCTCCTTACTTTAGATGTAGAGCAGCGCAGAGAAAATTTATATTCAGAAAAGAACAGATTTCGAGCCCTGCTATCGAATTTGGAACCAAATTGATCAGATCTTAATATTTTGCAGACCTTCTTCCTAGCAGGATCTTCATTTTCATGTGGCAGTTAAGCTACGAACCCGCCCCTGTTTCTTTTTTTTTTTTGTTTTTGTTTGGAGGATGAGGAAGCATCGAAAGCGGGAGTGCGGGACTTTAATCCACTAAATCTAACCTGCCATACTCCCACCTCATGTCTCTCCCACGGAACTACTGGACATAGTATTACTTCAAGAGAAGAAGACAATTAAGCCTAATTTATGATTTTAATTCTAGCGCCTGTATTCATATTGGCGCCGCAAACAGGATAACTGAACTCATTACCTTTGCTATCAGAAATCGTCAGCTGGACCGAACACAGCCTTTATTTGTCATCATTCTAGATAACGCATTTATATTTTATTTGCTTTACATGTCACATTTTCCAAGTATTCCTTGAGTCCACTATTACACCAAGATGCTTCAACTGTGTTTATGAAGTAATCTCAAATTCTCCTATAGTGAACAATATTTTTTCTTCATTTTTCCTGGAGCTTATGAGCAAGACTTGTGTTTTCTGGTAGCAAACCATTTATGCAGTCATTACATTTGATCCGGAGCTCTTCCAGATATTTAGCCAATACTACCACTATGTATGTCATCCACATGTGCGATTGTTTTCACATTTTTTGGTTGTGGTATTCGTGGCAGCCCGTCGTACATCAGGTTCCATAGTAGCGGGCTTAAAACCGAGCCTTGCGGTACTCCACTGGAGATGGTGTAGCTCGGAGTGCCCCCGTCTGTATCGAATAACAATCTCCTGTTTTGAAAGTAATCCAGCTTTTATTATATTTTCTCAATTTGCGGAGTTGAACGCATTCTTCACATCCAAGGTTATTAGTGCGCAGTATATTTTTTTATACCGCCTTTCCATCTTTTTCCACTTATTGCACATTTCGCAGTATCAACTATGTACTTCCCTTAGTGCGTCAATAGTGGACCTTTTTTATAAAGCCGTATTGTCTCTCTGATAAAGCGCCAGCTTTTTGGATTACGTGTCAAGCAAGCACATAGGTCAATGTGATAAAAGTTATCTGGTGGCTTAGGACTAGACGCTGTACCTTCCACGGATCGGGGAACACCTCTTCTAATATACACGCATTGTACATGTTAACAAACATTCTGGGTCTCAGAGTCATGGCTTCTTTTAGGGCTCTATTTGGTTTTCCATCTATTCCAGGCGCTTTGGATTTTTTGATTTTTTTCGCAATAGCCAATAGTTCTTCTTCTGTGACTAATTGAGGTAGCTCCGTAGCTTCGTTTCGTTTAATTTAGGAAAACATGGGGGCATGTGTCGGGAATAATGCTTCGACAACATTTCTCTCCCTTTCTTAGGTTGCTGCAACTTATTTTTGAAGTTCGACATACGAATTTTGTATGCCGTTCTCCCCGAGTCTATGTTTGCTTCTTCCCAGAGCTTTTCGAAACAAGATCTTTGACTACGAGTAAAGACTGATTTCAGGAACTTTCCAACTAGCTATCTATAAATTTAATGAACTCTTTTTCGATGATAACAACTTTCGAACTTTGAAAAGATAACTCGATACAAATCATAAGCAAGTTTTAAGCCGCAACTAACAAACACTAGTAAATTGATCAGAATTGAGTGAATTGAGTTATGGACATTTAAATATATGTCTACATACACACACTCACATGTACTATATAATATAAAACCCATGTAAATATATACCTAATGAATAAGGGCACAAATATTCGCGTTGCCACTTAGTGTTGGCGTATTTTAATGTCTTCGCAGCTCTTTATGTGGCAATGAAAAACGGAATTAGCGAAATACTATGCTGAATACAATGCAACAACAACAAGAACAAAGCACAGCGAGAATATTTATTGCCGCTGCTTAAGACCTTAAATGTGCATAGCGAATTCTTGTTAATTGAAAATAATAAAAACTCGTGTGTATGTGTGTGTGTGTGTGAATATGTTTGTATGTATGGGTTCATATAGAAATTCGTATGTATGTACTTGGGTTTATTCGCATTTCCACCAATAACAGACGCTCAAAGTGTCTGCCATTCGACATTTTAATACTCGTAATTACGCTGATGGCGGTAATGGCAGGACTTCTTTATGTAGACGACAATAATAAAGGCAAAGATTTATGCTGATTTCATTGTGCGCTTGATTTGTGTCGTTTCCGGTCAGTTTTACAGTGCGAGCATATTTTTAACGACTCGTTATTAAAGCGTGATTTGTGCGTCATTTCGAAAACTTATTTTTCGTTTACTAAACTGTTGCTCCGGAAGGCTAAGAGTAAAAGGAGGATGTGCTACAGGAATCACACTATATAAAATATGGTTTATTTGGATAAATATATTATTCCTATAAATATGTTTGTTTTATATTAGAAGTTGTATTGCTTTGGAAAATGTAAAAAACTGGTTCAGAAGTCGTATACCCTTATTGTGCGCAGTAAGTTCAGCAATTCAAGTAACTTTCTCTTCGCTATCAAGAGGGTAACTCGAAAAGGCACAAGAATGGTTCGCTCGCTTCCGTTCTGGAAATTTTGATATGAAAGATGCACCTCGCTCTGGTCAATCTCTCGTTGAAAAACCCAATGAAATTATGGAAAAGATTCACCAGAACCGTCACATAAGCAACCATGACATCGCTAAAGAACTTAACATTCATCATCAAACGGTTTTGAAACACTTAAAAAAGGTTGGCTACAAAAAGAATGGGTACCACATGTATTGTCTGTAAAAAATTTAATGGACCGAATTAACATCTGCTATTCTTTGCTGAAACGAAAGGAAATCGAACCATTTCTGAAGTGAATGGGAACAGAGGACGAAAAGTGGATCAAATACGACAATAATATGCAAAAAAGATCATGATCCAGGCGTGATGAAGCTCAACAAATGGTCGCAAAGCCAGTATTCACGCCTCGAAAGGTTATGCTGAGAATTTGGTGGGATCGCAAAGGAATCATCCACTATGAGCGGCTCCAGCCTGGTCGAACGACTGATTCAACATTTTACCGTCAACAACTGATGAGCTTGAAGCAAGCAATCGAAAAAAAGGCCAAAACTGATCAACAGAAAGGGCTTCGTCTTCCATCAGGATACGCCACACATCTTTGATGACTCGACAAAAACTAGGAGAGCTTGGCTGGGAAGTTTTGATGATGACCTTGCACCAAAGGAGTACCATTTGTTTCGGTCAATACAGAACTCCCTTAATGGAGTAAAGTTGGCTTTAGCCAAGAATACAGAAAAGTTTTACACTGATGGAATAATGTCTCTAGAGCAAAAATGGCAAAAAGTGGTCGACCAAAATGGTACATATTTGGTTCAATAAGTTCCTTATAAATATAAAAAAATAAGGTGAAAATAGATTAGAAAAACGAAAATACTTTTTCGACTATCACTTATTAATAAACTTACCTATTTTAAAAAGACAGCAACACTGTTCAGACTATTTTTTAGCTCAAATTTTCTGAACAACATTTTCAAGTAACTCTTACTTCATATCTGTAATTGTTATTGAAAAAAATTACGTAGTTGGCAACTCTGTTTAAAAACAAAGTTCTAGACTCCTTTAAAACCACCAATAATTTGAAATATATTGTTAAGCTTTCGCCATGAATTACAGAATTGGCACGGCCTTTGAACTCAGTCAAGTCAAGGTGGCACAAAAGGGCCAAGGTCTCTCCAAAAATTGTAAACCCATACCGAGCTCTTTGCCACCACCTAAACGAATATGTATAAAAGATGGTAGGTGTGTGAGCCACCGGTTTTGTAGTTGGCAACTACCCCGGTCGCTGTGACTTGTCACCATGTAGCCACATATGACAGTTTAAGTTGCGGGCTTATGCTGAATTTATAACGGTGCATGTGAGTGTATGAGTATGCGTATGTGGCATTGGTAACACGTGCGCGTCACCTAAAGACTGCGGTTGTAATTAATTAAATGAAAAATTCATGTAAGGCCATATGACGCCGTGTAGTTCGTTGCCAATACCAAACACACACACATCCGATCCGTAGAGTGGAGAAGGCTTAGAGTTGAGCTGAAGCCAACAAGGACAGAGGGCACCCGAGCGCAAGTACACAAGCAGACAGAAGCAGAGACAGAGACAACAGTCTGTGCCAATGTTGGCTTACAGCAACAACACAAACTCACATACAAAACTCAAGGAAGGTGTGTGCGTTGATCCTCGACATTTGGGAGGGACACTGGCTGCTGGAGCGCATGCGAGCTGCGAGGAGAAAAGGGGTTAGATGAGAGTGGCTTTCAGGCGGAGTGCAGCACCTTTCACGCTTGAAAAGCAGACTTGACTGACTGGCGAGCTTAAGCTGGTAGCCGCTGTTTACCGTAGTGGCGTTGCTGTGGAGGCGCCACTTACCTCATGCCCCAGCGATTAGCGCCCTGAATGTATTAGTAAGGGACTTAAGTTCGCTACCCTGCCACAGCCAAGAATTGCGAACCTTTTAAGCACATTAATTTTACATAGCGTTTAGGGAGTTTTTTGGGAGACAGTGGAGTATTTAAGAGTTGGGAAATTTAATTGCTTAGGTTTAGGTGGGCTTTTAATGGGTTTCAAATAGAAATATACCAAGAAATGTTAATTAAATATTGTAAAATTTATGCAATCAATGATACCAATAAAGGCATAAAAATTAAAAAAATGTTTCCAAAAATTTTTATTGAACAGTGTTATCTTTATTTACATATAAATTTCATATAATTGGAATGTGTGATGTACCCTCACATACATTATCAGAGTATTTGTTGCTAATTAGCAAAATTAAAATATTGCCAGGCCCACATAACGATTTTATTCGAAGTTATGTAATAAAATGGTTTAAGTTTTTGATAATGGTTCTCAACTTGGATAGTTTTTATCGAAGTTAGGCTTACTCAAACAAAATTTAAATCGGGTGATTATCATATCTCCTGTCATAAAAGAAACAGTCGTAGATAATTATAATAATAATCTATCTTGGAACCAGTATTAGCAGCAACAATCAGTCTAGAAATCCAACTATTTTGCCAACAGGTGCTACTTAGGACTGGGTAGGCAATTGAGAAGTAAAATCCTCTCTCGACGAACAAAGACCAAACTCTATGAGTTACTCACTATTCCCCTTCTAGCCGTATGGTTCAGAACCATGGACGATGACAATGTCTGATGAGTCGACTTTACGAGTTTTCGAGAGAAGGGTTATGCCAAAAAAATTGTCCTTTGCGCATTAGTAACGCCGAATATCGTATTCGATGGAACGATAAGCCTAATGAGTTATACGACGACATTGACATAGTTCAGCGAATTAAGAGACAGCGGCTGCGCTGGCTAGTTCATCTCGTCTGAATGGATGAAAACGCTTCAGCTCTGAAAGTATTAGACGCAGAACCCGCCGAGAAAGCAGAGGAGGAGTAAAGCTGCACTTGACATATCCAATTGGCGCCAAATTGCGAAAAGAAGAAAAGACCGATGTTATGAATGTACTGATTACCGAATATTAATATGAAAGTTAGTTACCTTGTCAAATCTGGGCATATAGAATACGCTTGAGAGTTCTTTGTTTGCAGTTAACCGATTTTCGGTTGTTAAAAAATGTATCGTAGTGTTTACATTAATTACTTTATCTTGTTAAAAAAAAAACGTCTAGGAAATGTACCTTCTTCTTTCTGATTGACAATTACGAAGTGAAAAAAGTGTTTTGGACAAGTCGGCTGTGATTAGAGAAGTTTCCGGTGACAGTATATCTATATAATTCCCATTAATTTGTTGGTTTTTATGAAAGGCTATATCATAAATCATAAGTATATAGTACATACACATGCATAGAATTCGGAGCTGAACAAAAAAAGTACAAAATTTTTGTGTTTTAATGTTGGGAAGAAACGTTGATATCAGTGAATATTTTAGTTTAAAAATTATCATTTAAATAAAACAAAGGCCTCAAAGGCTTTTATTAGTTCCAGGAAATGTAAAATAAAAAGTATTTGCCAATGTTTTCATACCTTTTCTGCGTAAATATATTATCTCCATACTATTTACATTTCAGGTAAAAAATTTTTGCCGATGCCTTATCTACTTTGATGCAACGCCTAATGGGAATGTCGCCTCGTCTGCTGACAGTTCGATGAAATTAAGTATTAGTGCGATTTGCCGCAAAAAACCTAAAAGAAGAATTAAATGCATTTGTTTCGCATATGAGTGCATATTTCGATGCATTTTCAATGGACCTTCAAAACTTACTGAACCCTATGATGAAAAAGAGTCCTACTGGCGCAATGCATAAATTAAAAAAGTATTTCTCATTTGGCAGTAAAAAACAGAAAATAAAATAATTACAAAAATGTCGTTTTCGATACTCGCTTTCGACATTTCTGCACCCAGATGAAAATTTTAATCTAAATATTTATTAGATTATTAACCGAACGCCTCGTTTGGCTTTGTACTAATCAAAAATATTTGGATTCGTAAAAAAACAGAAAACCATAGAGATAAATTTTGGTTATTTTATATATTCTTGCAGCATGTTGCAAAAGAGAGTATAATAGGTTTTTTCACCTAGCGGTTGCTGTACCTCTCAAAACTAATCGAGATATGTAGATATACAGGGGCACTCGAAGTGTAACCAAATAAAAAAGCCATAAATTCGGTTTGGAAAATTATTTTTATTTATTTTAAAGTACAAAATGTGCGAAAATAATCATAAATTCAGGAGCAATTCACTTTCGCTCGATATGACCACCTTTTGCTTTAACTATGGCCATGAGACGGTCAAAAAACGAATCGCTAGATGCCCGAATGTGACTTGCTGGTATTTTGGCCCACTCACGGACAATGGCTTTCTTCAGCATCTCGAGACTGGTGTATTTTTTACTTCTGACCTTTCTCTCCAAAATAGCCCAGAGAGAATAATCCATTGGATTCGCATCTGGTGAATTCAAGAGCCATTGTGTGGTCGTAATGAAGTTCGGAACGTTGTTTTTCAGCCATTCTTGGTTCACTCGCGCTTTGTGAGACGGTGCGGAGTCTTGTTGAAACGTCCATGGTTTGCGACTGAAATGTTTGTTTGCCCACGGCTTCAAAGCAGCCTCCAGAACACTTTCCCGATAATATGACGCATTTACTTTGACGCCAGGCTCGATGAAAACAATTGGAGAGTGCCCATCTGCGGTGACAGCAGCCTAAACCATTATTTGTGGCGGGTGCTGCCTCCTGGTGGCCAACCGATGACTTAGATTCTCGTATGAACGGTCGGTCAAGTAAACTCTATCGTTTTGAGAGTTTACGAATTGCTCAATTGGAAAAATTTTTTCGTCAGAAAACACAATGTTCGGAATTTTACCGCTTTCGGCCAAGCGAAGCAACTGCTTCCCTCTCTCAAGTCTTACTTGTTGCTGCTTCGGTGTGAGATCATGGGCTTTTTGGAGCTTGCAAGGCTTGACCTTGAACTCATTTTTCAAAATGCATCGGATGCTGCGGTCGGATATTTTCAGTTCTTTAGACATTTGATTGGCACTTCGTCGTGGATTTCGGTCAAGTCGCTTCTTCACTTTCCGAACCATCTCACGTGACGTTGCAGTCTTTTGATGACCACCTCCATGGCGTTTTGCGATGCTACCAGTATCATTGTAACGAGTGGTGCGATAAACAAAGACCTTATTCACATTAAGGTGTTTGAGCACACGAACAATTGCTGGCTGTGATTTTCCAGCTAAATATAAAGCAATAAATTCGGTACATGTGTTTCTTGACGGAATTAGTCCATTGTTCCAAAGTTCCACAACTAAGCACTAAATTAAAAACGTTCATCTGTATGGGGTATCATAATAGCGTAGAACACCTGTGAGCTAAAAATTGTTCAAAAGTGGGCATCGCCTTACCCCTTAAATGGTTTAATGAACACATCGGTCATTGGTGCCCCTCAGAAAATCCAAGTAATGTGGATCCCTGGCCATGCTGGTATTACAGGCAACCACTTTGCAGACCTCGCTGCGAAAAATGTAGCCAGGACTCCTGCCTTAACATACTACGTCTCATCCAAGCAAGACATTCTTAACCTTATTAAGCACAAAAGGCATCAAAAAACGCAAGCGAATGGAAAACATTTAAACATCACTACGCGGTCATAAACCCAGCCAGAAATCGTATAATCTACTCGTCAACAGTTCCAACTAGCGCAATGAAGACATATACTCGATTAAGGATTGGACACACTATCATAACACACGCCCACTTACTAACGGGTAAAAGCCCATCCATTTGCCCCCTTTGCGATGACACCGCTTCTATCAAACAGTTACTCACACTCTGTCCGATGCTTCACCCAACAGCCCACAACTCTGGCAACTTTGATCTCATAAAACTACTAAGTGAACCTTCAGAAAAAAACGTGATGATTGTATATAGATTCTTAAAAACCAACGATTTGTTAGAATATATTTAAGCAACTTACATCTTTACTAACCCTTAGCAATTAGAATTTTTCACCTAGTTATAATTACAAGACGGCTGAAGGCCTCGTAGCCAGTGCTGCGTTTATGTATTTATATAATAAAACTCTTTTTGTTGTATGAATTATTATAAATAAAAAATAAATAAATAAATCAACCAAACTTGCTGTTAAGAAGTTTCTTTGGCATTCCTTCATACTCTGTGCAAGCGGGTAAAACCAGATAGTAACCACGCCCACTCTCCATAAAACGGTTATGTTGAAAATTACTAAAAGAGCGATAACTCACTGAATAAATGTACCACCAGCATTTAATATCCGAACTAGGATGGTATGCAAGGGCTTCATAGGAGCACTTGTAAAAATTGGACATAGGCGTGGCACTCGTCACCATTAGATGAAAGCTTATAACTCAGGAACTACTTGCCAAATTTATTTCGTGAGATTATCCAAATATTCCTATTGAAATTAGCAAAATCCTATGAAAACCACGCCTACTTCCACATTTTTAAATTCCATTCATTTCCTTCATTTTACAATATACAAATCGAAAATTAGTTAAGTTATCAGAATAAACGTTTGTCCAATAAAGCCCTCAAGGTATTTCACCTTAAACCCAAAAATTGTCGAAATTGGACTATAACTTTTCAAGGATCTACACACCAAACATGTGGACCTCAGTGCACGTGGCTGATTTTTTTATCGAATATATCGGCAAATCAGTGAAATCTTATTTCGAAATTTATGGTGAATATTTTGAAATGACATCATGCCCTGTGCCAAAAATCGATAAAATCGGGTCAATACTTCCCTTATCCCCCACATATCTAGTATGTTTTTATACCGCATCTTTGGTTAATATGCAAAAATCTTAATAAAATACAGATGAAATCGATGAAATTATGGCAATTTTTATTCCTCCGAATTTCGTATATTGTAAAGATCAGAAATAAACTAGCTTTTTCGGATATAAGTTCGAATCAAAATTATGTTGGAACTAAAATTTTATAGATTGCCATATTTATTTATTTTTTAACAAATATAAAAGAAAGTTTCGACTTTACTATAGACAATAAAATTGTTGCCAAAAAATTAAAAGTTAAACCTTACTTTCAGTTCGAAGTTTTTGAATTGATACGAGTATATGTTTCTTCCTGGATTTAAAACTCAAATCATTTACATTTTCGGAATGCCTAACCAGTTGAGCTTCGTATAGATATTTCAACAATATTTTGCATTATATGCACATTTATAAATTTATATTTACCGAAACCAGTTGCAAAAACTCGCTTTTATATTTTACAAAATTTTAAACTCAAAGGATTTTCGCTCAGACAAATTGCAATTCATGACAACAACAATAAGAATAAACAGAACTCCAAACCACCAAATTCAAGAAAAATAATATTTATGAAATAAAGCAATGGGAACGGTAGAAAAACGAATTCGCACGTCCTTGATTTCCTCTGAGATCAATGGGTGGGTAGCTATACGAGCCGCTGGCAGCGGGCACACATATGGAAGAAAACAGTTTGCACATATGCAAGTATGTCTTACATATAATGCGTTCTCTGCCGTCTCACTCACTTTCGCTGGCGCGTTCGCTATACGAAATTTCGGTGGCAAAACTTGAAGGCCAAACAATTTTCGTTGTTGCTGGTGAACCGTCTGCAAAAAAGTATGCGGCAAGTGCGCTGCGTAACTTTTTTCTTAAGTGTTAGTTGCGACTTGCACCAAGCGCTTTGAGTCTTGAGACCCCTCACCCACCCGCAAGTCATACTACTTCAACTGCACACCCGACCACGGCAATTTGAGCAATGGCCTTTAAAACGACGGCAAGCTCCTTTGGAAAATTGCGGTGCTTAAAACAAATACGCGCTTGAATTTAAGGATACGCGCAAGCCATTTCACTTACACACATGGAGGTTACCCTCATGCACACATTAAGTAGAGATGCCGGCAAACTTCATTTTTATTCACTTTTTGTGCGCCAAAAATTTGCATATTTTTCGTATTTCATTTGGAATGTGGCAGAAAACAAACGAATAGGAAATATATTTTATGCACAAAAAGTGCGAGGTGAAAAACACTTCAAAGTGAGAATTTATAAGCCAGCATAGGCGGGGAGGAGAAAATGTTATGTAAATATTTATTAAAAGCTTGCCACCGAGATGGGAAAAGGTCATAATGTACATATATACATACATGGTCTTATATATTGTATGGTGTAAATGATTTTATATGGATTTTGTGTGCAATAAATGGTCTCAAGGTAATTGGTGTGAGAAATTGAAAAAGGTATTACATTTTTGAGCGAGCTTTCGTGAGCCTTTTCAAGATTTTTGTGTGATATGCTTTCACTGTACAGGTTTCCTATAGAAACAGCTACAGTAAGATACTGGTACTACATATGGATCGTACATATCAGATTTAAGAAATTTTTCGAAAGCTCTTCCATGTATAAAAATCCATAAACTCGTATTTAAAATACGGTGTGAAGAACTTTAAAAGCTTTTTTAAGCTCTTCGATTAAATTTTCAAATAATTAAGCTTAATATAGATCTGGGTATTTTAAATAGTAAAAAAGCTTATTATTCCATTTTCAAAACAAGTTTTTCTGATCGCTCTCATATCACCGAAGTCAACTAAGTTTGTGGTGCTATTGAGAAGCAAATTCTCTCAAGATGTATTTTATAGTGGACCAGATTTTTTCTGATACTTCATCCAGTCCCTTGTACTGCAAAGATCCTAGCTATCTGAGCCCAGTTCTAAATAAGGCCGCACATAAGCAAATATATGTGTCATTGTTAATAACGATTATATGGCTCGCATGTGATACTAGTAAATTGTGATCTATGACCAGGCCAACAACCGCCCTGCAGTCTTTTCGGGACCATGTGATCAGAACAAAGCAGAAAGCAGAAATCTTACGTGTTTTCCTTCAGTTCCCATGCACACGATAAAGGCCATTTTGTATATACCTAAGGCATCTTAAAGGGTTTTGTAGTTCCTGAACTGGTTTGGTAGTCAATCAGGCTTTTTGGCTACCTCATCAGCTATTTTTTCACGGAACGCCCTTGTGGTCTGGAACACAGTATATAGTACATAGTATATGCAGTAGCTTTCCAACATCCGCTATTTCCTTTTACTGCATCGCTAGTGCTAAGCACATTCTTCGACGCAGTGCTATGTGAGATTCTTGCTGAACAGGACTTAAAAAAAAAAACAAAACAAAAAGAATTTTTCGGCAAAATCAACTTATTATTATTATTTATTTATATTCAAAATAGTCTCCTTTTGCTTCAACACAGCTTTTTGCACGGCCCAAAAGCATGTCGAACAAGTGTTGTAGCTCGTTGACCGGTATGGCCGTCAGTATGCCGGTGCAAGCCTTTTCAATGGCCTCTACGTCTGCATGACGCTTTTCTTTCGTGGGCAAATGCATTTTTCCGAAAGGGAAGAAGTCGCACGGTGCCACATCAGGTGAATACGGAGAGTGATTAATGGTTAAAATGTGATTTTTGGTCAAATAATCGGTCACAAGCGTCGAATCTAATGTTGGATTCTTGCACACACCTTTCGTAAGCCCAAATGTTCGGTCAGAATGATGTTTTGGAGATGTGCAATTTCATTTCCATTAATTTCAATGATGATTTCGACTGATTTTTGATGAATTCTCGCACAGTTTCGATGGAATTTCCGGTGATCACGGCCCGTATGTTGATCGTCATTTATGTCCTCAAAACCACTTTGAAAACGTTGAAACCACTCGTGCACTCTTCTGCGGGATAGGCAATCATCACCATAAACTTTTTTCATCAATTGAAACGTTGCGGTAAAAGTTTTACCAATTTTAAAACAAAATTTAATGTTGACTCTTCGTTCGAAGATCATTTTCGCACCGATTACACAAACATGCTGACACTTAAAACGCAATAACTTCACTTCCAATCAATGAAATGTCATGAAATTCTCCTTGGACAATCGATAAAGATAGCAGATTCTAACGCATTAGCCGGCATATAGATGGCGCTACCAGGGGGCGCTAGATTCAAAAAGTCCTGTATATTGTAGAACACACCTTTTATATATTGTTATTGATTACGTCATTTCCTGCGTTGTTGGTTATCTCAGGAGCTTTCCTGACCGCACAAACTTCTGAGATACTGCAGTATTCCGGCACCTTGAAGAGTTACCTGAGATCTAGCTCAGCACGATAGAAATATGTTAAGAGTTCCGCTGGTGGTTCGGGTGCCCCTGCGCCATTCAGCCTCTTTAGCGTGACTTGAAACCTTCACTCACAGATAAAGCGTAAAGCTATGTGGTCTATTTTATCCATCTACTGCTTGTCTATCGAGCAATATGCGAGGGTATATTAAGTTTGCCACGATGTTTGTAACAACTCAAAAGGAAACATCGGAGACTCTATAAAATATATATGATCATTAAGCGTGAGGGGCTGAGTCGATTTGGCCATGTCCGTATGTTTGTTCGTTATTCTAAAGAGTACTTTGTATTTGTAAAGGTTATTTTAGGTTTTTTCTCTTTTCGTTTTTTTGGAACCTTTGGAACCTCTTTCTAAAATCAGTTCAAAAGATTCCAAAGGATCTTCCGGTAATGTCCCAAAAACTATATTCCTACACCTTTGAGAAATTGTTTAATCTAAGTTTTTAAAACATTGAAATTCTCTAAAGCCTCGTTGAAGTCCTCTAAAGTCGCTTTAAAACACTCTACTCTTCATTTTAATAATTTGATTTTCATTTATTTTTTGGCATGTCAAACACATCAGCCTTTTTTTTTTTGCTCGCGTCTTCGCTTTGTCAGCGACCGCAGCGCACACCTTAACCGCATTTCACATTTCCATTTGTCGTTTAATTTGTGTGCAACTTATTTTAACAGCAACATTTACAATTTTGCTTTTATTGTTGTTGTTTATTTGTGTATTTTTGCGTTTTTGCTCCATTCTTCTTGTCGGTTTGTGAAATTCTTTTGAGGATTTTTTAGTTTTCCGCAACAACGACCACAATTGTTATGCGCCTTGTTGCAACGACAACACTGGCAGGACAACAACAACAATAAACACAATTACGTATAGCCGGAAACGGGACGGCGGGCAGCAACAACACGAACGGATTTGCTGAATTGCGGCGAGCGGATTGTGGTGATGCACACTTTGGCTGCATGTCCTTCTGCGTTGACGTGCCACGAGCTGCCGCCCTGTTAAGCCAGCACCAACCAAAGCAGACAGGCCAACAAAGCGTAGCTTTCTGGTCAGTCATAGAGCCAAAGAAAGCGCCAGAAATGCACAGCATGGCGTTGTTGTACATCATTGTTGTCCTTGAGCTGTTGAAGCGACCACGCCCTGTTGCGTCTCGCCTTGTCCTGCCTTCCCCAGCTTGGTTGGTTGGTGAGCAGCGCTGCGCTTTAGCTGCCCGTTATGTGGTTATGGTATTTTTCCGCCTCAGTCGGCTGGAAATTCCGGAAAAAATTCCTTCTGCAGCCAGCCAAGCAAGCGATGGAAAATGGTGCAAAACAGCGCAGAGGAGTGCAAATGACAGAGACTGGCAAAAACAGCGACAAAATTTTCACAAACAAATTTACACCGAAAAGGAAACAAATGCAATTGAAATTTGGTGTCACACAATCATGCAAATGCCCGCGTCCACCGCGTCTTCACGCCCTCTGCGGCTGGCGAGATATGTTGAACGCCTCAACAGCTGCACCTGCGTTGGAAATGCGCATTCCGAAAAAACTTTGCTCGCAAAAAATCTAACGGTCCATGGGTGCGGGTGGGTGTATGGCATGTGCGCCATTCAGCACCACTTGTGGTACCTTCGAGGCATACATTTGCGCGCAAAAGCAATTTCTTCGTTTCTGTTATTTTGCTCGGCTTGCTGCCGCACTCAGCATGCTTGCATGTTTTCTTGCACTTTTTCTCGAAAACTTTGGAGAGTTTTTTAAGTAAAATAATGAAGCAGTTTTATTTTGGCGTTTTCTCCCCGAGGTGTGCGCACACAAATGCTTGACCATTAAGCTAAAGTGTAGCCTTTGTGCCACCCACAATGCCACACTTGCCACAAAGACACTTTACAGCCAAAGAACAACTGTGGCACAACAACAACTACAAATACTATAATCAAATATTCGTCTGCATTGAGCAACTTAAAGAATTCGGGCGTCCATTGGCAGGTGTTCAAATTGAAATTAATTTGCTTGAGTACAAATATTTCCGCAAACAATTGTGGCGTTGGCGAAAAAGGTAAAGGTTTCCTCACGTAGCACGTCAGTGGGTGCACATCAAGCGTCTACTTGTGGCACATAACTCAATTGAAATGCTAATAACACTTGACAGCCATTTGGCGAACACCCGAACAATTCAAATTCGCCGCACAAGCAGGTGAGGGAATGCGCGGGTGTGTGGTTCCACTACTGCCCTTTGGATATCCAGTGGGTGCACGTTGACTTAAGCGAAGTCGTCATTGTGGGCGACCGCTGTGCTCGACGCCTGAAAGGTCTGCCCCAAAACTATCCTCGACAAGTGGGCTAGCAATCCAAAAAGGCCAGCGTTATACGTAACCGCGCAACCGCTATGCAACATAATGGCGCAACAAATATTATTAATTTAATCAATTATAATTAATTTAACAACGACTTGTCTTGCCTCGGCCCTTTTCGTCTGGCTGCGCGAGAAACAATGACGGTGTGATGGTTGCCCCATTAAGGAGATTAGCTAAATGGTGTACTGAAAGTGGCATTGAAGTCTAATATCTGCAACGAAGTTTAATAAACTTCTAAGCTTAAAGGTGATACAAAAATATTTATGACCGAAATAGAGATTATCCGCGTCGATTTCATCAAATTCTGGGAAAAAAAGTCAGTCAACGTAGTGTTATAACGCTTGCTATTGATGGTAACGGCATTTCCTGCCTTATTTCGAAAGAAATAAGGCCCGATGATGCTGGCATACCACAACCCGAGAGAACTAGTCAAACGATCTTCATGAAATGTTACACAGATACAATTCTTAAAGACTTGGCAAAGGGATTTTTTCGATGCCAGCTATTGAAAAAAAAATGTCGACAAAATCCAATTTTCCTTTTTTTGTTAAAATGTCTGCCAAAAATCCAATTTTCAATTTTTTCCTTCGTCTAAGTTCTAATTTAAGGTTTTACCTAAAACACGTATTTTTTTACTTTAGATGATCCTGTAAGGAATTATCCTGCCAACGTGGGTTCAACTTTTTTCCGAGGCGTCACTGGAAATTGGTTTGGAATGGCTAATTTAAAAATATTTCTTTCCAAAAATTTCAAAATTTCTTTGTTAGTAATATATAATATAAGAAAAAAATGTTTGAGAAAAGGCTGTGTAATCCCTTAAGCCGAAAATTGAGCTCATTTGAGAAGATAATTTTTGAAGAACGTGAATTTGCCTAATAATCATGGACAATTTCTAAGCGTTCGACCAACGAGAAATATAACGAGATCAAATAGCAAACTTTACTATTTCGTTTCCTGCGTAGGGCCAAATAGGAAACTAATCTGGTAATAAAGCTCGCCCACTTAAAAATGTATAACAAGAATTGCAAAAATTCCAGCCAATAAATATTACAAAATTTTTTACACTCAGATCAGATATGCATAATCCAAAAATTCACAATTAAAAGCCAGATTATGCAAAACGGATAAAATTTACTCACAGTAAAACAGGTGCACCAGTATAGCATATCTTCCACCTCTCTACAAATGTTTGGTCATTAACTTCAACCCATCACCAGTAAAGCTGTGAGTATGAGTAAGAATAATAAAGCGAATTACTCATTTCCAATCACCTTATCGTTAATATTGCGTAGGTTGCTATATATATTTCTGGCCTAATAATGTAAATAGGCATATTTATCAACGAAAATTTTTTTTTTATTTTTATTTTTTTTTTTTTTGTCGATTGCTGTTTTGTTTCGGGCTCATACGCAAAGATCCATGATTCGTCACCTGTGACGATCTTATAAACGTCTTTTGAAGCACCGCGATCCTATTTTTTCAGCATTTCTTTACATCAATCCACACGAGCCTTTTTTTGAGCGATTGTCAAATTGTGCGGGATCCAACGAGAACAAACCTTTTTTACGGCCAGGTGTTCATGCAATATCGAATGTATGCTGGTGGGAGAAATGCATAGGCATGCCTCTATCTGAAGGTATGTTACATGACGGTCTTGCATTATCAGTTCACGTACGGCATCGATGTTTTCTGGCATAACGGCTGTTTTTGGACGACCTTCACGGAATTCGTCTTTGAGCGAGCGTCGGCCACGATTGAATTCCTTGTACCAGTTTTTCACAGTGCTATAGGATGGTGCTTCATAGCCATACAAAGATTTTAGTTCATCGATGCACTCTTGTCGTGATAATCCACGTCGAAAGTTGTGAAATGTTCACGAGTTAATTCCATTTTTTGGCCGAGATGAATTTTTTAATTCCCTGTAAATTAAAAACAATTCACGATTAAATGACAAAACGTTCTGAGTGATGTTATGCTAAAAAATGTCAAACTTTCCAATGGAAATGTCAGATTGCACCTGGCAACACTTAGTGTTGCCCTAGGCCAGAATATATATAGCAGCCCACGTAATGGGAGCCAGCGTAGCTAAACGAGAGTTTTTTGATGACTCTTTATATGTATATGACGGATGATCTACTTTTTTTTTACTTTTTTCTAATAAAATAATAGCAGCAATAGCTAAGAATGTACATGAAGACCGTGGAGAGTCGTGACGGTGACGTTCGCAGCAACTTTGACTGATGTATGGGATGACTAAACACTTTTTACGTCGAGATCTTAAATTGGAAGCGTACAAAATACAGCTTGTACGACTGAAGCCACTCGACCTATCCAAAAAACATCGCTTCGCTCTATGGAAGAGGCCAATTTCTGAAAAAAAAAAAACCTGACGAGATTCACGAGCTGTTATTTCATCCAAAAAAAAAACAACGATTTGGTGTGGTTTGTTGGCCGGTATAATCATCGGTCCATATTTCGTCAAAAATTAAACCGGTAAGAACGTATATAACTGTCAATGACAGACACCATATCAATCAATGGATTTATTGAGAGAACACTTCGATAAGCAGATAATTTCACGTTTTGGGCTGGTCGATTGGCCACAAAGATCATGTGACATCACACCGTTAGACTTTTTCCTGTGAGAATATGTAAAATCTAAAGTATATGCGGACAATACCGCTTCGATTCAGGCCTTGAAGCAAAACATTACCCAGTTACCAGTCGAAATGCTCGAACGAGTCATCGAAAATTGGACTCAACGGATGAATCATCTGAAATTTTAACGCGGCCAACATTTAAAAGACAGCCAAAGAATATTCTTTCGAATGATAAATAACATTCCTCATTAAATTTGAAGTTTCTGTATTTTTTCTTTAAAAAAAATTGGAAACCTCGAAAAATATCACTCTTTACTTCTATCTGTTACACGATCGTACGCGAGCGATAAGTCAGTAAAATATGAAAATAAAGACACGAACCATAAAAACGATCTACTGCGATAGACAAGTGACACTACACAACATTTCAAAACACTACATAGAGGCAAATAAAAAATCAAATCAAAGAGGAGCAAAGCATAAACTTCAAAGCCCACAAAAATAAGCTTGAAGCTTTTATGAAAACGATATAGAAATATAATTGGCGTGTCTTTGATAAACGATCTTCGAAACTACTTATCCAAAGTATTTCATCACTAAAATCCGCAGATTGAAAATTTGGCTTCATCGAAAGGAGAGTCCTCACATCCAAAGTCACACATTTTTATACACAACAAAATATTACTAAAGAACTCATTGACATCTACAATCATAAAATAACCGTAAAGAGTGCAGTAACGACTCAGTATTATGACAAAAATTTACACCAAACAATTTGATTGCGCTCCACTAACAAAACGTGCTGAGAATTATGCTCATTCTTTGCATTTCTGCTTGTGAAAGAAGAGTCTGCCTGAATCACTTCATTTTCACCGTAACGCCAACAAAATAATGATGGGTAATAATACTAATAAAAATATGAAGCCAAGCACACCAACACACATACATACATACATATTGACATGCCAACATGCATTACACTTGCGCAAGCCATGGACGAATGTTTTAATGCAATTTGCGGCCATCAACTGTCATCGCAGAGCCTGTAATTACTTAGGAACGGCTTGAGATACATATTTTCATGCTGCGACAATCGCGCGCACAGGTTAAACAGGTCCATGCAGCATGAGAAGAATCGCGGAGCATTGTGAAAAATGCGGCGAAAAATTATAAATACTGCACGGTAAAGAACAAAAACAACAAGTTGAAATAAAATAATCGCAAGTTCTGCGCACTCATAAATACTGCAGAGGATGAAGGGGTGACGTAGAGTAAATATGATAAAAACGACTTGCAGTGGAGGGCCATAAAGTTGCCTAGCGCCAAAGCGTTTGTCGGAACAAAAAAGTCTAAAGTCGCTGAGACTGTTTTCCAGTTTTTGCGGTGTCAATTTCACGGCTTGAGCAACCGCGTCGGTGGAAGAGCAACGCGTTACGAGTGCACCGATTGTCTCGAATTGTGTGGGTGTGCCAAAGCATGTGTGTGCTTGAATGTGGCAGAAGTATGCTAAGAGGTTCAAAGCAAGAATGTTAAGCTGGATTTTTATAAACTATCAAGTTATGCGCGGAAAGGAAAGTCCAAAGGCATTGTAAGGAATAGAGCAAGCTTTAGAATGACAGCCTACTTAATACAAGGTGCGTTCCAAAGTAAACAGGACTTACAAAAAAAAAAGAATAAATAGGTTTTTCGGCAAAATCAATTTATTTTATTCAAAATAGTCTCCTTCTGCTTCAATACAGCTTTTTGCACGGTCCAAAAGCATGTCGAACGAGTGTTTTAGCTCGTTGGCCGGTATGGCCGCCAGTATGCCGGTGCAAGCCTTTTGAATGGCCTCTACGTCTGCATAACGCTTTCCTTTCATGGGCAAATGCATTTTTCCGAAAAGCAAGAAGTCGCATGGTGTCATATCAAGTGAATACGTGGAGTGGTTGATGGTTAAAATGTGATTATTGGTCAAATAATCGTCCTTCGAATGTTGAATTCTGAGATTTTTGGTCGTCAGTCAATTTGTACGGAACAAACCGTGCACACACCTTTCGTAAGCCCAAATGTTCGGTCAAAATGCGATAAATGATGTTTTGGAGATGTTCAATTCCATTTCCATAAATTTCAATAATGATTTCGGCTGATTTTTGATGAATTCACGCACAGTTTCGATGGAATTTCCGGTGATCACGGATTTTGATTGGCCCACATGTTGATCGTCATTTATGACCTCACGACCACTTTGAAAACAATAAAACAACTCGTGCACTCTGGTACGAGTTAGGCAATCATCGCCGTAAGCTTGTTTCATCAATTGCAACGTTTCGGTAAAAGTTTTACCAATTTTAAAACAAAATTTAATGTTGACTCTTTGTTCGAAGCTCATTTTCGCACCGATAACACAAACATACTGATACTTAAAACGCAATAACTTCACTTTCAATCAATGAAATGTCATGAAATTCTCACTGGAAAATCGATAAAGATAGCAGATTCTAACGCTCTAGTCGACATATAGATGGCGCCACCAGTGGGCGCTAGTTCTGTTTACTTTGGAACGCACCTTGTATAAAAATTATTCAGCATTTGAAAATTTGAAGTTTCATAAATATCTACCAATATAAATTTTTTTTTGTAGTTAGAAATGCATTTTTTTTTTTTTTGAAAATTATGTGACGTACAGGTGTACGGAGAAGATAGGTTGACTGAACGCCAATACTAAAATTCGTTTGCAAAATTTCGTTCCGGCGATTTCGGACTTAAGGATGAACCACGTTCTGCATAGACTATTGACGCCGATGTGGAAAAAGAGAGTCGTTGGTCGATGCAATAAATTTGCTGAATGACAGTTCGGAGTATTGTTCACAAGTGTGCAAAAGCGTTTTGTCAAAAGTGAACGCAAAAAAAGTAATCAGCAATGGAATTCAAACGTAATAGTGTGATTGCTTTATATTTAGCAGGAAAATCACAGCCAGCAATTGTTCGTGAGCTCAAACACCTTAACCTGAATAAAGTGAATAAAGATAGGTACTGGTACCATCGGAAAACGCCATGAAGGTGGTCATCAAAAGACTGCAACGTCACGTGAGATGGTTCGGAAAGTGAAGAAGCGACTTGACCGAAATCCACGACGAAGTGAGAATCAAATGGCTAAAGAACTGAAAATATCCAACCGCAGCATTCGACGCATTTTGAAAAATGAGCTCAAGGTCAAGCCTTATAAGTTCCAAAAGGCCCATGATCTCACACCGAAGTAGCAACAAGTAAGACTTCAGAAAGCGAAGCAGTGGCTTCGCTTGGCCGAAAGCGGTCAAATTCCGAACATTGTGTTTTCCGAAGAAAAAATTTTTCCAATTGAGCTATACGTAAACTCAGAAAACGGTAGGGTTTACTTGACCGACCGTTCATACGAGAATCTAAGTCATCGGTTGGCCACCAGGAGACAGCACTCGCCACAAATAAAGGTTTGGGCCGCTGTCACCGCAGATGGGCGCTCTCCAATTGTTTTCATTGAGCCTGGCGTCAAAGTAAATGCGACATATTATCGGAAAAGTGTTCTGGAGGGTGCTTTGCAGCCGTGGGCAAACAAACATTTCGGTCGCATGCCATGGACGTTTCAACAAGACTCAGCACCGTCTCACAAAGCGCGAGTGAACCAAGAATGGCTGAAAAAAAAATGTTCCAAACTTCATTACGACCACAAATAGCTCTTGAATTCACCAGATGCGAATCGAATGGATTATTCTCTCTGAGCCATTTTGGAGAGAAAGGTCCGAAGTAAAAAATACACCACAATGCCGGCAAGTCACATTCGGGCAGCTTGCTATTCGTTTTTTGACCGTCTCAAGGCCATAGTTAAGGCAAAAGGTGGTCATATCGAGCAAAAGTGAATTGGTCCTAAATTTATGATTATTTTCACACATTTTGTACCTTAAAATAAATAAAAATAATTTTCCAAACCGAATTTATTGCTTTTTAAGCACTTCGAGTGCCGGACCCTGAGAAGTGAGATCCGTAAAGGGAATTCTTCAATTTTTATTATGTCTGAATTTATTGAACAAAGATGCACCATCTCATACTGCATTGGTTATTCCTGATCATTTCGCCAAATTTTCAAATAATATCGTGCCGCAACCACCGCATTCATCTGATTTACCTTTCTGTAACTTCCGGCTATTCACCAAATTCACATGACCACTCCGAGGACACCATTTTGACTCAATTAAGGATATAAAAGCTGAATTGAAGGAGGCTCAGATGGCCATTACGACGGAGGATTTTCCAAGAGCAATGATGACTGGAAAATTCTTTGGCATAAGTGTATTGCAGCGGGAGGGGATTACTTTGAAGGCGATGAAATGGATAAAATTCACCTTTCAATTTGATTACAGTAGTATTTCCTTTTCATCTCAGAGCCAATCTGGGATGATATTGCTCTTCAGCTAAAGCTTTATGCAAAGTAACCACAGTAGTTAATCCAAAAATGAGTCCCTAAATACAAACAGCACCTGCAATATTGAATTTCTAAACTCTCGAAAAACTTAAATACTCTAAACATCTTAAAGCATAAGACACCAAACCCACATTAAAGCTGAGGGTATAACAGACTTACAGAGTGTACAAAGTCATTAAATTAATGGATTTGTTACATGATTGCCTTCTTATAAAATTGCATAATGTAATTTCCGACAAAGAAAATAAATTGCTAATGTTAAGATACATATGTGTACAGTGGTGCGGAAAATATATACACATTAATCTGAAATAAAGAGCTGGGAGATGATCTCTTAAGCTTTGTATAATTACAAGTAAAATTGGAATACCCGTAATGACGCCACAGATAAACGGGACTTGCATAATGACTGTTGTTTGATGACATCAGATATCTCGTCTTTCCCTCGATCTCTACCAGACCCATTTGCTTCGCATCCTTATCCAGTCTGAAGAAAACAGAACTAACGCCTGCAGCTGTACACTCTTATAGAAAGTTGTAGCTCCTCTATTCAGCTCTGAACCTCGAATTATTTTCTCCAGTAGTAGATTGAAGAAGTCGCACGATAAAGAGTCGCCTTGTCTGAAACCTCGTTTGGTATCGAATGGCTCGGTGAGGTTCATCTCCATCCAGACGGAGCTTTTGGCATATGCTCAACGCGGGTTTACACAGTCGTGTTAGTTTTGCGCGGATACCAAATTCAGACATAGCGGCATATGGCAACTTTTTTTCGTGTTGTCAAAAGCAGTTTTGAAATGAACGAAGAGGGCGCTACTCCTCTATTCGCTTTTCACGGGTCTTTTCCTAGATTTGGCGCATGGTAAGTATGTGGTAAGTTGTTAAATTTCCAGGCCCAAATGCACCATACTGATAAGGTCCAATCACTTTGTTGATGATGGGCTTTAATCCTTCACACAATACGCTCGATAGAACCATATACGCGATATTGAAGAGGCCTATTTCACGATAGTTGGCGCAGATTGAGGGATCTCCTGTTTCGTGGTTTGGGCAGAGCACACTTAAAAAGAAGCTGATGCATGCTTTTTATTGATTCTTCGCCGCCATATTTGAATAGCTCGGCCCGCAATCCATCGGCCCCTGCCGCTTTGTTGTTCTTCAGACGGGTAATTTCTATTCGAATTTCTTCATGGGCGGGCAATGGAACGTCTGCTCCATCGTCATCGAATGGGAAATCGGGTTCACCATCTCCTGGTGTTATGTTTTCACTGCCATTCAGCAAGCCGGGGAAGTGCTCCATCCATAATTTTAGTATGCTCTGAGCTTGAGTCACTAGATAAAGTTTTTAAATATTATATATAAAATGTTTGCCATTAAACATAGAAGACACCAAACGTGGTGAAATATAATAAGAATTTTCTGTATTTCCCGCCATGCCACCATTCCTCTTGCATATTCAAATTATATTCTCAGAATCACTTCTATCACTTACTAATTTGAAAAATATGTATTTTCAACACCTGCGTCATACTTTTGCACGGCACTGTATGCATTCCGAGTGAAAGCAACCAAGTGCTTTAGAATGAAGTGAGCTAATTTCAATTGCTGTGGGTGTGGCATGCAAATGTGCAACGGAGATGTCGATCTAATCTATTTTACGCAATTTAGTGGCTCATAAAGCCTCATTAACAAATGGACAATGAAACGCATTCACGCACACAAACAAACAGACAGGACAGCGATTGCAAGCAGCAACAAACAACCTACCCACCCGACCAACACCATAAACCAAAAGAGTGAACATGTAGACAAGGCGCTCGCTTTCGGAGCGGTCTATGCCCTGTGTTGGCCACTCGGTGGGGCTGGGTCGGCAGCAAACTCCAGCAAAAACTCATTTTCATGTTAATATGTGTACAAATTAAGGATAATAATTGCCGGTACAAGCAAGCACATACAAACAAAACTACATTGAAATGGGTTAATAGTGGTGTGAGGCACCCACTTCGTGTATGTGCATACAGGAATACATTGGAGTACATAAAGTACATTCGTTGCATAACTCACACCGGCAGCCTGAGAATGTCTTCTAATACCAAAGGTCGACATGCATTTCCGCACACAAGCATATACCGTTACATGTAGGTATATGTGTATGTGTCTAAAGATGTGCATATTAAAGTACCTCGGTGTACATGGCGTCGTTCAGCGTCGGCCGCCCACTCTCCCAGCACCGAAACCACCGTCGTCGGTGTTTTGGTCAAGTGCAAAGCCCGCATTAGTAGCCGCAAAATGCTGGACAAAGCAAATCTGCATGCGGTTGCGTAACCATTGCAAAGATAAACTGCCCAACAACACTGTCAGCGCTATTATCATTAAACAGTAGTGTCGGCGCTGTTGGAGTGTGAATCGAAAAGTCAAGTCAATCAATACTCAGCTCGACCCGACATCAGTCAATGGGATATGATTTCGGTGGTGTGACCGCTACATGCTGTCGAGAGAAAGATAAGCAAATTACATAATAATAATTTAACAGCAATTCCGTTACACCTGCCAGCTGCGCTTTGTAGAGTGGGCGGAATTGAAGTTGGCTTGCAATTTCAATCAGTTGCAAGTAGGGTTGGTTAAGTAAATTAAATTTATTTCGTTAACCTATAGCTTATTTTCCTCTAATGGATGCGTCATTAAACTAATAATTATAAATTTAAGAGATAATTTCAAGTAATGAAATCGCAGCTTTGCCTGGAAATATAAATTTTGTAATTCTAGTCTGAGGATAACTTCTCTAAGACTTTTCTAAAGTTTTCACTTTTTTTATATAAAAAATAACACATGAAACATGTGTCAACCATACGCAAAAGTGTTTTAAAAATAATTCTTCAGTTTATTGTCAATATTTTAAAAATTCTTATGTTATCAATTTTGCTCACCTAACACCTTTTTTCAACTGTAAAATTTCCTAGTTCGAATAGCAATTACGTGTTTGAAGACCAACAAAGCGGCGGGAGCCGATGTATGGTTGAAGGGAAGCATGTCCAACGATTATTTAAGTGCACTCAATCCGACAAAAAACTGATTGAACCTTATCAGTGTGGCTTTAGGACTGAAAAATCAACAAATTACCAGATATTCGCCATGCGTCAAATCTTGGAAAAGACCGGTGAAAGGAAGATCTACACACACGATCTCTTCGTCGAATTCAAAGTTGCTTTTGACAGCACGAAAAGCCTTTATGCCGTTCAATACCAAACAAGGTTTCAGGCAAGGCGACTCCCTATCCTGTGACTTCTTCAATTTACTCGTGGAGAAAATCATTTGAGCTGCAGAGCGTAATCGACCAGATACAATTTTCTATAAGAGTGTACAGCTGCTGACGTACGCCGATGATATTGATATCATTGGCCTCAACACCCGCGCCATAAGTTCTGCTTTCTCTAGACTGGATAAGGAAGCGAAGCAAATGGGTGTGGTAGTGAACGAGGGCAAGATGAAATATCTCCTGTCATCAAACAAAGAGTCGTCGCACTCGCAATTTTACTCCCATGTCACTGTTTACAGTCATAACTTCGAAATCGTAGATAATTTCGTCCATCTTGGAACCAACGAACAAAGACCAAACTCCATAATCCACTCATTACTCCTGTCCTACTATATGGTGCAGAGGTAGACGATGATCTCGACGTTACGAGTTTTCAAGAAAAAGGTTCTGAGCAAGATTTATGGTCCATTACGCATTGGCAACGGCGAATATCTCAATCGATGTAACGATGAGCTGTATGAGATGCACGACCACATTGACATAGTTCAAGCAATTAAAAGAAGGATACGCTGGGTAGGTATTGTCGGCCGAATGAAAGCAAACGTTCTATCTCTGAAAGTATTCGACGCAGTACCCGCGGTGGGAAGCAGAGGAAGAAGAAGACCTCCTCTCCGTTGGAGAGATCAGGACCTGGCTACACTGGCTCGAATTGGCACCAAATTGCGAACGAAAAGAAGAAACGACTGGCGCGCTGTTGTAAACTCGGCTGTAAACGCGTTAGCAGTTTCGACGCCAATAAAGAAGAAGAAGAAGATTTGAAGATTAAATTCGACTAAAAGTATAAATTTTTCTTCTTATAAATAGAACTGGTGTTCTCAATGAAGGTTTTAAGAACTGATATGCTTACGCATAATGCTTAACACCAAAATTGTCAATAAGCTCGTGTTTGGTAGACTAACACTCCTTACATACAATTAGTAGGTATACCGTTTGACCCAGAAAATTTTAAAACTTAAAACTTTTATCAATAACCATATCTACACCTAGTGTGGAACTTAATAAGTAGTTATCACAACATTAATTTAAATTCCTTTCTTTTATATGATATCTCAATAAGGCCAATTTTTATTTCAATAAATTTCGTCACAATTAATTCTTTGCTTTTCACTTGCTTTTTTATTTTTTCCTATCTCTGGGAATGCTGTCCGCGTACTTCTCTGCCAGGGTGGTCTGCACCCAGTCGATCAGCTGTGCAACGCGTGTATAAACACCGGGCTTATTAGGACGCGCACAACCAACACCCCATGACACGATGCCCACAAGTTTCTCGTCCACTACCAACGGACCGCCCGAATCCATTTGGCAGGCATCGATGCCACCTTCAGCATAGCCAGCACAGAGCATGCGATCAGTGACCGATCCTTCTAACTGCTCATTGCACACAGTCTGATTGACAATAGGCACACGAGCGTACCGCAAAACGTAAGAGCCTGGCCCATAAGCGGACTTGTAACCCCAACCGGCCACCAAACCGACATCAGTATCCAACACTAATTCACCAGCTGCGGGCAAAGCGATTGGCTGTATGCGTAAGCTGAAGATGAGCGCATTGGACAGACGCACCAAACCGATGTCGTAATCCATGGTCTCCATGCTGAAGCGGCGGTCATAATGAATCGCAGCAACGTTGATCAACACGCCCTCGTGCGAAGAGCGCGTCTTTGCGCCTGCATGAATTTGTAAATCCTTAGCATCGCTGGCCACCAGGCAATGAGCTGCGGTGACTACGGTGCGTGCATTGATTATCGAACCGCCACAAATGTGGAAGCCGAATGTTTTGAGAGAGACAATGTACGGTATGTTAATAGAAACTGCCGACGAACCGCCCACAATGCGACTGAACGAAGCACCCGAAAATATGCTGGCCGCTTGGGTCCATGACAGCGCGATGAAAGCAAGCGCTGTGAACAGTTGAAATCGTAGGTTCAACATTGCAAAGTTTTAAGTACTTTCTAGAGAGATTTTGTAGAGCTGCACCTTCGTCACGATCCACCGCGAGTTCTAAAACGTTACTTTTGGACTGACTCGCGGAAATCGTGTAAGCTAGTGTCTGTGTCGGAAGTTATCTTGCTCCATTTGTACGAACTTGACACTGGGTGCAGCGAGACATTGGTTTCGGGGTTGTCTGATAAGCGACTGTTAACAGAATTGACGAGCGCGAACATCAATTTGTAATTAGGCAAATTCACCTTATCGGAGTTCTTGGCGATAGCACTTTTTGTTTTCAAACAGTGAAGTCTAAATTTTAATTACCTGAACTGGGTGAAAATGCTATTTTCGTAAACAATGTTATTTATTTGTTTATGCTGTAATTCGATTCTGAATTATAGAGTTACTATTGTCTTAGTGTTATCCACTGTTTACTTGTATGTTTTTGTCTAGAACTACTCCATGTCTCAAAACACATACATATGTACATAAAGGTACCTGCTCAAAAAGTATAAATAATAATTGCCGTCAGTCCCTTTTTTATTATATTAAGGGATTATTCAAAGTCAGTTAACCCAAGAGAATTTTAATTGAATATTTTTGAAAGTTTAGTGAGAAAAGATTAAATTCAGAAACTAATTGAAAAATTAAGAAATAATAGATTTTCTGGAACCAGTTCTGCCAAGAAAGCAAGCGAGTCCACTAAGCACTTTTTTTAAATATTCTAGGCACAACTTTAGGGTTCTCTGTTTTTATTCATAATCCGCATTTCTGGGTGGATCGCAAAATAAAATTAATCAAAGTCTCGAAAACACTCGTTTTTCTGAGGAGCTTCATAAACTTAAGCGTACTTAAGCGCGAAAAGAAGTTGTTGCATATTCAACAGATCGTTAGAAATTTCTCAGTGCATTCTCTGAACAATTTTTAAAGTTTGTTCAAATTATAGTCTATATAGTTGGTATGCCTGCGAAACTCATACAGATATGCATATGAATGACATTAAGTCCGTCAAAATCGGGAAGGTACTCTGGAAGCTTTCGATAACAAACGAGCTTTTAGACAGGGTGATTCCGTTTCGTGCGTCAAGATAATGCTGGAAAAGTATTCTAAAAGTACAATGGTACTGGGGTACGTAGATGATGCTGACATCGTAGGCCTTAACAACAGTACTGTCAGCGCAGTCTTTTCCAGCCTAAAAAAATTAGCGAAAAAGATTGGTCTTGTGGTAAACGAGGGCAAGGCAAAGTACTTGGAGGTCGCATACAAAGATTCCTCGCGTCTATGGAACTATGTCTCTGATGGCAACTATATATTTGAAAAAGTTAAGGACTTTTTACATCTCGCAACCGGCATACATCCCACCAATAGTCTAAGCCTGGAGATCAAGCACAGAATAACTCTTCCCAATAGGTGCTACTTTTGAATCGTTAGGCAATTGAGGAGTAGATCCCTATGACGAAAAAAATTACGTTCTTTAAGTCTCTCATAATTTGTGTCCTATTATACGGCGCAAAAACATTGACGATGACGAACCGAGTTGAGAAAGCACTTGGAGCATTCGAGAGAACTGTTCTTTACAAGATCTTTAAAGTCGTCCGTTTGAGTGATGATTATCGAATAAGATGGAATCACGAAGGTTAGGTAATGGCATTCGCATGGAAGATGATGCTCTAGCGAAAAGCTTCTTTTACTCGAGACCTATGTGTGGACATTGGCAGCAATGGCGCCCAAGAATTCAATGGAAGAACCAAGTGCATAGCAACCTGCCTGAGAATGCCTCACTTCAGATTTACAACTGGTGTGAGCTCACCGAGGATAAAAACAATCGCCAAAGTTTTGTGTTCTCGGCCCAGAACAACTAACAGTTGTAATGTAGTAGACATGGGAGCTTTCGAAGCTAGCTGTACAGATTATAGCACGACATTAGTGCGAGTTGTCCGACGTGTTCAGAGCACTTTGAAGACTCTGAGCATACAATGTTTTATTGCCCGAGAAAAAAATTTAAAACTACACGGGTGTTAGTTTTAAGGTGAAAATTTTGACGACACTTATCTGTCAGTCCACTGAGAACTGGAAAGCTATCAGCGAAGTGGCAGCCTCAATCATGACAAAACTAACACATCAAGAGCAGACTAGGCGTCCGTCAGTCCGTGTCATAGAGTAGACTTAAATATCTTATCATTGCCACGAAGTAATAATTAACCAGATAGTTCCATGGGAGAGTCTGGAGTTGGGAGTAGGTTAGGTCTAGCTGATTGAAGTTCCGCACTCCGGCTTTTGATGCCTCCTCCTACCTAAAAAAAAAACAAAAAAGAAATAGAAGAAGAGAAGACAGTAATTTAATCATGAGTAACACTGTTTTTAAGTAGTTAGTCTATAGTAAATATTATATATAAATTTTCGAACATTTATTCGATGCTGAAACCACTAGCTTTCTTTATTGGAAAGAATGTTTAATATTTGTTCTGTTCTAATAGTAAACGGTCTGATGAAATACTAAATAAATTCACACCTTTTGAGCTCGGTCGGTTGTGAGTCAGATTTTATTATTTTAAGTACTAACGGGAATTTTATCAGTATTTACCTTAAGAAATACCAATAATAACTAATATTTACATATAAACATTAACCAGAAATAAGAAACCGTTGTAATTTTTACCAATAGTCGAAGCAATTTGCAAAATTACTTATGTACAAATCGGCTGGGACTGTTATCGCGGGCAGTTCGCTTGTACACTCGCGTGTAAATCACTTGTAATATATTTTAACAAATGCTTTGAAACAAAGAAATAAATAAAAATAAAAAACAAAAAAAATAAAAAATAAAAAAACGGAATAAAAATAAATAAATAAAAAAACCATTTTTAACAGCTGTAAATATCAGCATTTTCGCCAATTCATAAATATGCTAGCATATAAATCGTAAATACGACATTAAATAAATAGCGAAAACACGTGTAATATAAATTTTCACTAAACAAAAAGCGCAATTCTTTTCTCATTTCATTAATGAGCGAAACAATTATTTGAAGCGAATATTGAAAGCGTTCTGCAGCAAAAACAACGTTAACTTCGGCTGCACCGAAGCTAATATACCCTTCACAGGTGCATTTCTTTTCGTAACTACATATGTGTTCAGTTTGTATGGAAGCTATATGCTATAGTAATCCGATCTGAAAAATTTTTTCGGAGATTATATTCTATCCTTAGAAAATAACCTGGACCAAGTTTTGTGAAAATACATTGTCAAATGAGAAAGTTTTCCATACAAGAACTTGATTCCGATCGTTCAGTTTGTATGGAAACTATATTTTATAGTGTGCGATATCGGCAGTTCCGACAAATGAGCAGCTTCTTAAAGAGAAAATGACGTTTGCAAAATTTCAAAACGATATCTTAAAAACTGAGCGACTACTTTGTATGTATATACTGACGAACAGACAGACGGACATGGCTAAATCGACTCAGCTCAACATACTGATCATTTATATACATACATACTTTGTAGAGTCTCCGACGCTTCCTTCCGGGTGTTACAAACTTCGTGACAAACTTAATATACCCTGTTCAGGGTATAAAAATCGTAAAAATTTTGAAGCGCCACAAGATTATTTACATTTTAATGCATTAATAAGGAAGAAACCGCTACGCATACACACCTGCACGCACTCACATCGGCATTAACCACAAATTAATGCCACAAATAGCTTCGCGCTCACAACAAAAACAAACTCGAGGTCGGTTAATGATGGCGGAAAAAGTGCAATCGAAAATGCTTGAACCGTAAATTGCGAAATATTGATATTCATAAAATATTAATTGACCCAGTGCTGCCACTTAACAAGTTCACACGCACAAACAATCACACAAATCCGCGAATGTACATATGTGTGCGTGTATGCAAATTAGTAATCAATGCTCGCGCATATTTGCTGCATAATTGGCCACATTCACTGCATTACCGCCAAACACACGCACACACATACATATATGGTACATTCATAAGCACACGCGCTAATATGCAGCTATATATGGCTTTTGGCGCAGTCGCATGCTTGGCAGCACTGGGATTCGGATTAATGCTGATTAAAATGTGCAGCGCTTGGACGGACAAAACAATTGGCGCACCAGCGTAAGTTGATTAGGCGCCTAATTGCCAATGTACAAACCAATATACATATATATGTATATATGGTAAATGCTTTAAGTGTATGCGAGAATGACAATCGTTTGGTCAACCGTGAATTGGAATGCTCATATAGTTATCGTGATTGCAAGTGTTGAGTTGCATATAAACGCTGCACATATACATACATAGATTTATACATATGTATATGTATATGGCTTTTTTCTTTTTTTTTAGTAAGAGGAAGCGTCGAAAGCCGGAGTGCGGGACTTTAATTCGCTAAACCTAACCTTCTCCCAGCTGATGTCTCTCCCATGGGACCACTGGATAAAGTATTATTTCATGGGAGAGAAGAAGACATTTAAGTCTCCTCTATTGTACGGACTGACTGACGCCAAGTCTGTTCTAAATGTCTCAATCTTGTCATATTTAGATTTGCCGCTGACAGCTTTTCACTTTACAGAGGACTCGCACATAAGTGCTGTCAAATTTTCCACCGTGATACTACCCAAGGGTCGTTTTTAGCTTTACCCTTATACTTGAAAACCGAGGGAACTGAAAGAATACGTGTTCAGAGTCTTTTATACACTGTGTACATACACGTCGGACAGTATGGACAAAAGTCAAGACGATATTTGAATAGGTAGCTTCTGAAGCAACCATGCCCACTGAGTATTTGGGTAAGGTGGAAATCTAGGTCCCAATGTTGTGTATCTATCCACAAATGTATGTCGGAAATCAGTCGGTGGGTCCACCGTCCTTTGCATGAAGTTCCCCACCGTTGCTGCCACATTGCGATGCTTTTAATTCTCTCCTCTCTTTTTGCTGTGGTAGACGTCTCTTGTATGTTATATATTCGCGAGAATTCGTCTCCCTGGATGTCAATCGGCGCCATGCTGGCTAATACCTCAGCAGCGTCATTTGAAATGGTTCGGAAAGACTTTATCACGCGTATTGCTCAAAGCCTGTGCACTGTGTTAATTGGTCGAAATTCGAACCTCTAGAGTACCCTTTTAAACAATTTTGAATATCTGGTAATATTTTACAAAATAATTTCAATATACAACATTGTTAATTACTGTGTCCAAAAAATAAGGTGACATTGTATTTATTTTGAAAACTCTTTATTTATTCATCCAAATCAATTTCATCCCCTTCAAAGTAATCCCCTCCCGATGCAATGCACTTATGCCAACGGATTTTCCAATCTTCGAAACACTGGTTGTAGTCACTTTCCGCGATGGCCTTCAGTTCCGTCTTCGCTGCGGCTTGAATCTCCTCTATCGTATAAAAACGGTGTCCCCAGAGCGGTCTTTTGAGCTTTGTGAATAGCCAGAAGACGCACGGCGTCAGATCAGGTGAATACGGTAGTTGCGGAACGATATGGGTTGAGTTTTTGGCGAAATTATCACGAATTACGAGGGCAGTATGGGATGGTGCATTATCGTGGTATAAAAACCAAGAATTGTCTTTCCACAATTCCGGCCTTTTTAGGCGAATAGCGTAACGCAAATGACGCATAACGTTCAAATAATATTCCTTGTTTCCACGATAATCGAAGAAAACAGTCAACATGACCTTGATTTTTGAGCGGCCTTTTCGCAATTTTTTTGGTCTCGGCTCTCTTTTGGCACAATATTCGCTCGATTGATCGGTTGTTTCGGGGTCGTAAGCATAGATCCAAGTCTCATCGCCAGTTATAATGCGTTTCATGACACCCTGGTAGTCGGAAAGCATCGTTTCACACACTTCAACGTGACGCCTTTTTTCCAAAAAATTCAATGTTTTCGGTACCAGTCGAGATTTGACGCGCTTGAGGCCCAAAACATCCTTCAAAAGGGTATTGGCTGAGCTTTTCGATATGCCAACTTCATCAGCAAGGTCTCTAATTGTTAATCGACAGTTTTTCAACACCAAATCTTTGATTTGTTGAACGTGAGCTTCGTCGGTTGAGGTTGATGGTCGCCCTGGACGCTCTACGTATTCGACACGTTCACGGCCGGCTTGGAACTCACTATACCACTTGTAAACATTTTTTTTAGACATAGCCTCATCACCAAAGGCTTTCTGTACCATCCTCAACGTATCCGCAGAAGAAAATTGATCCGTGAACAAAATTTAATGCAAATTCTTTGCTCAACAAATTTCGACATCGCAAAAAACGAAAAACTCACTTTTAGCAGCTCTCAAAACGACACGTATCTCAAACACTAATGAATATTTTGACATGAAATTTGACATAAATGTGACTGACAGTACTACCAACCAAAAAAATTATAATTCTCCAAATCCTTCGACGCGCGCAGTTTAAATTCAAATGTCACCTTATTTTTTTGGGCACAGTAGTACATGTGACCCACGCTTACATTCTTATGTCTCAAATATATTATGTTCTGCACAAAATCAAATTGGGCATAACCTGCCACAACACAGATTTGATTTTGGTTCCAAAGTGATTTATTACAAAAATATCATTAGATTCTTTTGAGCTACTGGAATTAACACCGGCGTTTTAAATATTGAGCCGAAAATAAAAAACGGAAAGAACTCTTTTTTTTGAGAAATCTAGATTGTAGATGAGTTTTTTTATTTCCATCTAGGTTTTTTGTTAAATATGAACACTTTTAATAAAAAATCCCTGAAAACCAGCTTTTCAAAGTTTTTAATTTTTCAATTTGAAAAATCCTAAAGAAATAGAGTTTTTAGGAAATGTTATGCTCTACAAGAATATGCGAAGTAAAAACAATTCAAAAGTTATGTTAGTTTTATGAAACCTTTCAAATTAAACTAAAAATCGTAACTTGACTGAGAGATATTTCTTGCTCAGCGTATGGGTTAATTTTAACCCATAAATTCTCTAATTAGTTAGTTGGCTCACCCTAATAAATAGCTTTGATGAACACTTCCAACAGCTAAAAAAACATATATTTATTTATAAACATACATACTTATGTTATGTATAAATAATAGGTTGCCAAAAAAGTCTTGCGGTATTTTTATTGATTTTTTTTTTATTGAAATAGAAATGAATTCAGCGATTTTATCGCAATTTTCGACGACAGGCCTTCCGGAGCGTGGCGCATCTTCGACCACCTCTACACCAGAACGAAAACGTTGAAACCATCGTTGTGTGGTGGAAATGGAAACTGTATTGGGTCCATACACTGCACAAATTATATTGGCGGCTTGAGATGCATTTTTGCCTTTATCGTAGTTGGTAGGAGTGCAGCCCAATCGGGCTCAATTAGCACGTGATGTGCCATTTTTCGTAGTAGTACTGTAAAATATGCCGCATTTTCTCTTTATTTTGCTCCATGTTTGCGACGCTATAACTCACGAACGACTTAAAAGAAACGACAATCAGTCAAACACGTGTTAGCGCGTGAGATGAGCTTTCCAAAAAAGTATAGCATGACCCGATGCGACGAAGAAAACTAGAACTACGCGCTTTTAGCGCCAACTAGCGAAAATACCGCAAGACTTTTTTGACAACCTATTATATTAGGTTAAAAAAGAAATATTTTTGCTCGGTTGCCTAAAAATAAACAAACGTCAACCGTTAATATCTTTTAAAAGGTTTAGTTTATGAAAATGTAAAAGACATCTTTGTATAACATTCCATTTTCTACAAAATCTATGAAACGAGATATTTTTTAAAGTATTTTGAAATGACTTTTGAACTTTTGAAACTGAAAGGCGGAGAACCTTCCCAAAAAGTTAGGAGCTCATACTGAGAGAGATAGTTGTTTCTGATCCACCCTAATAAGTATACCAGCATATATAATATATTCATTGAGCACCCCTACATAGTTGCGAAGAAGGTTAAAATGGACTCTTTAGTTATGCAAATATTGATTGCATGCTTTCGCACAAGTCTACAAGCAAACATAAGTAACGGTATACATATGTACATATATACATATATGTATGTATGGCTGTGCCACTGTCGTGCCGGCATGCCAGTGCATTGGTTGTGTGCCCTATTTAAATATTGATAAAACATTCAATTCCCATTTCGATTTTCAATTGACTTACAACAACAAAATAGTACAACAATAAAATTTGCACATCAAAAACTAAATAACTTTGCAAAGAAGAGCCGAGTATGATGGATGTGTTGACTAGACTATATATGTACAAGTATGTATGTATGTATGTATGTATGTATGTATGTTTGTATTTATGTGTAATGTGTGCCAGAATTTACTCTCGCTATTTAGTTTAGTAATTGTTGCAAAAACAAAAACACATTTAGCGCAATTTCCCTGCAAACACACACAATCCAGTGCATTATTAGCGCGCATAAAAGGCAACAGCCACAGTGCAGCTGCTAACCACAGACACACACACTAATAAATGCGCTTACCTAATCGCCTTGTCCCGTAAGCAACTGATTACCCCTCTATCCCCCGTGGCTAAGTCCACTAAAGCGCTCGGGTCCACAGTGGAAAACACACCCATTTATGGCATTTATTTATGGAAATGTAAATATTATTTTGTGGCAGCACATCAAAGGCAACCCTGGTCGTGGGGGTTTATCGTAAATGATATGGATAACATAAAAATAAAGCATACATGTACCGTTGTATGCAAATAATACCCCTGAGTGGCACAATTCCAGCTAAAGCCCACCCACCGCCACAGCGGCGCGCCCTGAGAGCGGAGCGAGTGTGAGTAAGTGATTGGCAAGGCGCGCTCCCGCACTCGGGCGGCGGGTTGGGCGGCGGGTAATAGTTTATTAAGTCAACAAGGTTGTGCACAATTTAGTTGTATTGATAGTTTGTTTGATTTGTATCTGTGTGTCGTATTTATTTATGTATCAACTGTGTATTTATTTTCTAGTGCTCATGTGCAACAGCTGCACTCACACATGCACAATGTGAGCCTTTGAGCTTTGTTTGCTTGCATGTGTGTATGCATATTTCCACTGGATTTCCGCTGCTCAGATGTTGTTGTTGTGATGGGTGGTGTGGGTGACTGGTGGCAAAGTGGTGGCGGTATGTGCATGTGTGGGTGGTTCGTGTCCAACTACAAAGTGATTTATTTATTTAAGGCTAAAGTGATTGAAAATTGATCCGCCGAGGGACATTCAACATAAACATACTCCAGCTCCAATGTGTCGCCGAACCGTGTTGCATGTGCAACACCCATAATGCATGGTCTATATGTAAGCATGTGTTCTTGGCTGGAGAGTTACATATACCTATATTTTAAAGCTAATAAGCATTATGTGGTTATGGAGGAGTTATGTACACTTTATGGGATTAGAAATGGATTATCCCTTTCTAATACTTTAAGCTGTTCTATCATATTAAGAGTATCTTTAATACACATAAGATCGAGGTTTAGAAATTACAGCTATTTTGTAAAAATATACTTCTTGCTTATATACAGTTAGTGTGTCTACATGAGCAAAACCAATAAAAGAGTTTTGGGTAAGAAACAGGTAAAGACAAAAATAAAAATTATTAATTTACAAATACAAATATACAAATAAATGTGTCCAGATACAAAAAACACCACTCCATAATCTAAACTCACCATACCTAAATTTACCATACCTAAACTCACCATAGCCCAGTCAAACTCACCATCGCCCTCATTTAAATTCACCCTATTTAATTTACCACAGATGAACTCACCATATCTTTCCAGTGCAGGAAGTTATGCCAAGATCTTGGAAGCCGCTAGTTTGACCGTATTACTTCTGCATACACTTATTGTAGGAGTTGTTTCTTTTCATAAAGAAATTGTTGTATGAAGCGAAGTAACATGTGACGTAACATTTTAACACCAATATAAGCATATCTAAAAGAAGTACATATTCGAAACTGAAATTTGAACCCAGCTTGTCTGCGGAACATTGACTGATGTGGATTCCACCACAGGGAACTTATATTCGATCCCTGTCTTGCCTCAGATATCTTAAAGTTGACTTAAAGTTTTGAAACCCATTTAGGTGTATCTAAAAGCAGTCTTGGAAATAAAAATTTGAGCCCAATTTGTCTGAAGAACCCTAACTAGGGTGGATTCCGCCACTTAGAGCTTTGATTCGATAAAATTGTTTAGTAAAGTGGTGTGTTTCGGTAGCACCAGGCCAGGCCAAAGAGTGGCACACAGCTACCTAACCAAGGACGGTATCCCTACGCTTCCGCAGCCGCAATACAGCTCAGATGTGGCCCCCGGACTTTTTTTACTTGCCTGAAAAGGCCGATGAAAGGCAAGCATTTCGAGACGACAGAGGGGATCCAAGCAGCATGCACCTCGGCTGTCAAGGCTATTCCGGAGAATGTGTTCCGTTACGCCGTCAATGCTTGGAAATCGCGCTGGTAACTCTGCATCGACGCAGAAGGAGCAAATTTTGAAAGTTTTTAAAGAATTGTAACGATTGAACTTTTTTAAATCGACTCAGTCCTATTACCATGTATAGTATACCATATATACATAAAACAAATTTCTTGTGATATTTGAAAATCTGGCCTTCATGCGCTGAGATCCTTTAACGAATCATATACATACATTCGAATATCAAGAATTTATTCGACAAGTACTGGAATAATACTGCTGATTTTGGGGTTGATATAACGATATGGGGCCCGATTTGTACTCCGCTCAGGGTCCAATGGTATTTTTAACATATATTGAATTGATTTTTATTACGATTAGTTATTTTTAGAGAAAGCTTGCAATGTGAAAGTACTAAGGTATTCAAGCTTTTTGTCGAGAAGAACAATTATGAAAGATGAACAACATCTGTAAGTACTTTCAGTAACAACACCTTCAACTTTTGCAAATACAATTGTTGCCAAGAATTAAAAATGTAGGGCAGTAATACAGAAATGGATAATGAGTTTCACTCTTTCTCATTTAATTCACTTTTCAAGCGGACGTAATAACCCGCAAGAGCTGAGAGGTATATTTACAACGAAGGCTGAAGCATCAGGAATTGGCACCCTGCCAGGACCAGCAAACCGCTATTTTTAATCAAATGTACTCTGTCTATACATATAGTATATACATACAAATTTAGAGGAGAATGTAGCGAAATGTTTAGCGGAGGAAGAAGCCAGCTGTAAAGTTAGAGGGAAGGCGCCTAATAGCAAGAAATGGAAAAAATGCAATATGAACCCACTGAAAATCGATCGATAAGGGCTAAAGGTAGACAACAATGCGCACCAACACATACATACATAGAAACAGAGTAATCAGAGCATTAAGCAAATATATACACCCAGATATAAGTATAGTGCAATCTGGAAAGCAAGATACCAATACTCGGCAAATGCGCTAACACTTAAAGAGGCTCTTCTAACCGAACCGCGGGTGCGGGAAGTGAAATGCAGAGTGGAAGAAAGCAGATAAAATCGTGCTTAGCGCAAAACTGGGACAATACTGTGGCAGCGATAAACACGTGGAAGACCATCAACTATTTACAAATATATATGTATGTATGTATATAGTATAGTTGAATGTACCGCATTAGGAGCACTCGTTATGGCGGTGTTACTTAACAATGGCGTCGAGAATTCCATCAGTAGCGACGACAGCAGCTGCCGCGGCGCTTTCTGTAAAGAAACTATTCGAGTTTTCAATTTCAATTTCGCTTTCCGCGCACCTCTACCCCAGCGCACCGCGAGGCACCCCCGGCGCACTCCCACGCTGCTGCCTTCCAAAGCGCGCTGTTATCTGATTGTAGTTTAGTGCGGCAGCAGCAGCTTTGAACTACTTTTACGTGTGTTTTGCTGTCGTACTTGATTTCACAACATCCTTGCAACACACTTGTAGCCATAAGGTTCGAATCGTCCTTCAGCACCCGTCCATATGTTCGCTGCTTGTGCATATGTAATCGTTTGGACGAGCATTTACTTATATAAGTAATTTAAGTACATATTTATAAGTCTCTTCCTAGAAACTGCTGGCACGTGGACGCTGCGCTGAAATTCAATCTCATAATGAGCAGCACAATTAGCAGAGTATTAAGGACGAAAATCCTTTGCTTAGTGAAATTGACTTTGCTTGTTTTCCCTTTTTCTCTGTGGAAAGAAAATAATTTTTTCTACCACATCTTGCTATTAAGTTCGATTTTTGTGCCAACAACAAGAACAAGTGGGCAGAGCAATAAGAACCGAGTCTGTTTGTACTCGTAGGAAGCTTAGCAGGACCAAAAATAAAAAAAACTGGTACAAAAAATGGTTGTAGGTATGTAAATATATACTTCCTCAATGTATACAATTATCTTTGGAACACATACAGATCCATGCAAACGTGAGTATATACTTATATTTGTGAATATATAAGCAAGAACCCTGACGCTTTGCACAGTAAAGAAAATTGGTGAAATAAATTGAATATCGATTTTTGATTATTTATACCAGCTCTTTAATTATTGACTTACAAGGAAAACTAGTGAAGAAATGTTCTGCCCAACAATAAAGAGAACTTTTGACACAAAGTCTAAATATTAGTGAAGCTGAGACATTTGAAATTGATTGAGCTGAGTTTGTGGAATATACAGGGTTTGTCCGGAAAGTAATAAGACTGAGTCAATTTAATAAAATTTATTGAACCAATAGTTACACTTCTTCATAAACTTTCAAAATAGGCTTCTTCTGCGTCGATGCAGCGCTGCCAGTGCGATTTCCTGGCAATGAAGGCGTCATGGCAGGCATTCTCCGGAATCCTCCAAAATGAGAGCCGCAGTACATGCTGCTTGGATCTCATATGTCGTCTCAAAATGTTTACCTTTCATTAGATCCATGACTCGATACCTACGATTACCTTATTCAAAAATTGGGTGTCACTTTCACACATGCTCAAATTTTCTTGGCACACTTTCACTCCACTCCACCATCTTCGCGCACGCCTTGCGCATGTTCAAATGCTCCGTCACAATGCCATGAACCACAATTTAACGGTCTGAGTTCAAAACTTTGTACTCACGAGTCACATTGTCGGTGTTCCCAGCACGGTCTTCATCAGCGACCTCTTCCCGGCCCTTCAAAAAGGCGCCACCGAAACACAACACTTCTTGCTAAAGAAACCTCTGGGTAAGACTGTTTGATCATATCAAAAATCCCTGGAATTGAACATTTCCAAAACATCGATTTATCGCATTTTGGCCGAACAGTTGGGCTTACGAAAGGTGTGTACACAGTTTGTTCCGCAAAAATTGACTGACGACCAAAAATTGCTCAGACTGATCGACGCTTGTGACCGATTACTTGACCAAAAATCACATTTTAACCACTAACCACTCCCCATATTCTTTATTGGCAATTGAAGATACCAAGTGCAGTCAGGACCTTCTCCACCTGATCTCTCCAACAGAGTGGAGGTCTTCCTCTTTCAAAGGGGAAAAGGACCATACATCTTTCACATAAGCTTTGTCCCGAAAACTCGTAACATCAATTCATCTAATGATGTCATCATCTATGCCTCCGCATAATATAGCAGGACGGGAATGATGAGGGATTTGTAGAGTTCCGAGTTTGTTCGTCGAGAGAGGGAATTTTTCATTGTCTAGTCAGTTCAAAGTAGCACCTGACGGCAAGAATGATTATACTTTGGATTTCATGGCTGATAATGTTATGTTCGATTTCAAAGTTATGACTGTCAACCGTGACGTTCATTCGCGATGACTATTGGACTTGTTCACAATCAGGCCGCCCGCTTCTTTTCCTTTTCCAGTATGAAGAAAGCAGAACTTACGACGCGATTGTTGTACGCCAGCAGTTGTTCAATCTTATAAAAGATTTTACCTTCTCTATTTAACTCTGCAGCTTTTATTGTTTTCCACAGCATTAGATTCAAGACGTCGCACGATAGGGATCCTTGTCTGAAACCTTGTTTGGTATCAAACGATCCTCACCAAGATTTTGGTGTTCACTTTACAACCTAGTTCTATAAACAGCTTTTAAATTCGATTTCGAGACTGGATTTAATAAGAAACCTTATTAATTTAGAAATTAGCCTTTTCTTTCAGATACGAAAAAAAAACAACTCTCAACGGCAGCCGGTAGAAGAGCACATTATTTTCTATCACCTGCTCAATAGAAATTCCCTCTGCGTGGGGTGGACTACTTCAAACCAATTATAAGCGTTTGAAAATGCATGCAGAATTCGTAGAACTAAGTCAGAGCTTGGAGCGCTCAGCACATAATCCAGTGCAGCGCACTTCTAATTATTCATATTCATAAATAATTATAACGGTAATCATGTGGAACTTTAAAATAAAATTTATTTTCAATTTGTGAGACCGCGAAACAAGAGGAAAATTATTCGTAAATTTCTAAAAGCTAACCTCGCATGCAAATTTTGTTCCATTCTCCGGTAATTAAAAATAGAAGAAATAAGTAAAGTAAATATGAAGCGTGCTTCCGGCACGTCGCGCACTCTCCAAAACGGATGTGCGAGCTATGCGTTGTGTGCAAACAAACGACTGACGCATCCGGCGTAACCTGACACCCCACCAACAGCGACGCCAACCTCCCAAGTCTATGGCAATGTCAGTGCCAACAACAATTGCAAACTAATTCCGAGCGAAAAGCACCAAAATTACCAGCGCTCGAGTGTAATTATAGATTAACGCCTGATGGCTGCACGGCGTGTTTAGCTGTGGCGCCGGGTAAACGCTGGTCATCCTCTGCTAATGTCCACACAGCACCAGCTGCTCAAAGTTGGACATCGGGGTCCAGTATCCGGCGTCCGTGTACTTCCGTTCCCTCATCCCAGACACCTGCAGCAACAAAGCCATCCTTCTAAAAACAGTAATCAAGTCCGAGAATGCTTCAAATTAACGCCCCAAAGCGCCTACTGCCACACACACTTTTACTTGTCTTCGAACTGCTCCCGCCACGTTCCCCACCGAGCGCGTTAAGCGAGAGCAATGAAAACAAAATCATGGAAGCACGCGTGCGTTTATGAAACGTGAGCTGAAACACTAAGCACACGTGCGAGCGATTTGCTACATCCGAATGGCGCTTCGCACACCCAACCGCTGCCCAACCGTCGCGCAGCCCGCGTGCGCAAACGAAAGCTGTGGGTCTTTAATTGCGCTGGTGTTGGTGCTAAAGTTAATTGTCACGAAAAAAGCACAAATGAGCAAGATGAAATCGAGCAGGAGCAAAGACCGAAGCTTCGTCAAACAATTCTAACAGCCTATACTTGGCGGCTCGTCATGAAACTTTCCATAGCGCTTGATTAGTGCTGGAAATTCGATGATTTTAATTTTATTAAGTAAATTATGCACACCGACCGTCGTCGAGCCGCCGCCAATGGTCGCGTTAGTGGTTTGATAATGTGAACAGAAAATGATGCCGCGTGCTAATTGCAATTAGACCGACGTAAAAATTTGATTTGCGTATGTACGTATGTATTTAGGTCAAACAGGAAACTGAAATTTAATTAAATAGCAGAAGCTATGAATAAAAAAATTGGCTGACCTAAGATCAATTTAATAAAATATAAAATATAAGAAGTATATAAAATTTCAGGCATAACGGGACTCAAACTGAGAAACTCTAAGCTGCAAGACTGTTTCAAGACAATTCATGATAGTTATTCATGAATAGGTTCTAGGGAACATCTGAACTGTTTAAACTATTGCTTTCTACAAGTACTTGTATTATACGAACTTTTCTGCATTTTTGTAGTTTTGATAAAATACCTTTATGTTTTAATATTTTTGGATTATAAAGTAGGTGTAAGGAAGCTATGTATCGTATTCGAGTTTTGAAGGAAAACTTCTTCTTCTTCTTCTTAATTGGCGTAGAAACCGCTTAAGCGATTATAGCCGAGTTAACAACAGCGCGCCAGTCGTTTCTTCTTTTCGCTACGTGGCGCCAATTGGATATTCCAAGCGAAGCCAGGTCCTTCTCCACTTGGTCCTTCCAACGGAGTGGAGGTCTTCCTCTTCCTCTGCTTCCCCCAGCGGGTACTGCGTCGAATATTTTCAGAGCTGGACTGTTTTCGTCCATCCGGACAACATGACCTAGCCAGCGTAGCCGCTGTCTTTTAATTCGCTGAACTATGTCGATGTCGTCGTATATCTCGTACAGCTCATCGTTCCATCGAATGCGGTATTCGCCGTGGCTAACGCGCAAAGGACCATAAATCTTTCGCAGAACTTTTCTCTCGAAAACTCGCAACGTCGACTCATCCGTTGTTGACATCGTCCAAGACTCTGCACCATACAGCAGGACGGGAATTATGAGTGACTTATAGAGTTTGGTTTTTGTTTGTCGAGAGAGGACTTCACTTCTCAATTGCCTACTCAGTCCGAAGTAGCACCTGTTGGCAAGAGTTATTTTGCGTTGGATTTCTAGGCTGACATTGTTGGTGGTGTTTACGCTGGTTCCAAGATAGACGAAATTATCTACAACTTCAAAGTTATGACTGTCAACAGTGACGTGAGTGCCAAGTCGCGAGTGCGACGACTGTTTGTTTGATGACAGGAGATATTTCGTCTTGCCATCGTTCACTGCCAGACCCATTTGTTTTGCTTCCTTGTCCAGCCTGGAGAAAGCAGAACGGGTGTTGAGGGGCGATGATATCAATATCATCGGCATACGGCAGCAGCTGTACACTCTTATAGAAGATGGTACCTTCTCTATTTAGTTCTGCCGCTCGAACTATTTTCTCCAAAAGCAGGTTGAAAAAGTCGCACGATAGGGAGTCGCCTTGTCTGAAACCCCGTTTGGTATCGAACGGCTCGAAGAGGTCCTTCCCGATCCTGACGGAGCTTTTGGTGTTACTCAACGTCAGTTTACACAGCCGTATTAGTTTTGCGGGGATACCAAATTCAGACATCGCGGCAAAAAGGCAGCTCCTTTTCGTGCTGTCGAAAGCAGCTTTGAAATCGACGAAGGGGTGGTGTGTGTCGATTCTCCTTTCACGAGTCTTTTCCAAGATTTGGCGCATGATGAATATCTGGTCGGTTGTTGATTTGCCAGGTCTAAAGCCACACTGATAAGGTCCAATCAGTTTTTTGACGGTGGGCTTTAATCTTTCACACAATATGTTCGATAGAACCTTATATGCGATGTTGAGGAGGCTAATCCCAAGGTAGTTGGCGCAGATTGTAGGGTCTCCTTTTTTATGGATTGGGCATAGCACACTTAAATTCCAATCGTTGGGCATGCTTTCGTCCGACCATATTTTACAAAGAAGCTGATGCATGCTCCTTATCAGTTCTTCGCCGCCGTGTTTGAATAGATCGGCCGGCAATCCGTCGGCCCCTGCCGCTTTGTTGTTCTTCAGGTGGGCAATTGCTATTCGAACTTCTTCATGGTCGGGTAATGGAACGTCTGCTCCATCGTCATCGATTGGGGAATCGGGTTCTCCTTCTCCTGGTGTTGTGCGTTCACTGCCATTCAGCAGTCTGGAGAAGTGTTCCCTCCATAATTTAAGTATGCTCTGGGCATCAGTGACTAGATCACCTTTGGGTGTTCTACAGGAATACGCTCCGGTCTTGAAACCTTCCGTAAGCCGCCGCATTTTTTCGTAGAATTTTCGAGCATTACCCCTGTCGGCCAGCTTATCAAGCTCTTCGTACTCACGCATTTCAGCCTCTTTCTTCTTCTGTCTACAAATGCGTCTCGCTACCCTCTTCAACTCTCGGTATCTATTCCATCCCGCACGTGTAGTGGTCGATCGTAACGTTGCGAGGTAGGCAGCCTGTTTTCTCTCCGCTGCGACACGGCACTCCTCGTCGTACCAGCTGTTCTTTTGCACTTTCCGAAAACCAATGGTTTCGGTTGCAGCTGTACGTAAGGAGTTTGAAATGCCGTCCCACAGTTCCCTTATACCGAGTTGTTGACGAGTGCTCTCAGAGAGCAGGAGTGCAAGCCGAGCAGAAAATCGTTCGGCTGTCTGTTGTGATTGCAGCTTCTCGACGTCGAACCTTCCTTGTGTTTGGTGGCGCGCGTTTTTTGCTGCACAGAGGCGGGTACGAATCTTAGCTGCAACAAGATAGTGGTCCGAGTCGATGTTAGGACCTCGGAGCGCACGCACATCTAAAACACTGGAGACGTGTCTTCCGTCTATCACAACATGATCGATCTGGTTGGTAGTTTTTCGATCCGGAGACAGCCAGGTAGCTTGATGAATCTTCTTATGCTGGAATCTAGTACTACAGATAACCATATTTCGGGCCCCGGCGAAGTCAATCAGCCTCAACCCATTAGGGGATGTTTCGTCGTGGAGGCCGAATTTACCGACCGTAGTGCCAAAGACACCTTCTTTGCCCACCCTGGCGTTAAAGTCGCCAAGCACGATTTTGACATCGTGGCGGGGGCAGCCTTCATAAGTGCGCTCCAAGCACTCATAAAAGGCATCTTTGGTCACATCGTCCTTCTCTTCCGTCGGGGCGTGGGCGCAAATCAGCGATATGTTGAAGAACCTCGCTTTGATGCGGATTGTGGCTAGACGTTCATTCACCGCAGTGAATGATAGTACTTGGCGACGGAGTCTCTCTCCCACCACGAATCCTACACCAAACTTGCGCTCCTTTATATGGCCACTGTAGTAAATGTCACAAGGACCTACTCGTCTCTGTCCTTGTCCCGTCCATCGCATTTCTTGGACGGCGGTGATGTCAGCCTTTGTTTTTACGAGGACATCAACCAGCTGGGCAGCGGCACCTTCCCAATTAAGGGACCGGACATTCCAGGTGCATGCCCTCAATTCGTAGTCCTTATTTCGTTTGCCATGGTCGTCATCAAAAGTGGGGGGTCTCATCCGAGGCTGGTTATAGCTCTTCACTGGGGGTGTTTTTTTACGTGGCAGGTCCCAAGCCCAGAGCACAAACCTATGTAGGGAATGTTTCGCCTTCTCACTTTAGCTCGCCTTCGAACGGATGTTCTTAGGCTACCCAGAGGATACTTGGTCAAAGACCGGAAGTAGTGAGCTGCTTGAGCCATGTGTAAAAGAATCGTTTCTGGCCACTCCCAAGTGAATGGCGATCAGAGAACTTTCCTCACTTGCGTGAACTTCTACACATTACTCCATCCTCCAAGGGAGGAAAACACAAAAATAAAATTATCTACTCAAATGAAACCTTTCTAACACCTCTGAAATTATGTAGTCCAAGCATTCTAGTTTCACAATCTATATAAGTCTACAAAGCTCTCATAATTGATATATGAAGATTTACAGAGTTACATGGGTTTCCTCGATCTATAAACGACACATTTGCAATAATTTTTTCCTGATAACAATTAAAGGTTTTATTCATACTTTTTGTTACTTCAATGATACATATTTTACAAAAAATGTATGAAACTTTCAAAGGAAAAAACTCGATATTACGACGTCATTTCCGACAGTCCCTCGGAAAAAAGTGCCTCCGCGTTGACAGCACAACTTCGTACAGGGTAACTCTAAAGTAAAATGAAAAAGTACGTGCTTTTATAACGACCTTGGACGAAGGAGAAAAGTGAAAATTGTATTTCTGGCAAACCGTTTTTGTTCTAAATAGACCCAGTTGAAAAAAATAATACGTTCAGGACCTTGTAATATATATCTCACTGAGATAAATTGAGTAAGTAGCGAGAACCCTTAACAACTGAAGCTGAGAACACAGTTTCGAAAAAATACGCATTTAAAGCTTTAAGGGGTTATATACAGTTAGAAAGCCAAAAAAACAAATTTTCCAGAGTATTTTTCTGAGAAAACTTTTAAATTTAATGAACCAAAAATTTGTAGACATATTAAGATATCTTTTAACTGTATTTTAAGACTTAGTATTAGTAAATATATTTGTTTGGAAAGGAACTACAGCTGATCTCCGGGAGCTCCTCTCAAAAAAGACGTTTAGCGGTGTAGATCTCTAAACTGGATCCTGTGAAATTGAAAACAGATTTCGGTAAAATAATGTTAAATATTGTATTTAATTGAAAGAATAAGCAAAATAAAATTGTTTGACAAAATGGCGGTTTCTCAAAAAAAATCGATTTCGACCTTATATTTTTTATAACATAAATAATTATGGTTGAGAAAAAATCTTCGATTAATTTCTAAAAAAAATATATTTACGAAGGTTGTGTTAAAATTTGAGACTAATCGGTTTATCTGTTTTCGAGTACATATTCATCACGGACTTTGAAAACACTATTTTGAGAAAAATGCAATTAAAGTTTGCCCTTGTGTTTCCAAGCACTCTGAAATACCTTTTCAAATTTGCGTGTACCTTCGAAAATATTCACCGGAACGATATGAAATTTTCTGTGTGTATTCTTTAATATAAGTGTATTAAGAAAATAAAATAGATTTTTTAAAAATTTTAACTGTATATAACCCCTTAAGGGTCTACTTATATAGTTGAGTTCGAACGCGCAACTTTTCAAAGCTGTATTTCCAAAACTATTACTCGGATCAACTTGAGAACTTAGGCCAATACTCTAGAGATACATATTATAGAATTAAATAAGGGATACAAGAAATTAATTTTTTTAAGCCGTGAAACTCATGTAAGACCTTAAGTAACTTGTACAGCAATGTCATTCATTATTTACCACTGCATCACATAACGCTTACTAAGAAATTCGCAGTAAATTTTGTTGAAACTCGCACTATATTATTCTATTCGATAAATTTTTTAGTATATTTATAGTATACTACACAGTGAAATTAAAAAAAGAATATATTTTTTTTTTTAGTTATATGGATAGGCGCTGCTAAAAAGGGTCCGGCAATACTTCTGTGATTCCAACGTTCCCCGCAGATGAAACTCAAAAACATTAAATTCTCTTTAAGCAAGGAGATATTCTCCGTACAATGACCTAGGAACAAAAAAAAATCAACTTGAATTTTAACCCAAATCTTGGCTGCCTTTGGCTTGCCAAAACACGATTTTTGATGAAATCAAAAAACCGATTCAGTGTTTGTTTATACAATTAATAAAGGCAGAAACAAAGATCGAAAAATGTTGTTTGGAGAAAAACTCTTTTAAAAATAAAGTGGGGGAATGGATTGAACTAAACGGCTGCCCTTTAAGGGGGTATTCTACTCTAGAATTTTGAAAAATTAGATTTTTTTCTTATATTTAAAGTTTAAACCCTTAGGAATATATCCTTCAAAGGATTTTTTAAAATTAAAATTATTTTAAGAGCTACAGTTACTTTAGAGACGCAGTACATAGCCCGGTTCCGCCGGGCCACTTTAAAAATTACCTGAAATTCATGCTTCTAGAGCAGAATACCCCCTTAAATGGTTATGACTCACAAACTATTTGAGTTTTCGTAGAGGTATGGACTATCGAAAATTTCACATTCATATTTTTGGCTTAAAACTTTTTTCGAGCAGCTGGCAGTCTCTGATAGAACAAATATCAAATTTATTTCTATTTAAATAAATATTATTCTTTCATTTACAGAAAAATTAATTGCATCTAAATAAATAGCTATTATTGAATATGTGTGCTGCTAACCTCAAAACCACAACAAAAATCAATTTAAAAGTTTTTTTTACTAAATTATGTAATAGGGAAAAATAATTGTTTTTCATAATTTTTGCCTTTTATTATTCCGTAGGGGAATCAACATTTTCCCATTATCTGCTCGCACCATGAAATCTTAATTTCCCAACAACAACAACAACTGTTTTCACAACTCAAACAATTGATTAGAATAAAGAAACCATCAACATAACTCAATTCAAGCAATTTGATTGTAAATGAAAATGCAATTAAGAACTTGAACATTTAGCAAATTTATTATTAATATTCGGACATTTTATTTTTTCTTTAATTTCATATTTGGCATTACATAATATCGAATGCCAACAAAAAATCTACACCACAGCACACAATAGTCAATGAATGAAATTCAATTTAGTACAAATACTAAAAACAATAACAACAATTAGGAAGGAAAAAATTCCATTTGAAATTGCAGCACGAATGTGTCGGAGTCTGCCGGTCTCCGACGAACCGACGGGGTGAGCTTTTATGATGAAAGTGTAGGAGAGCAAAAACGTCACTGGTGCATAGCAGCATGTGTGTGGGTATGTGTGCACGTGTGTAGTGGTTGTCGATTTTCTTTTGCAATTATGAGAATTCAATTTCCATTGATTTCCATAGTTGAATAAATGAAATGCAAATCTAGCTTTGTATGTGTGCATGAGTGCATGTGTGTAGGGTCTGGAGAGCAAGCGGACAAGCTGAGATGAACTGAGCAGGAAGCAGTAATGCGAGAAGGCAAAAAATTCGGAAATCGTACACACACACATACACAAAAACAGACGCACGCATAGGTGACTGCTGAATGTGAAATTATTATTAAAATAATTAATTTTATTATTTTAAATGAAGGTGCTCTCTTTGTTCGGTTTCGGTTTCGGTTTTTTCCTGCTGCGTTTGTTATTGCCGGTCAATTGAGGGATCAAACACAGTCGCACGTCCGCATGTACATGTGTGTGTTGGCGTGCAGTTGTAGTAGCAACGGCTCTGATCTGCATATGTAATGGCTTTTGTTTTGCAATGCCAACTGGTAAATTAAATTTCGCAAATGGCCGAAGTGAAATGGCACAGCAGCAGTAATTGAAAACACAATGAGCACGAGCGAGGCAACAAGTGGGTTTGGGGTTAAGCTCTCAACGGCAGCAAAAAGTCTGGCATTTTTTTTGAGGTAAATACGAGAGATAACAAAATGTTTGGCTTGTCAATTGTCAAGTCATCGGAGACAAGCGGTTGTAGAAAAGCTTTCCGGCAATTTTCGAGCTGCGTCAGAATAGAGCGCTTCGTATTGTAGTAGTTGTTGTCGCTCTTATATTTCTTTGCATAAATAAATGGGGTGAAATTTTAAAAGCGTTTAAACGAAGTTAGGGGAAAATCAGCTAATGCTCGCACCAAACCTCTGAACCAAAAATTTCAGCGTTAACTGAAAGTCATAAAAAAGCTACATCTTCTCATATGTGTCGTTCTGAGTTACTAGATATATTCTAAAGAACTCTACGGCAGTAGAGGCCGAGAGAGATCTCGAAGTCCCGTTCCCAAGAAAGTGAGGCCTCCGTAACCGGAACGGACCCGGGTTTTTATTCCACCAAGGACTGTCAACTCGGCAGAATTCTGCCGCTACAACAAGAACAAGAGAGATCTCGAAGCCATTACTCTAGGCTCACTTATTCAAATAAGTTGTTCCATAAAATTTATTTTTTATATTTCGGAGACCTAGGAAATCCCATTTAAATTTTTTTTCAAAATCATTATTAAGGTCATTCATTAAGGTTAAGTTAACACTTTCACTGTTTTTTTTTGCTTTTTCGCTAGTTTATATTTCCAAAAATATCCTGTGAAATTGACAAGGTCGTATCTTGAATAGTTTTTGGATGACAGCGTTCTAAAGAGCGACCGCTCGGAGGTACAAACATAATATATGTATATATGTAAGTGAAACTTTAAACGCGTTTTTCTCGAAACGACATTTTTCAAAATTGCTGACATCATAACTCAACGAGAAATTAACCGGTCTACTACAAATTAAAACCGAGTATTTTTGAATACAATGACTATATAATGACCTATGATCTTTGTGATTGGTTGAAAATTGTCAATTTGGCATTAAAAAAACGACTATTTTTTCCTAAAAAAGCGAATTATTTTTTTCAAAATTACGCCATTTTGTTAATTTTTGATATTTTTCAACGTCATTGTATAAGAAATATCTTTCAGTTTAATAAACTTTTCGAATTTTTTTGTTTCAGCTACTCATTCGGCCGGAATCATGTCAGCAGTTGGGGAACTTTTTTTTGGCATCTCCAAAGACAGCACATAACTCCGTTATTTTTCAACATTTTTGTAAAAAAAAGCACCTTAAAATATAACTGAAAATATACCTTATTACCTTCAAAGAAGTTCGAAACATTCGATCGAGTACTTTCTTTTAAAAAATCTCACGAAAATCGCCTAATTTTTTATGCGTTACATTGGTATATCCCCTTAAAGGGTATTCTAGTCAAGAAATTTGAAAAAAAAAATCAAGATTTTTTGGCTCAATTCAATAGTCTAGGTATTCAAAAATAACTCCCTAAACAATTTTTCAAAATTTAAATTATTTTCGCAGTTATTGCCGTTTTAATGTCGTGGTTACTGGACCGTTTTGAGTTGTGGACGAAACTTAAAGCACGTTTTTCTCGAAACTTTTTTTTTAATGATGGATAATAAAAAATATCGAATGCTTTTTTATCGATTAAAAAAATTGCTCGAGAATCGAGACTTTAGAATAACCTCTTAAGTAAACTGGATGTTTTTTTCTTTCATGTCAAACTCACTCTTATTATAAAGAAACGTTTTTTTAGAACAATCGGATTTCTTTTCAGTCAATGATAAATCTCCAAGTTCATTTCTGTCAAAATAAAGCTCTTTGTAAAATACAATCAGCTGTTAGAAGATGAACATGTAGATGCCGCCTTCACATCTAAAGTAATTGTCAGACGCTCCAACTATATTTGCGGACCACTTAAGTAGCTCAAGTTTTGTATTTATATTATTCTAATAAAATTTTAACTTCGAATCCGCACTTTAATATATATGATTGAGCATCCCTAGAGGGTGTGCAACATTACCCGATTTCTTATGAGCACTTGCATGGTAGCTGGGCACTTGTTTCCGTATCTGTTGGATGTGATCGACATTTCATTTTCATTTCCATCGTCCATTTGCAATTTTTCCCCCACACAGAGTTCCCTTCCCCATAGAGTTTTTTCATTACAATTGCAGTTTTCACAGTTCATGAATATGCAACAGCATGCAGAGGACCGTAAAAACACCAACACAAATGCGCAACAACTTCGATAGCAACTCAACATACATACGTGAACCAATCACAAACATACAAAGCTCCGTTTTCGAGTGCTCAACCTTCATGCAGCTTAAACACCAACAAACACACGCCAACCGCAGCAATGCTAATATGTGTAAGTACACATGTCCTCGTAGATGTACATACATATGTATGTACATTTGTGAGGTTATGTCCACTTTAACTCTCCCATCTGACCGAGCGTGAAACCCAAACATTCAGAACGACCATTTTCAGCAGTGCAATAATTATTGTGAAAGCATTTCCATGCCATTTATGCACTTTTACTTTATCATTGCACTCAGTCTCCCTCCCTCTTCCACTCGCTCTCTACCTGCACTCCGTCTGATTTGTTCGCTAATAAGCACTAGCATTCTAATCCTATTGCTTACACCCGACACCCACTCGGGGCTCGCAGTGTTGTTATCATCGGCGCCACAATTTCCGATCGCAAATAAGCCCAACAAATGGCAACATTTTTCAGCAGGCACAAGCGTGAGTGGGGCCCGAGAATGCCGGCGCTGCGAATTTGTGGCTTGGTCCATTTACCCATTCATTCGCCTGCGATCACAATTACAATTTCACAATTTTTTTAATCCCGTTATCGTAATTTGCATTTTTATAAAACTCATGTTTCTACCCCACACACGCACACACCCATACATAAGTTCAACTCATATGTGTGCATACATACATAATCTGCATATTGTTGTTGTTACATTGCTGCCGCTGTGGAATTTTCGCGTAAACCACTTTTAACGGTTATGAGCGGAATTTCAGTTACAAATGCGCATACAAAACACTATGCAAATAACCACAAAACGGATAAACGAAATTATTTACGATTGTGAGGAAGTTACCGTAATATTGTACCGCGCACCCAGCGTGAGATTTTCTAGGTAACTCGGAGTAATTAGCAAATTCGCAAAACAGTTATATATAATTTGTATTGAAAATTTTCAGTAACTAGCTTCGGGATAATAGTTTTTTCAAGTTTTAGTGCGTAATCATATTCTCGATATTTCTGAGCTTTTGTGTAAAAGCTCCAATATTTTAAAATTCTATTAAAGTTTATTATTTTCAGCTAATGTAATCACTACTTCGTTCACCCAAACTACAAACGTTTCATCCCATTTCGAGGTTCTCTACTTTTTCTTAAAGAAAAAACACAGAAATTTCAAATTTAATGGGAAATGTTTATAATCATTCAAAAAACTATTCTTGGCATATATTTTTTGAAGTTTATCACTCTCAAATATTGGCCGCGGTTACGCCCCAGAACATCTAAGATTGTCCATCCCTTCAGTACAACTTTCGATGACTCGTGCGAGCATTTCGTACCGAAGCGGGATTGTCCTCATAGGCTTTAGACTTTAGATATGCTCACAGGAAAAAGTTTAAAGATGTGATATCATACGATCTTGGTGGCCAATCGATTGGCCCAAAACGTGAAATTATCTGCTCACCGAAATGTTCTCTCTAAATCCATTGACTGATGCGATTTGTGGAAAGAGACGCCATCTTGTTGAAACCAAATGTCGCCGAGATTACGAGCTTCAATTTCAGGCATCAAATAGTAGGTTATCATGACGTTGGTCGCCACTGACGGATACTTTTTCACCGGCATCATTGTTGAAGAAATATGGACCGATGATTCCACTGGCCAACAAACCACACCCCGTTGCTTTTTCTGGATGAAATGGCAGCTTTTGAACCTCTTTAAGTTGCTCTTCATCCGAAATGCGGCCATTTTGCTTGTTTACATACCCATTGAGTCAGAAATGGGCCTCGTAACTGAACAAACTTTGACTCAAATACGTCGGATCTCCTTGGAACTTTTCAAGGTGCCATAGAGTGAAGCAATGTCGTTTGGGAAGGTCGAGCGGCTTCAGTTCTTGCACAAGTTGTATTTTGTACGCTCTCAATTTTAGAACTCGACGTAAAATGCGTCAAGTCGTTCCATACGTCAGTCCGAGTTGCTGTGAACAGCGCCAATTGACTCTCCACTGTCTTCCAGTACACTCTCAGGTACGACTGCTATATTTTCTTCACTGCAGGCTGGACGTGGTCTATTCGGCCGAATATTATCCAATAATGAATATGCAGCATTTCGGCTATAGTGCGCTGAATATTGTCTTCGAGCTCCTCGAACATTTCTGGTTGACTGACGTAAAACTATGAATTAACATAACCCCAGAGAAAATAATCTAGAGGCGTTAAATCGCATGGTCTTGGTGGCCATTTGCCTGGGCGATTTCTCAATTAACGAGTCGCTAAACTTTGAAAGCAATATGTACATGTTAAGACGTGAAATATTAGACGGCACTCTGACTGGTTAATATTGGGATCCTTCACATCGATTTCATCAAATTCCGAAAAAATGGTCGGCATTTCCTGCCTCATTTCGAAAGAAATAAGGACCAATGATGCACATCCACAACAAACTATCAATATTTTCGGATGCAATTACATTTTCTGAAATACACGAGGATTTGACTCCAATAGCGTTTATCTATCTCTCCACCTATCGTCAGTTCTATTTACGTTGAAAAGTTTGATATTGCATAAGAGCAGAAACGAAGCCTTGTCAGGCCTACAAGACGAAGTTACTCCAAGTAATTTTGTTACAAACCTTCAGTTTTATCATAAGATATGGAAGGCCTCATTTAGACGAAATCTCAAATTCCGAAAGACTTTTTGAAAACTTTCTCTTTCTTTTTCTCTACTAAACAATTTTTTCACTTATTTGCAATGAATAACTTAAGTATACAGAAAGATCTCTGCCAAAATTTGCTTAAATTCATCTAAATTTTTCATTACTTCCCATGTACCGGGGTAAGATATTTCAATGACTGTTACATAGTACCCGTATTACATTTGACTAAGCAAACTAGGTTAGTATCATGCCTCGTTCCGGACAATCTTCGACCAACTGATGAAAATATTAAAAAAGTGTAGAATATGGTGCTTGAAATCGTCAGACAAGTGTAAGAGAGATGGCAAAAGATCTCAACATCTCTCGCGAGTCCGTCCGAATGATTTTGATGGATATTTTGGGTATAAAACACGTTCTTGCTCGAATCGTACTGATAAAGCTGAACTTTTTTCAAAAAGACTACGATTGTGACCGAATGTAAAGCCAAAAACGCAATGAGTACCATCGATCAACCACCATATTCACCTGATCAGGGTCCGGATGATTTTTTCTTGTTCTCCAAACTAAAACTGTCGCTCCGTGGAACCCTTTCTCATTCGATCGAAGAAGTAAAACAAAATTCGCTGAAGAAGCTGAAGGCCAAATGTATAACATCTGTTGAAGGTTATCAAATAAATATTGATGAATAATTAAATCTTAACATTTAATTTACAATTTCCGTGTACTTTTTTGACACAAGTAGATGTAGTACATATAATTAATAGTACAGTAATGTTCGTATTTTCTTGGAAATCACCATCCATCACAGAGTAAAGAATTTTGTGCAGCCCAACTAACCAACAGCCAGGATTTTTCTGATATTACTTTAACTTCGAAACCTGGAAACCTGATCGAGTAGCCTGATAAGTTGATTGCTCCCTTCACGGTGTTTCATCTATTAAATTTTTTAATAATCGCCATGTACAAGGTCTGTCGCAAAAGAAGCAGAACTTTTTAAATAATGGGTTGTAAAAAAAGTCTTGCGGTATTTTTGCTGAATTTTTTTTTTTACATTGAAATTAATTTTTGATGACTCATGCCCAGCTCTTGACCGATGCTACGGCTGCTACTATGCCGGTCTCTTTCGACTAATTCAGCGATTTTATCGCAATTTTCGACGACAGGCCTTCCGGAGCGTGGCGCATCTTCGACCACTCTACACCAGAACGAAAACGTTGAAACCATCGTTGTGCGGTGGAAATGGAAACAGTATCGGATAAACTGTATGCATAAACTGCACAAATTTAATTGGCGGCTTGAGATGCATTTTTTGCCTTTACGTTGTAGTACTGTAAAATATGCCGTATTTTCTCTTTATTTTGCTCCATGTTTGCGACGCTATAACTCACGAACGACTTAAAAAAACGACAATCAATCAAACACTTGTTAGTTTATTATTTTAGCGCGTGAAATGAGCTTTCCAAAAAGGTATAGCATGACCCGATGCGACGAATAAAACTAGAACTACGCTCTTTCAGCGCCAACTAGCGAAAATACCGCAAGACTTTTTGACAACCAATAGAACTGTTTCTGGTGGCGCCACCTATTGGTGGGTATATGAAATACAAATTTTGATCTCTTGTTGACATTTCGTAAAAAAAAATTTAAGACAATTGGATAACTACAATCGATGTTATCGATCAAAAAGAGACAGCAGCTTTTGGTCATCGGTCGTAAAATGCAAAGAGCAAATATTAAATTTTGTTTTAAACTTGGGAAAACGTTTACTGAAACATTTCAAATGATGAAAAAAGTTTATGGTGATCAGTGCCTATCTCGTGGTACTGTGTATGAGTGGTTTAAGCGATTCCAAGAAGGTCGTGAGGACCTCTGTGACGATCAGAAGTCGGTCGTCTTCAGAAGTCAAAAATAAAGTCAATGCTGATTTGTTTTTACGATTCCGAGGGTATTGTACACCGAGAGTTCGTCCCACCTGGCCAAACGATTAATGCTGTGTTTTACCTTGGTGTTATGAAGCCTCTTTTGTCACGCATTCGTCGTGCTCGACCACAATACCGTGAGGCATGGTCCTGGCGCCTGTTGCACGATAATGCGCCGTGTCTTCGGTCGACGCTTGTCACTGATTTTTTGACAAAAAACTCCATATTAACCGTTAATCACTCACCCCACTCACCTGATCTGGCACCCTGTGATTTTTACCTATTTGGAAAACTTCATTTGCCCATGAAAGGACACTGGTTTCAGGACATTTCAGCTAACAAAAGGCGACGACCGATATTCTCAAGAGCATTCCGAAAAATGACCTTAAACATTTGAAATGCTAATTGACCGGGCTAAACGCTGTATCGAAGCACAAGGAAACTACTTTGAATAAAAAAATATAACTTTAGAAAAATATTAATTTTTTGTTGTTTTTTTTAACAGTCCTGTTTCTTTTGCGACAGACCTTGTATGTACTATAAAATTTTCTTGTGCCCCACAAATTTTAATATTTTAAGCTTAGCTTTTATCATAATTTATGCAAATCTCTGACATAGTTGCGCCATCCAAAAAGTAAAACTAATTCAAACTTATAATTAATACGATCACCGTTTTGCCCGTGTATTTATAATTATAATGTAATCATTACATATAATTCAAATTGCATTTTAGTAAAATATTTCGTTTATTGTATGGCGCTCATATTTCATATGTATTTACTTGTAATTAATTGGAATGAATAAATTGAAAATGCCGACTAAAGCGAAAAGCAAAATAACCAAATGGGGCATGAGCTCCGCGCTTGTTGCGTAGCATAAGTGAGATTAGAATTGTATTGTCGTTTATCTATGCATATGTGCAACAGGACATACGTATATATGTATTTTTAGAAAATTTACGATTTTCTAAACATTTTAGGGGCATTGAGACCCCACAAATATTCCAAAATTTCATTGTAAACTGAAAATATGTTTTATTTAAACTCTCTTAAACCTATAAGCTGGGGTTTTACGCACAGATTTTCCAACAATTGTAAACTCAACATAAACACCATTTTCTTTTGTGCTTATGGTGTCTTACAATACAATATTTGGTTTCGCTATTGAGAAAATAGTAGACTGGTTTCTTCAACACTCCAATTAGAATACACAGTGAGAGAGAGAGAGAGGTGGGGGGAGTCGAATTTCTCCCGGGCCCGAAGTTCTCAGGCAGTCCGGTTTTCTCCAAAAATTTGTTTGCCGATTTCTCTACCAATTGATGAATAAGATATGCGAAACCCACTGAAAACACTTAAGCGTGTTATATAACGGGAAAAAATTAAACTGTAATTTATAGCCCGAAGGAAAATGTATTTATAAAAACATCTATTTCATGAACTAAAGGTATGTTATACACTTGGGGATAATACTTTAACTACATTTGGATAAAATTGAACTTGAGTGATATTTTATCTAGGCCATCCACCAATTGGGCAGTGGCACCTTTACAATTAGGAGGCCGGACTTTCCAGGTGCATGCTCTTAAATCCTAATCCTTAGTACATTTGCAGTGGTCGTCATCAAAAAGGGGTCTCTCATCTGAGAAGATTTTCTTCTTTTCATTGGGGTCTTTTTTACGTGGCGGGTTCCAAGCCTAGCACACAATTCTGGAAAAGGCTTACAGTGAAATCGTTAGGCAAGTGCTAGAGAGACGGCAAGAGATCTCGATAACTCTCGCGAGTTCGTTCGAAAAATTTGGTGGCCTTGAGCCATTTGTAAAAGAATCTGTTTCTGGCCACTACGAAGTTAATAAGGCTGAGAGAACCTTCCTCACTTGCGTGACATCCATCTTCCTAGAGGAGAAGAAGAAGAAACCCTATGTTACTATATGGTGTTTAATTTCTTCTTTACCTCTGAACAGCTGTGGTGTTTAGAGAGAAAATTTTATCTAAACTAAACCAATATTAGTTTTAGGCAAATTTTCAAACCAAAAAAATGTAAATATTTTCTCGACAGAAAATGGATCCACGAACCTCTATCTGCCAGTCGCTGACTCAATCTATCACTAATAGCATACACAACAATAAAGCCCCCTTTTCCAAATTCACTTTTGCTTGTAGCACTGTTCGTTGTAGCTGCTTCACTGCTTTCTGTGGCATTGTAGGGCTTTTGCATATTGAAATATCACGGAATTTATGCATATCCATTTAGCAAAATAAATCATTGATGCTGCAAGGCGGTTGAATCGCTCACCACAAAACGCGCGAATATCAATTGCTGTTGTTTTTGTTCGCAATTATACATTTTTTTTTTGTTGCTGACATTAATGGGCGTTTCAACGTTGGATTTGGCAGCTTTATTTGCGCGCATTATGCGTTAGAGACCCCGAACAGCTGATTGGCCCGACCCATGAGCCTTAGGTTTTGATAGCCATAATTATTGAAATGTTTTTTTTGCGCTGCCCTTGCCTTGGAATTAAAAGTCACTTAAAAAAACAATAATTTACGAGCATGGTTCACCAGCTTTATTTATTTTAATGCGCTTCCGTAATTATTTGTGCAAATAAATAAATAGGAATTTGCATGTGTATTTGTGTGTGTTTGCGTGTTTGCGTGTGTGCGTGTGCATTAGCACACTTGTAATGCAAATTAAGTATTTGAAGTAAATTAAGTGCAGATGACCTAATTTACGATATGAAAGCACACACACACACTCACATACGAATTGTAGTTATTGTAATTTGGTGCGCTTAATTCAAATTTTATCTCTCGCATAATTTTCCATACAAATAAATAAATAAATGAATTCATTTGCAAGAAGTGTTTTAAAATTATTGGACTTCGTTTGGTTGCGTTTTGCATGAATTAATCGCTGATTTTTGTTGCATATATTTGCCTGCATGCTGCTGTTGTTACTGCCGTTGTGGTTGTTGTTGTTGTTGTAATTTTTTTGCTTTGCTCTATTTTGCGCATTTGCCGTGCAGACATTATTGTGTTTGGCGCATAAATTATTAGGTTTATGCAATTAACGTTATACCCCTGACATATTGATGAGGCCGCCTGCAATTATTTGTTGCAACCGCACGCATAATGTTTTAATGGTTGCCAGCCTTTTTTTCTTAGCAAAACACATTAACTGCTGCATAGGCCAGTGAATCATTCATTTGCGGTGAATTTATGATATCGAAAGTAAGCCAAGGCATGCATCAGAAAGCAACAGGAAATGTGGCAGTAAATTCCCTAAATAATTGGACTGTAAATATAGGAGATTTTGAGTTCCCATGGTCATAAATAATACACCAAAATTAGGAAATTCGTTGCAAATGTGATATGGACAAAGAGTAGAGGCCGTTGTGGTTAAGTAATGTTTCCTAATACTAATTAATATGTTTTGTTTTGCCAAAAAACGTTACTTTCCAGCGAATCGAACAAATTGTTCTGCAATCCTGCGCTAACATGTCTTCTGACGCATGTGTAATATTGTTATGATTCTTTCTTAGTGGACAAACTCTTTTTTTCGCTTTAAAAGCCATTGCTGTAAGCCTTTATTTTGGTTTTCTTTAATTTTTTGATTGATTTTAAGTCTTAAGTTTTTAAAAAAGGATTTTGGTTTTTCAATTGTCAACTGAAACATTTGCAATAGTAAATCTCATGTAAAAAAAGTAAAAAAAAAACATGACAGCACTGAAGATAGCGACTAAAGGGTGCTCCATTTCAAGGTTCCCAACTTTTTAAATGAACAAAAACACTGAAACTTCAAATTTCATGGGCCATGTTTAATTTCATTTAAAAGAATATTCTTTCGCATTTATTTTTTGAAGCTTATCTTCTTTCAAATGTGGGCCGCGGCTACGTCTCAGCTGGCACATCCGTGGAGCCTAATTTTCGATGACTCATTCGAGCATTTCGACTGGCAACTGACAAATGACACTCGTGATGTGTTCGTTCAATTTCTGAATCTAAGCGGGATTGTCCGCATAGACTTTAGACTTTACATATTTTCACAGGAAAAAGTCTAACCGTGTGATATCACACGATCTTGGCGGTCAATCGACCAAAACGTGACCAAAGTGTTCTCTCAATAAATACATTGATTGATGTGATGTATGGGAAGTGGCGCCGTCTTGTTGAAACCACATTTCACCGAGATCACGAGCTTCAGTTTCAAACATCAAATAGTTGGTTATAATGGCGTGAAAAAACGGTTGCCATGGTTACGATCTCACCGACATCTTTTTTGTAGAAATATGGACCGATGATTCCACACACAAACCACACAAAACCGTTGTTTTGGCAGCTCTTCAATCTTTTCACGTTGCTCTTCGTTCCAACTATCGCAATTCTGCTAGTTTACATACCCATTGAGCCAGAAATGGGCCTCATCGTTGAACAGAATTTCATTCGAAAACATCGGATTTTCTTGGAACTTTTCAAGAGCCCACAGAGCGAAGCAATATCGCTTGTGAAGTGCGGATGGGTTCAGTTCTTGCACAAGCAGTATTTCGTACGCTTTTAATTTAAGATCTTGACGTAAAATGCGCCAAGTCGTTCCATACGTCAGTCTGAGTTGCTGCGAACGGTGGAGAATCGACTCTCCATGGTCTTCGTGTACACTCTCAGCTACGACTGCTATATTTATTTTACTGCCTGCTGGACGTGGTCGATTCGATCTAATGTTAGCCAATAATGAATTCTAGATCTAAAGATGGGTGACCATAATTTCCAAACTTATAAAGGCTGATGCCGATAAAATATGAGTGATTTTAAAAAGTAATTAAATACAAAGTATATATTTATATCTCTTCACCGGAACATCAAGTATACAAATAAGTTAAGAGTTGTCTATATTTAAGATGCGGACTGGGAATATTTTTGAAATAAAGTTCTATAGCACCAAGATAGAAAAACTCAATCTCTCTCTAACTCAGCATAATATTGACAGTAGCAACCCATTATATAACTAATTAGTGCAAATCAAAAATAATATTGTTTTACTAAATTATCTGAACCGACAAACTCAAATACTTCCATCACTAGTTGTACACTTCTGCGGGTCTACATTTTATATAATACTTATGGTTTTTTGGCATTTATTATTATTATGCCCGCTAGTTTTCCGTTATGCACGCTACCATCTCTTAAGAGCCCTTTAACATCTTTAAAACCAAGCATAAAATAGTTGTTTTTGCTTACCTTCAGCGTAATCGCTATTCTTAAAGGTGACGCACTGTGAAATTGCGTATTTATCCACACGGCAGTCTTTTATACCCTTAACTGGGTATAATTAGTTTGCGACGAAGTTTGTAGCACCCCGAAGGAAAAGTCCGAGCATCATAGTGAACTGAGTCAATTGCTGGCTGTCAATCAGCAGTCTGTATATTCATCGTACTTGTCCTTCCGTTTTTGAGATATCGGTCTGAGATTTGACACACGTCCTTTTCTCCCCAAGCAGTTGTTCATTACATCCGGCGGCCACTATAACAAATAGCTGCCACACAAACTGAAAGATCGGAATGAAGTCCTTGTTTGGAACACTTTTGGTTTTGACGAGATATTTTCAAAGAATTTGGCATCAGGCACTGTCCAAGGCAAAGTTGCAATTCCGAAGAAATCGCTATAGCATATACATAGCTGCCAGACAAACTTACCGAACAAAACAAAGTTCCTGTAAGGAATATTTTGAATTTGTGAAGGGTATTGTTGCTGCGGTCCAACCGTAGTTAACGTTTTTTCTTATTTTACATTACTCGTACTTATTTTCTTACGCTTTTCCGACTGCTGTTGGACTCGCTTGAAAATTTCTTCTCGGCTCTCAAGTGTCCCTAATGCGTTGGCCTTTTTATAACGGCCACTGCCATGGCCAACCGTGGCTAATACCAGCCACTGCCCCACCTGGCTTACCTGCGCGCACATAATGGAGGGCAGAAAAAAGTACAGACATTCCAGCCACTGCACCGAAGTGGCGGATTTGTTCAGCTTGATTTTTTCTGTGCTTTTAAGCTAAAAATTTCATACCCACCAGTAGTTTTGTGGCCATTCAAGCAACACACGTGCAGTTGACTCTATGCTTGAGTATAACTTGCCGCTAAGAAGACTTCAGTAAATCGCACTTCGCATTGGCGCTTCTGCCGTTAGCCAGCGCTTAAGAAGGGCCAGCCAAAGAAGTCGGGAGGTCAACTGGTAAACGCAACCTTTTTACGCATTAATGAGTTTAGCTATTGAACTTTTTTTCTTGTACTTTTGTCATACTTATTTTCTAACTACGACTTTGCCATTTCCACGCAGATGCGCTTATGGGTCCAACAACTCGGTGGCTAAACAGTTGCCAGATATTGCAAATAAATGCTTTCCGAACTGCTTTCAAAACCAAATACTTTTAAATTTGTCTTTAACAGTAGCCGATGAGCTGAATAAAAAAGATCTCGAGAGAGAACTTCTTTGTTTCAGAGTTTTCTTGTTTACTTATCAAAGGACCGCATTCATCGGAAGCAACTCTGGCTTTTGAACGAACGTTCAATTATAAGATTGTATCTTAATAAATTAAAAAAGAAATTTTAAACGTTAACCTTCCAAACGGATAAGTATTAAAACAGTTCTTTGATCAATTTTTGAAAGCTGAGGCTCCTTACTATAATAGCTCCGTCTGTCGTCACCTTAGTAGTACCAGGTATTTGAAAGTACTTGTACCGAAAGAGACAGCAAACGACGCCATATTTTTCCCCTCTCTTTTGACATCTCTCTTCATTAAGGTTCCCCCATTTCATTATGGAAAGATAGATGTTGCAACAACACAACGAGTCGAAATTATTAAAATTTACTACCGAAATTCGGAGTCAGTGGCTTCAACTTTAAGAGCGCTACGTCCAATTTATGGTTGTCATAATCGTCCTATCAGATCAACAACTGAGCGTCTAGTGAAAAAGTTGAATCCACGGCACAGTACAAAATGTTCCCGTGCCCAATGAGACAAAGAAGTGCCCGTAGTGTAAGGAATATTGCTGTCGCTAGCGCATCAATTAAGAGAGACCCAAATTTGTCGCTCACACATCGTTCTCAAGCGTTGGACACCTTTGTGACGCCGTTGTGGCGAATTTTGCGAAAAGGTCTTGGCCTACAGCCTTATAAGTTCAAATTTACGCAAGAACTGAAGCCGCTTGAACTACCAGAATCGTCGTATGTTCGCGAATTGGGCTGAGCAACAACTTGAAAATGATCTGGAGGATCATCGAAAAATCAGCTTCAGCGATGAGGCGCATTTCTCTTCAATTGGCTTCGTCAATAAGCAAAATATGCGTTAGTAGTCAGGCAGCAATCCACATGTACTCCATAAGTCACCATTGCATCCCGAAAAAATTATTGTTTGGTTTGGTACTCAATGATAACCGAATATTTTTGGCCTGAATTAGATAATATGGACTTGGACAATATGTAGCTCTAATAGGATGTCACAATCGATTAATGGCATCAAATGTACTTTCACAGGAATAAACAATTTCCTTGATATCCTAAACTTTTTTATACCCTGAACAGGGTATATTAAGTTTGTCACGAAGTTTGTAACACCCAGAAGAAAACGTCGGAGACCCTATAAAGTATATATATAAATGATCAGTATGTTGAGCTGAGTCGATTTAGCCATGTCCGTCTGTCTGCCCGTCTGTCTGTCTGTATATATACGAACTAGTCCCTCAGTTTTTAAGATATCCTTTTGAAATTTTGCCTACGTCATTTTCTCTTCAAGAAGCTGCTCATTTGTCGGTACGGCCGATATCGGACCACTATAACATATAGCTGCCATATAAACTGAACGATCGGAATCAAGTTTTTGTATGGAAAACTTTCACATTTGACAACGTATCTTCACGAAATTTGGTATGAGTTATTGTTTGTAAAAATAATATAATATCTGAAGAAATTGTTCAGATCGGCTTACTATAGCATATAGCTGCCATACAAACTGAATGATCGGAATCAAATGCTGGTATGGAAAACTTTTGCATTTGACAAGATATATTTACGAAATTTGGTATAAACTATTTTCTAAGGCACCAATGTAATCTGTGAAGGGTATATTAGCTTCGGTGCAGCCGAAGTGAACGTTTTTTCTTGTTTTATTTAAATAAACTTTTGTGGCGCTCTTATTACCCGTTATTAGGTCAAGTCATGATGGACACCCTAATCTGCAGATTACACTTGGACAATAGATAAGAAGTAAGGAAGTACTAAGTTTGGCTGTAACCGTACATTTTATGCTCTCTCAATTTGCTAGGATCGAACGAGGGAAGTGTTTTCAGGCGTTGGTAGAACTGTATACTAACCAAAACTATTATACTCTCTGCAGCATGTTGCGGGAGTATAAAAAGAGAGTACTAATCTTATGATAAAAAATTTTAAGAAATTCAGTTTACCAAAAATCACTAAATTTACTGAAATTCTGAATTAAAATTACTTCAAAAATTAAAATTCCAAGTCAACATTTCAGGTTTAGAATGTTCAGAACTAATAAAAAAGCATTCCAGAACTGAGATATGTACATACATGTGTGCTCTGCTTTACATACCGCATTCCGGTCTTCTAATTACAATTCCTACATTGTCAACTAAAACCGCACATATGTACATATAAACCTTATATAAATGTATGTATGTATGTGTGAGTGTACATAAGCACACAAATGGCATTGTTGTGCGTAGGCAAGGTGGGACATTTGCTCGGTCGAAGGTTTTCTGGTCGAAGCCTGCGCATCCCACAGAAAGTCGTAGATCTGTGTCGTGTGTGCTTGCTCGAAGGTTTGTTGACTTGTTGTTGTTGCCTGGTGGCATGAAAAATGTTCTTCAAGTATTTGAATTATGTGTTTGACCCAAATTGTTTTGTTGTTTGTGCATTGGCGCTCAAGCAAGAGCTGGAATTGCACAGGTTGGTGAATTTAAATGAAAAATGTGTAAAGCCCAGCAAAGGAATATGAAATACAAGCTTAGCAGAGACACATGCACACACACACGAGTATGTATATAGGTATGTAGAACATGCGTGTGCTTGTGCTGTAGTGTGTGTTTGGTACAAACTAAGCAAACAAATCAAAAAGGATTTATTAGTTATTTTGAAAGCTTTGCGAATATATAATGTATTATGCAATAGTTTTTAGTGAAAACACTCATTTTTTTCCAAATAACTTAACTAAATGTTTGTTTGTATGTATGTGTGTTTTGAAGTACGTGGTTTGTGTGCCGTTGGGCTTTGGATAATTTCAGTAATTTAATACCCAGCATATGCTTTTCTTGTAAACATTACTTGTAGCCTGGAGCGGTGCTTAACTGTAAATTTACCATAATGTGTATACTCTTGGTACTCACCCGTATTTCAATTCTGAGCAGCGATTACTTGGGCTGGAGTACTGAATACTAATAGAACAACAACTAATATGAAGGTGAATGGTTTCCTCTAAGAAAAGAGTGCTATCCACTAAAACTCAATTGGTCGAGTGGAGGTCTTCCTCTTCCTCTGCTTCCCTCTGCGGGTACTGCGTCGAACACTTTCAGAGCTGGAGTGTTTTCATCCATCCGGACGACATGACCTAGCCAGCGTAGCCCTATCTTTTAATTCGCTGAACTATGCCAATGTCGTCGTATATCTCATGCAGCTCATTGTTGCATCGACTGCGATAATCGGTACCAGGCCATAAATCTTTCGCAGAACCTTCGTCTGGAAAACTCGTAACGTCGACTCATCAGTTGTTGTCGTTGTCCAAGCCTCTGCACCATACAGCTGGACGGGAATTATGAGTGACTTATAGAGTTTGGTTTTTGTTCGTCGAGAAAGGACTTTACTTCTCAATTGCCTACTCAGTCCGAGGTGCCTCCTGTTGGCAAGAGTTATTCTGCGTTGGATTTCTAGGCTGACGTTGTTGGTGGTGTTTACACTGGTTCCAAGATAGGCGAAATTACCTACGACTTTGAAGTTATGACTGTCAACACTGACGTGGGAACCAAATCGGAAGTACGACGACTGTTTGTTTGATGGCAGATATTTCGTCTTGCTCTCATTCACTACCAGACCCATTTGCTTCGCTTTCTTATCCAGTCTGGAGAAAGCAGAACAACAGCACGGGTGTTGAGCCCACTGATAACGATGTCATCGGCGTACGCCAGAAGCTACATACACTCTTATAGAAGATTGTACCTTCTCTATTCAGTTCTGCAGATCGAACTATTTTCCCCAGGAATAGATTGAAGTAGGCACACGATAGGGTTCGCCCTGTCTGAAACCTCGTTTGGTGTGAAACGGCTCGGAGGGGTCCTTCCCGATCCTGACGGAGCTTTTGGTATTGCTCAACGTGACATATTGGTTCAGAAAAAGGAGTTCTTTCTGATCAATGACTGCGAGGCTTCTTGAATCTTGTTATTTGAATACGAAACAAATATGTTTACCTAAAAAATTGTTTTTTTCAAATGAAAATGTTTTTCCATATAATGGTCCTCTCACTCGATGATTTCTATATGCTATGCTAGGAGAATGAAACTTGAGATAATCTCGGCAGGAATTCAGTAGACATAGTGGTCAGATCAGATCCTACTTCAAATAATAATCTTTATAGCAACATCAGGTGGACTTACTTTGAGGCAGCTGTATGAAGAATGTAGCTGAATATCTTGAGACAATAATAAAGGCAAAGACATCTACGAAGAAAGACTTCTCTACGAAAGTTAGGAATAAAATAAAATTTTTAATGGAATAATGATGGGATACATCGATACATTTACGATTTCAGATTGTTCTTCTTAGAAATATTGCTATTCAGAGGGGAATACTACTTAGCTACTCCTGTGAATTTTCTATAAGAAAATTTCCTCACAAAAAAATTTCAAAACTTTATACTTTCCAGTGCATTACAAAAACAGCAGACATTTTAAAGAAGTTCACGCTTGCTGCAAGTGGCAACACAATATAAACAGCTTGTAAAGCAACAACATCAATACACACGTCCACATCAGCAACAACAACAACAACAATTTCTATTTCTATTACTTTTCTATGAGCCTCGCAAGTACTTTAACAATGACAAACAGGCTGAAATGCGACGCAACAACTGCAAAACTCTTAATTACTTGCGCGCAACAACTAACCAACACACAAGCACACACATCTTTTATACATGATAACAAGTGTGCGCTTACAAGCAAACAAGAATACAACTTGCACTTTTCACACGCACACCAACGCAGCTCGCATGAGAACATGAAGAATTAAACAAAAACCACTGTATATATTACAAATGCAACAGCAGCAAGAAGAAGCAGCGATGAAAAGATGCTGCCTTGGCGCGGCATTGTGGGGCGGGTAGGCGCTAGAACACGCGCTTTTGGCGCACTGGCAACACAGCCTGTCACACTTGCCGTGAACACCCATTGTCAATGTTGGCATCGATTTTTGCGCACCTCACACACCCACACACAAGCGCCCGCGTATACACACCCACACACAAGCAAGCACATTTGCCCGCACACATGTGGAGCCACAACAGGAAGAGCGCTGCATCTCAGAATGAGTATTGCGCGCTGCAGAACTCCGCACATTGAAGCGCGTCCCTGACCGCCTGTGCGCTCTTCAGCCGCGTTGAGTGGCTGCTCGAGCGCTGCACACCAGCAAAGTATCTCGTATGGCATAGCGGCGCTGCTTGACAGCCGAACAACAGAAAAAAGGAAAAGTTTGCCATTGAAGCAGCGCAATGCCAACTCACTCCTCTAGCGCCGGCAAGCCGCTCTCCCACACTATAATGGCACGCGCAGCTTCGCTCCCCTGCGTCGCCTACCGTGATGCCGCCCGCGTGTCATGAAGTCAGTGACATCAGATAAAGCACGCTGCACACTACAGCTGATGTTGCTGGAGCGAGTGTTGAAGTGAGAGAGAGAGCGCGCAGGCAAAACTTGTATTGAACGCAGCTCAAGCGGAGATTACTGTGCGGATTAAAAGAGACTATGGAAAGAGCGCGTGAGAGAGGGAAGGAGAGCGCGTAGTTTACTTTGCAGACAAAAGTGAAATAAATGAAAGGCTTTTACGCGCAGTAGCAATGGAAGGAAGTTCAGCGCTGCCTGCCGCCCAACAAGCTCAGAGCCCACTATGCAGCGCTGAGTACATACAATGCTAAGCTGTTAAGTAGAGCGAATCGCGATGAATTAGAGCGCCGCGTTACTGGTGTAGAGTTTGGCATCGCTAGCTTTTGGGTGCAACTGGCCAAGCGCGCACACCCCACAGCCCAGGGTATGGTGCGTTAGCGCGCCCAGTAGCAGGTGCACTAGCAGTGGCAGTGACAGATACACACGGTAGAGCAGAAGCGCTGCTGCCAAAATTAACATTCTGTAAAGCTTTAGGCCCAACTGCAGAGTCGACTCTGCAAAAATGCTTTACAGATTGGCAGGCGAAAGTTAGCAATTCGCTGTAGTTGCAATGTGGCGAGTTGGGGAAACTTCACAGAAGCTGCAAACTGCTGTTGCAGGAGAGCTATAGCTTACAGAACTTGGAGAATGATTGCAGGAGTTGATTTGGCGAAGTTGAAGGGGCCACTCTTGCCACAACTTGTGCTATGTTTTGCAGCAAGTTCGATGCAGCAGTTACTGTGCAGCCGTCAGCTGATTGAAGATGCGTAAAATACATATCGTATATGATAATACCCAAAATAAGTAATACTATAAACAATAGAGCCTAGAATTCCTACGTCATGCTAAGTTTGTGACGCAATTTTTGTTTTTACTTTTGAAACTTGATTCCTTAACTATAACCAGTGCATTAAATTTGATATAATCAAAACTTGATAAACTTAACCGAGACATTTTTATATGTGCGATTCTACATTAGCGACTTTGTTTGTGTGACATATTCTTTTGTTTGTGCGAATTTGTCCGATTTTTTGCAAATAATCATAATTTGCCGGAAGTCCTACATCCTACATTCAAAATCAAATAGATGACTATACAAAAAAAACTTTCTCATTGCCAGAGGAGAAAAAAAGCGTTGTAGTGCAGGTTGCCTCCAAGTTGGTGCAACCTGAGTAACGCAAAATGACCTGCGGCCTTTCAACTGCTGAACGACTTTAACTTTGAAACTGAAATGGCTGACGAGCTAATGTCGTAACCGCCTCAGTCCGTTAAAACCCTAGCACACCTCAGAGTAGCCTCTCGTTGTTAAATGGGTGAGGTAGCTGTAAGTTGAGACGACTTCTTCTTTGCGCTGGTCGGCTCTGAACGTATTCATAAGAGCGTGCGTCAACCATCGACTTGGCTTCGTTATCCAGACAACCTTGGGACCATTAAAGGGGGACGGATAGCGGATCTAAGTAGGGACCTTATTTGCCTGGGCAAGAATAAAAATACAAACGTCGATGGAAAGGTGACGAAGGGAAGTGAAGATAGTATGTCGAAACCGATACCCAGATCTGTCCCGATTGGGAGAGCTGCTCCTGGGACGACGAAACCGTCGATGGCGAAATGCCGCAACAAGACCGATACTCCGGTAGGAATTTCTACATCAAGCCGTTCTACGAGCAAAAGGTTGTGGCAGATGCAGGTCAGCGTTAACTAGGAAGTTGAAGGCAGACCATCGCTTGGCGGCCAAAATCGTGGAACGCTACGGTGATAAGCTTGCTGGAGTGGTCCAAGAGGGTGCTGAGCGAGAGCGAAGACGATAGATCAAGACCGGTTGCAATTGAAGCTAAGCCAGCGGTTAAACAACAAAAGTCGCATGAGGGAGAAGCCGCCTTTGGTGAAAGGCTGTAAACCAATCTTTAGCGAAATCGCTAAATCCGCTGGCTCAATAGATCTTTGCGTGTTCGACCGCAGCGGGGAAGGATGGCAGCGTCTTTAGTCTTTCTAAAGGTAGTCAAGAAAAGCCTGGGCCACCCCAGAGTGTGAGAGGGGCAGATGGCTTCATAAGCTCATTACATGTGCCGATGAAGTGCCGAGTTTTCAAAATGCGTCCCTCGCTTATGCCCCTTCCAATATTGCTGTTGAACTTTATAATGTGTCCATTAGGGTGCTTCAAAAAAAATTTAAAAATTTTTAAAGATTGAAAAGTGAACTTTCTGAATATGTGATGGTTATTTTTGAGAAACGAAAATTAATTGGTGAAATTTTAGTTTTAATGAAAAAACGAAAATTCCTATATTAAATGTATGGGAACCTAAAAACAAAATAGCGCACCCTTAGATTTAAGCTACAGAGCCTGGCTTAAAGGAGGATTTTTTGTTTGTCAATCACTAACATTTGAGGGGCTAAGAGTTGAAAATAAAATTCATAAATTTTTTTGAAGCCCCCTAGTGTCCATAACCTTCTCTAAATAGAATCAATAAACACCGCAGAAGAATCAAATAATTTTTAAAATACTTTCTTGCTCGGAAGATATTGGAAAACAAAATCAGTTGCCTCTTGCAGTCAATATTTATTGGAATTATTTGTCTAATTACTCTAAAATTTATTTTAGCTCATGAACCAAAAATGATGTGTCTGCAATATCAAACTTGGTGCGACGATATATGCTCTACAACGTTAAGATTTTTATATTCTTATTTTAGTATTGAAAATCTCTTAAACACATGCTCTTTCACAGAAGCAAATTCATTTCAGCACCTCCAGCCCCTCTTGGCCTTAGCGAATCGCACTGAAATGAAATTATTCGAATTTCGTGTTTCCTAATTTATATACGCCGTAAAGAACGGTAATAACGAAAACAATTGAAATGCGTTAACAGTAAAGTAGCAACAACAACAAAAGCAATAAGAGAGGTAAAAGCAATTTACAACTGCAGGGCAGCGTAGCTCAGTAGCAATTGCAGCGGCTCGACTGCGTTGGAATTTGAGGTCATTCCATATGAACATATCAGCATACCACACGACTCACGTGGTCGGTCGGTCGGACAGTTGTTGAAAATCCGAATGGTAGCAGTACATTACCACCAAAGTGAAGACAGTTAAGAAAAAGAAAAAAAATCGTTGCAGCAAATTTCCGAAATTTGCAAACTCGTAAAATTTCGCAAGGCTTTCGCTTTAGCTGGCGAACAGCGGAACGTAAAATCGTATGTACATATCTAAAGTCACTCCTGGCGTTCGTTTAATTTGTTTCGTTTTGTAATTTATGTGTGTAAAAGGATGTTTAAATTTGTACAGCTCCTTTCAGCGAAATCCGAAACACACAAAACGTGTCTGGCTTTTGCACCAAAGCGAAAGGTCGTCCGAAATTGCGGCCAACAAATCGTTGAAATACGAAGAGCTGAAGTAAACACCAATAACTTTGAAACGATTTGCGCGGAATTTCAATTGTTCTCCGAGGAACTTGAAACAAAATTAATTTTGGGATATTCTGACAAGAATCGCCAAAAGAGAAAAGAAACGTCGTTTCAGTCGTCCTAACTTGAAAAATTCAGTGTATCATTTTGTCGATGAGGGTAAGATTTATTAAATTGGCCAACGTTTTGAAAGAAGTTGAGCAGTACGTAAACAGTTCTAGGGACGAGAAAGATAGTTTCTGACTGTTCCTTCCTGAGCATTATAAATTAATGTGACTATTTTTTGAAAAAGTTGTCATTTGGATATAAATTTGTATTGATTCCCATTAAAAAATTCAGGAAAGGATAGTAGAACACTTCCTCGACTGTCGATTGAAGCATCTGCTTATCATATCTTCGGTGAACCGAGCAAATTATCTGGATCCTAGATTAGCCAACTCCACTGATCTGTGTTCGAGTCTTCCTATCCATACCACTTAGCGACACAAAAGACCGGTACTACAACTCCCCAAATAAGATCCCATTAGTGCTGTGGCAGAGAACAGCCAAAAAATATATAAAGGGCATACCAACAAGCAACACGTGATGTTAAATAAAAACACTCAAATTTGGTCAAAATGAGCTCTGTGTTTTTGATTGATGAAAATGTCGGCCAAATGACCACCACCGCTCCGAATGCAATTTTCACTCGTTTTCGTCAATTTTCGATGACCCCGTGCAGCATTTCGGCAGGAATTTCGGCTATAGCGCACCGATTGTTATCATCGAGCTCCTCGAGCGTTGCTGGTTAATTAGCGACAACCTTTGATTTAACATACTACCAGAGAAAATAATCTAGAGGTGTTAATTCGCATAATCTTGGTACCTCAATAACGGCAATTTTGTTTGTTGACGAAGCCATTAAGCCAGATTTATCATTTCCAGCGCCCAATCAATAAAGCTGCTGCGCTTCAGGTCTGTTGTCTTCAGTTCTTGTACCAACATAATCTTGTACGGATGCGGAGTCAAATCCAAACATAAAATTCGCCATGTTGATATTGGAGGGAGACCCAACACTGCCCTGAACGGCTGCGCTATTTCCTTTACTAACCATTTTTAACCATTTTCAAATTGTGTAATTATGCGTTGAATAGCTCAGAAGGAACATTACCAGAGAACGCGGATTTTTGTCATAATCTTGGAAAATTTCCAAGCGATGTACTGAAGGGGAACGTGACATGACAAAATGACGAACCTTACACACTAACAAAATTGTACCCAAATTTGTAAACAAAATCGGCCTACTGAGCGTACTATTCGCTACACCATCACCAATCTTGAGACCCTGCATTATTGGCGCATTTTATGTTGAGGTCTTAAGCTTACAAAATACGGTTTATGCAAGAACTGAAGCAATTCGATCTTCTTAAGCGACAACGATTAGCTCTATGGACTCTTGAAGAGATCCGACATATTTAATCCAAATTTTGTTCAGCTATGAGGCCCATTCGTAGGTACTACTGTGCCCAAAAAATAAGGTTATACATTGTATTTATTTTGAAAATTTTTTATTTATTCTTCCAAATCAATTTCATCCCCTTCAAAGTAATCCCCTCCCGATGCAATGCACTTATGCCAACGGATTTTCCAATCTTCGAAACACTGGTTGTAGTCACTTTCCGGGATGGCCTTCAGTTCCGTCTTCGCTGCGGCTTGAATCTCCTCTATCGTATAAAAACGGTGTCCCCGAAGCGGTATTTTGAGCTTGGTGAACAGCCAGAAGTCGCACGGCGCCAGATCAGGTGAATACGGTGGTTGCGGAACGATATGGGTTGAGTTTTTGCCGAAATTATCACGAATTACGAGGGCAGTATGGGAAGGTGCATTATCGTGGTGTAAAACCCAAGAATTGTCTTTCCACAATTCCGGCTTTTTTAGGCGGATAGCGTTACGCAAATTACGCATAACGTTCAAATAATATTCCTTGTTGACTGTTTGACCGGTTGGTAGGAATTCATAATGCACAACACCACGATAATCGAAGAAAACAGTCAACATGACCTTGATTTTTGAGCGACTTTGGCGCGATTTTTTTGGTCTCGGCTCTCTTTTGACACGATATTCGTAAGCATAGATCCAAGTCTCATCGCCAGTTATAATGCGTTTCATGACACCCTGGTAGTCGGAAGCATCGTTTCACACACTTCAACGCGACGCCTTTTTTCCAAAAAAAATCAATGTTTTCGGGACCAGTCGAGATTTGACGCGCTTGAGGCCCAAAACATCCTTCAAAATGGTATTGGCTGAACCTTTCGATTTACCAACTTCATCAGCAAGGTCTCTAATTGTTAACCGACGGTTTTTCAATACCAAATCTTTGATTTGTTGAACGTGAGCTTCGTCGGTTGAGGTTGATGGTCGCCCTGGACGCTCTTCGTCTTCGACACGTTCACGGCCGGCTTGGAACTCACTATACCACTTGTAAACATTTTTTTAGATATAGCCTCATCACCAAAGGCTTTCTGCACCATCCTCAACGTATCCGCAGCAGAAAATTGATTCCGTAAACAAAATTTAATGCAAATTCTTTGCTCAACAAATTTCGACATCGCAAAAAACGAAAAACTCACTTTTAGCAGCTCACAAAACGACACGTATCTCAAACACTAATGAATATTTTGACATGAAATTTGACATAAATATGACTGACAGTACTACCAACCTAAAAAATTATAATTCTCCAAATCCTTCGACGCGCGCAGTTTTAAATTCAAATGTATATAAACAAGCAAAATTGACACATTTGGGGCAAAGAGCAACCTGAAGAGATTAAAGAGCTGCCACTTCATCTAAACAAAAATAGCAGTTTGGTGTGGTTTATGGGCCTGTGAAATCCATATTTCTTCTAAAATGATGCCGATGAGAACATAACAGTCAATGGCGACCGTTATCGCGCCGTGATAACGGACTATTTGATACCTGAAATTTAATCTCGAGATTTCGGCGACATTTGGTTTCAACGAGGCTGGGCCACTTCCCACACATCTAATCAATCAATGAATTTATTGAGAGAACACTTCGATAAACAGAAAATTTCTCGTTTTGGATTGGCCACTAAGGTCACACCGTTAGACTTTTTCCTGTGGCGATATAGAAAGTTTAAAGCCTTTGTCGAAAACTCGAACGAGTCATCGAAAATTTAAGTCTATGTATAATCTTCAAAAAAATAAATTGCGAAAGAATCTTCTTTCGAATGGTAATAAACAGTTCCAATTAAATTTGAAGTTTCTGTGTTTTTTCTTTGAAAACGTATGGTAAAATTTAAAGAATTTCAATGAGTTAAATTGGTAAGTTGAAAATTGTTTCATTGTTTTTGGCACTGAGGCTTAGGTACTTTGTGTGGTAGAGGTCGTTTAGAGCACTTTTTAGAGCAAGTTATGTAGATAAATCTACTCGGTAATGACCGAATCGAGCGCATATTTTTCGGCTTTTTTATTATTGCATCGCTTATTTTCCATAAAATATTTTCCCAAACTTTAGTTGGAAGTGTTCGACTCCATTCTCCCATATGCCAGCAATTCACTAATTTCCGAAAACAATTGCAAAAATGCTCGGCTTTAATTAATTTGAAAATAACTGAGTTTCTCACACAGTGAAGCCAACACGTTTTGTCAATTTGAGTGCAATCTTTATTGGAAATCATTTTCGTAGCCTTTTGCAAATGAGCACTTGCAGCGGCACAGCGCCGCTTAAGCCGTTTCAGGCAGCAACTAACAATGCAACAAAAGCTGCCAGCCAAAAGGGTAATTGTGCACACGATTTTGACGCCTTTGCACCAGTGCCAGCTGTGGCATTTGTTGCATGGATAATTGTTGAATAGCTGTCGCTTAGCGAGTGCGCTTAATTGCGACACCAATTCAAAGCGAAGGCGGCGAGCGAGCACCGTGGAGCGCTGCAGCCGCTCCTGCATTTGCGGCACTGCTGCTTACTTGCCACAACCGTTCGTTTATTCAGTTAACTGGATATTTATTCATTCGTTAGTTTCGTCATTCAAGCAGTTGAAAGGTGCATTTCATTCATTTATTTTATGCATCTTTTATTTTGATAATTTTCTTTGCCGTTTTGCAATCGTTACTTTATTGTGCTGAACTTCTTGTTAGTAAACACTGCGAAGGATATTCATTTCTGGTCATTTCACTGAAAATAATCATCACTGTTGCACTAACAACAAACGGCAAACGTTGCAGGCCGTTGAAAGGCAACCAGCAGCAGCGCAGTGTGCAGCATTTTATCAGCGCTGAGCCAGCAGCAGAGCTCGCCATGATTTTTAATAATTCATGCGACTTGTCAATTTGCCAGTCCGTTGTTTCTCACTTACACTTCTCATCAATTCCTGCCTTTTGAGCAGCCATTCATTCCACTCGAAGCATTTGCATGCAGCTTTCTTGGTGGTGCTGTAAACGCTGTAGCCGCCGTCTTGCAGTCTTTGCCATTTCGAGTGATGAATAAGTTGCAACACAGCGCAATTACGACTTCCTTCAATCGTCGTCCTTTTCATTCATTAATTCACCAGCTTTCGCCAGCCGTACGCTTCGCCTGTCCTATTCCAACAGCACATCCGGGTATCGGCATTAAAACTAACCGCTCTGAGTTGTAGCCTCCCCGCTCGCCCTCTGGGCGAACAGAGCGCAGCCAGTAATGCCCGCTTTCCTCAATCAAATTGTGTGTAAGAAAATTTCCTTCTTGCTGTAGCAGCATTGTTTCTTCTTTTGTTCGTTGAAGAATTCCGCGAAATATTTCCGTACCGAAAAACATTATGTAATTGTATCCTTTGAGATGAAAAATTTCAAATTGTACAAAATGATTATTTGCATAAATTTCTATGGGATATTCTAATTTTAATTCCAGACTGAGTAATTGCAATTTGTATACGCAATGGGCAGCGGAGAGGGGAATGTGTATGTCTAGTAATCGTTGATTAAAATTTGGCTTTTGACTTTTCCTCCTCAAGCAAATATGTGTTGTAAGCTGTACTCATGCAAAATTGCTCATTAGAGTATTGACAGCCTCCTACAATTCTTCGAATTTCGTCTTTTCATCAACTTCCGCGTTATTAAAATTTGAAGAAGCTTTTAAGTACAGACCTCACTTTACGACTTTAGTGGAAACTTCAAGATCGGAATGAGAGACAGATGGTCTGCATTCAGTAGAGTTCAAGATAGATGTGTGTTTCTGTGTTCCTGGTGCTGTCAAATCGCCGAACTTTCAAATGATAGATCATTGTCTATTCATGAAGAACTTTGACTCTCTATTTCCCAGACTATTCAAAATGAAGATTCTGAGTATACTTAAAAAGTAATATAAATATATATACTATATATATAATACATATGGTATATGTGAAACAAAGCTCGCTTCCGCGCTTCTTCTCAACTTCCCACCTCCACGTATTTGCTTACACTTCCTTAAAGATTCCAGTCTAGTATTGTTAGGATAATATCATTGTGTGGTTTCCGTAAAGTATGACCGATGCACTTCCATTTACATCGTCGAATTTCGATCTGGACAGATTTCACTTTGGTTGCCAAAAATAACCTAGTATCGAGGAGTTATAAAAGCACATTCACGTGGAAATATAAAACATATGTTATGTTCTATTGGTCTACAACTTTGCTTAATCTACCAGTGTTCCCCAAAGCGGTACAATTACAGATTTGTGTGATTTCTTAATTTCCGTTTAACTCAAATCCGCAGAGAATATAACAATTACATATCAGAGAGATCCGTCTTTATAGCTTCCAGAACTTCTGGGCATCGTTTTTATAATTGACGGATTTCACAAACATATCCATAAAGTTGCCACTCCAGACTATTGAACGTAAGGGAATTAAAATCCTAAAACTCACTGGTCTAAACAGGGTTAGACCACCGAAATAAGCATCCTTGGCCGGATAAAATTCGAGTCAAATCCGGTAACTTAGAAACTGTAGCAAGTTAAACTCCTACTTATCCAAAACTGACCCCGACATACGAAATATATGTCCAACATGCAACGAGTCCCCGCATGACTCTAACAACCTCTTTGCATGCCTAGAACATTGCCGAGTTTCTGCTTATCTGCTTGTAGCGGAACCGCCTCCTAAGAGCATCAAGAGACGCTTCCTCAACTACGTCGACGACATAAAACAATACACCGACCAGACTTCGGACGCAACAAACTTCAGACATGTACTGCCCGCCATTCACAGTGGAGCTATTATCACCTTAACCGACTTCTTCTCAGTGAATGGCGTAAAAACCACCACCCATTGTAGTCGACGAGCTCGAATTGACGCGGATGACTTAGGTAACCGTTACAAAAACTTTACGTATACGTTACGTTTACGTTACAACAACAATAACAGGGACTAAAATACTTTGGAAAATATTTGCCGTAGTTTTTATGGTTCTTTAGCAACTCTACATCCGAACGATCTTCTCTGCAGAAGAAATAACCCGGTTAGATCCCTTCCATTTAACCAATAATTCCTCAAAATTTGGAGGCAAAATGCCTAAAACTACACTCTTTTTGATACTACGAAAGGATAATCTTGCAATTACCCAAAGAAAATTTTAAAATCAATTGTTTTCAACATATCAGTAAGTCCTTCTTTTGGAACACTCATTGTGTTTGAAGACTCTACAGATAGAAAGCAATAATAACAAACTAAAACTTCTTAATACAATCATATCAAATGTATACAGAGAACTCTTTTCATTTTTAGAAGAAAAAACAAAATACTGCTTGCCATTGTTAGTTCCACATCGCCAGCAGAAACCACTTGAGTTTAATTTTTCGAAGCCAAAAGTACACTCATGAAAATTAAAATAAAATACTCCACACTTGTTTCTCGCATATGTCCTTTTATTATCCTTTACAGCATTAGCAATCCCAAAGTGGCCGTTAAACCGCTCTAGCACATACATATCTGACCTCGCTTCTCCTTTCTACTCAGCTTAGCAAACTGCAAGCCTGTAAGCGATTAAATGAAGGAGAGCGAGGAAATCGTCTTCAAACTCCTGACACAAACAGCTTCAAATGGCCGCTCGCTTGACTGCCTGGGCGCCGTATACCTGACTGCGCCTGTCAATGGCAGTAAATTAAAGCCATTAAAATGCTCGGCGGCGCCACAAAGTGAGTTCGCTGTAAAGAAAGCATTTTTTCCTCGACAAAGTTTGGACCAAGCATCTACACGCTCGCATCCACTCACGCTTTTGCGTGAGGCCAAAGTTCGGCTTCACTAATTTTTTGTAAATCTTCGGTAACTTTGGCGAGTCCTTCGTTGGGTCGTTTCGCCATTGCTGCCCGCGTCCAAATAAAATCCACTGACTGAATTGACTTTTGGCGAAAATTTACGGCCAAGTATTGAGGTGATGCAACGCACAGCGGCGCCTAACCTGCTCGCGCCGCAGAGTTGCTTTGAATGCACAATTCGGCTGGGCAAAACAAACTTTGGCCGATGCAATTCCAAGGCGCAGTAGGTGTGCATGTGTGTATTCAAAACATGTGTGCGTGGGAATTTTGAATTTTACTACTTTTTCGAAAAAGAAAATTGCGAAGAAAGAATAAAGTGAACTGCCCTCACTGTAGTTTGTAGTTCATGAATAAAACATTTCGTTTTTTTTCTTTCTCAACTCTTTTCGCTTTTACTTTGTGCAATTTGGCTTTCAGCATTTAAGTTTTCCACCTTCCCAGCAGCTTTCGGCAGTCGTTCTCAAGCTTGCAACTTCCACTCACATATACATACATATATATGAGTCAGTGCATCCCGCTGCCTACTATTCAAGCAGCTGACAGGATTCTCTGCGTTGTGGATTTAAAATTCCTTTAGCGGTAATTTTAGTAATAATTTGCTGCGTAAAATTTATGAGTGGCTTTGGGCGAATTGAGGGCTCAACTCACCTCGACTGAGCTCCGGAGCTCCGCTCAACTCGTATATCTCAAAAGTTTGCAAGTGTCTGCCAGCAATGTTGATCCCTGACGCCGCCACAGCGCCAGGAAGGGAAATCGCGAAAGTTTGACTTATACGAGTATTTGGCTTAATGCTCAAGGAAGCCCTCTGTGTGCGTGCGTAGGTTTCGCTCTCAGTTGAATTCAGTTCAGGTAATTAATGAAAGCGCTCATAATGATGTCGATGATGATTTGTTGTAATGCTTTGGGGGACCATACGTACTTGGAAGTGAAGTTAAAAGATCAAAACTTTAAATGTGGACTTTATTGAAATCCGCAAGAAAGGTGCTTGGAGAACTGTGAGGTGATTAAAGAATTTGCATTGCTGATAATTATCTGTCAGCATTTAGTGCAAATACAACAGAGAAAGTATTTTCGGTTTAGTTTTGAGAGTGAAAAAAAGAAAAAGAGAACAATGGACTTGGTAAATATTATGAAATAATTATAGTAATATAGATCATATCGGTTATAGCCGTCTGAATACTCGTACCATGAAAATTGCTTGGAAAATGTTTACTGCGTAAGCGTGAAGAGTGAGAGATTTGGAGGGAATGTAAGAGGGAAAGAGATAAATCGAAAAAGAGAGAGATGGAAGCAAAGTGTGAAAAGATTGTTATTTAATTCTTTAGAGACCCCGTCAGAACAAATTAGTACAAAGTGTGGCAATAAGAAGTATGGTCCAAATTACCTTATACCAATCTCTTCCGAATATTTGACAATTTTAGGCAAAGGTATCGCTAGGTGAATCGCTGAAGATTTTATGAGACTCTTCTCATATATCATATACTATATATATGTATGGTAGGTTAGAGTATTTGACATTTAGTGTTAGGAAGCACCATCTTATAGAAAAAGCTATGTGATATTGACCTAAACTTAAATTTAACCCTGTTGGTGTCCAATCCTCGGTGTTTTATAACACGAAATCGAAAATCAAGCGTGCAATATTTCAATCAATCCTTTCGTCCCCCCGATCAGCCAACAATTTCAATGGAAACGATTAATATCATTTAAACCACATCGTTTCCGAAACGTAGCATTAACATTGCCGGCTGCATATTTGGTCTCGCTTGCCCATATCAGCCATGCAACACTGCTAGCAATGCGAATCAACGTGTAATTACAGAAAAATCTTCATGTCAGCAGTTAATTTTCGAAAATAAAGACAACATTCAACAATGTGGCGTTCCAAACTGCCAGTAATGTTTTGCGTCAATCAAACCGCGTAAAAAAAATTAAGTCAAAGAGCATAGAACTCGAAGAGGAAAGAACGCGTACGAAGCAACAAGCATGAAGAATTAGTACTGAAGCACAGATACTTCAAACGAATGCACCGAAAAATATTTGGCCAAAACGAACTGCAATCCAACGAACTGAACAACAGAATTGGCCTGCCAAGCCCGATCTCTTATTTACCATATACACTTCGGCCATCGGGCCGTAAAATAATGAGTTCGCCGAAAGCGAAATCGACCAATTTACCGCCGCTCAAACCAAATAAAGAAATCATGGAATTGCCAAATGCGAACGAACGAAAAAGAAATGGCAATTGCGGCAGTACAGTGACGGCGTTAGTGACCGCCAGGGATTGAGGCACAGACGCAAGCGTAGAGGCCAAGCAATGAGAAATTGAAATGTAATTGAACAACGCGTGTGCAGCTGGTTGGCCAAATAGCTGGGCTCGACTACAAGTAGAGCGCCAATGCCAAGGAAATTATGCGGTACTCGGGTAACATGCGCCCAGCCAGCACAGAACGCTGCGAGCCATTTACCGCCCTGTCGACTGAGACGACGATCTGTTTCACGTCGGCAAGGAACGGAATACGGCAGCCGAGAGGCAGGGCAAATGCATGAATCAATATGGTATATACTCGTACACTCCTAACTATACTAATATGTTTGTTAAACTACCATTTTTTTGCCCGCAATCGCGGCCTCGGTTTGATGCAGCCGCGACAGACAGCTGCCAGTGGACCACACGCTGCTTAACTGTCATTGATGCTGTTGCCCAGAGGCTGGCTGGCGGCTTGCAATTTTTGCTGAAATGACGTACGCAGCCACGCAATTTCGGTGGAAATTATCATTCAGCGGATCGCCCTAGATGCCAACACGTTTCCTCGTCAACTGACGATCCCTTTCACGTTTTATTTTTTGGGTGAAGAGCAGTCGAAAATTTTTAACAGTGATCTGGTGGCAAGTATGTAAAGTGGCTTGCAATTCGAGTAAGTAAAATGTCAAAAATATTTAGGTGTGTGACGGAAGAAATGGAAAAAGAATTAAAGCCATTACAGTTGCTTCTTTAATTATAGCCTTTACTAGCATGCACATACATACATATATAAACTGATATAACATTCGAATGGTCTTTTTCAATTTCTGTTTATTCTGATTTCTAGCTAATCATATGTTTTATACACTCAGCAAACATGAGAGTCTCTCAAAAATTAAGAAAACCTTTTTTTTTTTGCTGAAAGCCACTATTTTAAACACCTGAGCTTATAATCATCTTCAGATAAATCCAGGTTTAAGCACTGTCATTTACTCAATATAAAAAAGATAGGCAAAACAAAATCGCCTTGATAGGTTTGTTGTTTGGAAAGATAGGCTCATGAACGTCGTATCGCAGGCGGCCGCAATTAGGCCATCGTTAGGCCCTTTGTGCTTCCGGATGGTAACCAATTTAAGCCCTATCCAGCAACGCAGTGAATTTGGTAAAAAACCTGATCCATTTTCACCCCTGCTGCCCAATGTCTCTTAAGTTTGAGTATTGGCAGCCATCAAGCGGCACTCAAAGCAATATCTGCGTACGAGATCAAATCGCTTTTGGTGCAGGAGTGCATAGAACGACCGAACAGTCTATCAGATCGTAAGCAAGTGCACCTTATTTTGGTGCCAAGTCACAAATGTACAGCCGGAAATGAACTGGCTTACCCGCTCCGTGGTATCTACCACACAAAGAACTGCCCCGCAAATATGATGCAGTGGGTAGGGAAAAGCATCGGCAACAATTTCTAGGAATGCGCAATGCCAAATTGTTAATGGGTGTTTTGAACTTTCGAATATTTAAATATGTAATCAACCTCCCAAGGGAAAACTCCGACTACTTCTCGCTTTCTACACTGGCCATTGTAAGCTCAAGAAGCACATACATATATATTATGGACACTACCCCACAGTAAAGTATGTATGCCCTATGTTGCTTGTGCTCCAAGGTCTGAGCTGTTGCTTTAGAGTTCATTGCCTCAAAAAACCCTTGAAGGAGTTTAGCAAAATTCTGTCTCCAGCTGCCACGAGCGGGTCAGTTCTTCTGTCTGGAAGTCTAGTTATCGTCTGTTTGCCACAATTTCGGCCTGAAAGACTGAGTTGCTGTCATTAAGTTTGAAGCTGCCTGCTGTGTATGGATTACTGCAGAATAAGCCAGCTCATGATCCAGTTTAACCCTTTGAGACGTTAGTGAATATGTAGATTTTGCCATTGCAGCTGTCAACCACAGAGCACAGTGGCAATCTTCTCTACTGGAAAATGAAAATAATGTGTTTAGTTTCACATGAATCTCCTTTACTCAGTCGCAGTGCCAGCTTAAACCAAGTCTGGCTCAAATGTCCTAAAATCATGAGTCGTAAGCATTGCCTCTTACCTCACTTGAATGCGCATTGAATGTGCATTGTATGCACAGATAGTTAATTTACTCAGTAAGTCAGTCACTCGGTCAAAAAGTAACGTTTGCTTTTAAGTATCAAAGCATGTATGTATTGAGACACCCTCTCTACACTATATCACAGACAGCGTTCAAGAAAATTGCTTCGAACCGCCCAGATTTGTCCGAATTTTTCTGTCCCCAACTATTGAGTTTCAAAGGGAGCTACATTTATTTTTCATCTAAGCGTTTGACATTTTGAGTTCAACAACCTCAAGAACCAAAATAAAGCGTCGACTACTCTGCTCGCATTACGGTTCCCTTGCTGTAGCAACCTACAAAAATACTGACATTCATTCACACACATTCACGCATTTCTTCAACCTTTATTTAACCATCCAGCGACAGCACCTCCCACACTTGCACGCATGCATTCACAGTTGTCTGTGACCACAACGCCCCACAGCCACCCAAAGACAAGTCCACCCAAACACCTCACACTGCCATTGGGTTTAATGTCTTGGCCATAAATTTACGTTGTTGCTTTGCACTAAACTTTACGCCCCACTCGTGTTCGGGTGTTCGCTCGCTGATACGCCGTGACGAATTGCGCTATTCCCTGCACCGTAAGTGCACGCATTTCACACTAGCGCCCGCTGCCATGTGGGAAGGAGGGTTGTTCGGGATTTTATTTTTCCTACAAAGTGAACTAATTTGCTCTTCTCTTTAACAGAAAAATTTACGAATGCAACGCTACTTTAGATGAATGGCTTTTAAAGTTGCCACTTAGTTGAAGAAGATTTTTTCGACACGCTTGCTTCTCGAACTGGGCCAAATACTATACTATAGTCAGTAAGCAAAATTGCTGAGCAAGCGCAAGAACTTTGGGGAATAAAATAAAGCGCTTGTATTTAGATTGACTGAAGGTAAGTGTCCCACATAGTGATTTATACTGTATTTTTCAGAAGAGTGACGCTATGTGTATATTCCATCGCCTAGTCCGCAATAAGCGCGTAAATTTAATTATTTATTTAAACCTGTTTACTTGGTATAATTGCTAAATTAACATTTAGGCATCCGCTGACCACCAATAATTTGTTTTCAACATTTATCTCACATGTTATAAAGGAAGTGCTGTAAAATTTGTTATAACTTTGTCTGGACAACTAATTTTAAGTCATTACCGTCGGTCTAACGGATAATTTAGCATATTTTGAAAGCCTTATGAATAAATTCTCGCGGGGTATTAGAAAAACTCGAAAAACTGCGCTATTTAATTAAGATCTGCGAACTTTCCTTCTCTAGGAAAATAACTTTTAAGAGCAATACTTGTTAGGTAGTTTCAGTACTGATTTTGGCTTCAGATCCAAAAGAAAAATTAATGCCGAATATATACTATAGACCTTATAGAGAAATGCTATGGTTGTATTATTTGGTGATACATCATACATTGGAAGTGAAGAAACACGTGATGAAACAATAACAGCTTTTCCTTCAACTTCTTTTATTTAAGAGCCGCCAAAGCTTTGTTTGGCAATTTAGGTAGGTAAGAGCGCTGACTGCGCCATTTTGATGCAAGTACGTTGACTTTTTACTCTGGAAATCAGTTTCTGTAGCTTCCAGTTAGCTTTTTCCTTTCTAAATACATACCATATTCATTTATTGAAGAAGTCATTTATCACTACTCACTCTTGAAACCCACTAAAAGCTGTCGTCTCCATTCCCCTAAGCGCAATAACAACACGTTCACAATTTGTTTCTATTAACCAATATTTTATGCTAAACAAATTGCAATAAATTTTTAATATTTCACAGTCATACAAAAGCATGTTCTTATGTGTCTGTGTATGTGTGTGCATATTGAATTAAGCAATTTATTTATAATCGTTATTTTTAAGGGCAACCGCAAATTATCCCTCAGTGTAGACTTTTATTTGCCTCTTCAAATATTCAGCGCTGATCAGTCAGTGGTAAACAAACAAAATTACTGTATTATGCATTTTTCATGAACTCTGTTAATTAATACGGCACAAGCAAAAACGCAGCAGCAGCAGCGGGGGCAGCAGCAACAACAACAGTAACAAAGTAAAAACCACATAATTGAAAATGCTAATAAAATTGTGTGAAAAACCTAACGACGCGCTGGCAATAAAATTACACAAACACTGGACCCTGGCGACTTGTGACACTCGCCGGCAACACGGCTAACTGTTTATTATTGATTAAGTTTTTTCTAAAATACATAAAATATTTGCATTCATACACATATAACATATGTAAGTGCATATTTGCAAAAAAAGATACGCAAATATTGAATTTTCTAGTGTACTTTTTTCGTAACTAACTCCTGGCAGGGTTGTCTACTGGCGATGTCATCAAATATGCACAATGCATGTTGTCGCTGGAAAAAAGGTGGTAAACGCGTTGCACGACAAGCGAAAAAGTGAGCCTTTTTCTAACGGTTCTTCAACACGTGTGACGGGTTTTTTCTCAGTGAGATTGTAAGATTTTATATTTAAGCTGCTGTCGGGCGAGTATTTTTTGGCACTGTCAACGATGCAATATGTTGGAGCTAACGCACAACGAAGAGTTTAATTTATATGAAGCAAATTAACAGTTGCATTAAAAAGGCGGGGAACAAAAAGCTACCCACCTGAACAGTGAACTATAAGTTACTAGTTTTATATACTTTTAAATGTTTTTTAAGAGCTTTATTGTTTTTGTTATACCCTATGAGCAACATTTTATTATTATTTGCACAATTTTAGTGATTTTTTGGCCACGCGCCGCATGAATTTTCGCACAATTACACAAAATAATGCACATACACATACATACACATCATCATCTAAAATGTAAAATAAGGTAACAATAAATTTAAAAGTTTGCAAAATTATATAAAAGAGAAGCTACTTATATTGCAGCAAAATTTGAGTTTTGGTTATAACTTTTTGATAGCGGAACCTTAAAATTTTTTACTTAAATAAAAGGGTATATATTTATCCATCTAGAGGTATTTTTTTCAAGAGCCTTTTTTGGCAGATCACACTTGAGTGGTGTCAAGCTGTCATGCTATTTCTTACGCCTGAACAACAAGTCGTTCAACTTTATTACGAAAATTAATTTTCCGTAAAGAATGTGTTTCGCACGCTGCGCTCAACTTACGATCCACATAATCGGCCTACTGAGCATACTATTCGCAACACCATCAGACATCTTGAGACCTAGCATTCATTATTGAATAATATTCGACCGAATATACCACATCTAGCAGGAAATGAAGAAAATATAGCAGCCGTAGCTAAGAGTGTACACGAAGACCGTAAAGAGTCAATTCTACGCCGTTCGCAGCAAAACGGACTGTCGTATGGAACGACTTAGAGCATTTTATGTGGAGGTCTTAAATTGAAAGCGTACAAAATACATCTTGTGCAAAAAGTCGATTGACCTTCCCAAGCGATAACGCTTCGCTCTTTGGGCTCTTGCAAAGTTCGAAGAATATCCGACATTTTCGAGCCAAATTTTATTCAGCTATGAGACTCATTTCTGACTCAATACATTTGCCGCGTTTAATACGAAGAGCATCCTGAAGAGATTTAAGAGCTGCCATTTCATGCAGAAAAAACAACTGTTTGGTGTTGTTTGTGGGTGGAAACATCGGTTCATATTTCTTCAAAAATTATGCCAATGAGTACGTAACCGTGAATGGCGACCATTATCGCGCCATGATAACTTGATGCAGCTTGTTGCATTTTGTGATCTCGGCAACATTTGGTTTCAACATTAAGTCTGAAGATTTTTTGTGTTATTCTATGAAAAAGTATGGAATCTCGAAATGGATCACCCTTTTTATAATTTGATCTTAATCAAAAAAGTACTCAATTTCGAATTTTTTATCATACGCCTTTTTTGTATTTTAGGTTGCGGTATCTATAAGTATATAAGTATGTAATATGTAGAATTATACAGTGGTCAGCAACACGCTCTATCTAACATACAATCTGAGCACTCATGTTAGCGAATGTTTCCGAAAAATATAACCTAAAAATCAGCAATTAAAATTTAGTAAATAATGTTTAAATTTCGAAGTCTCTTTCTCGTCTTTTCTTATCATGATTTCACACCAGGGTTGATACTTACTGAAGTCAACTTCTAATTAAAATCTAAGTAGTGATGTCTAGCTATCGAACTCACTATCGATAGTAGCGACGATACTTCACTACAGTAGCAATTGTGATCTGTTACTACTGACACAATCATCTATGGCTCTGTTATATTTGTTTATAGCCGTATTCTAGTATTAGCAAATAAATACCGTGACTCGGAGAAAATTTCAATTAAGTTAATAGTGTTGACATTAAAGCTTGAAATATAAAAATCAAATCAATTGCAAAACAATCGAAGCCTTCGTTTGCTCATGAGAATGCTAAATCGACATTCGAAAATTATTTTTATTATTAGGGAAAGTTTAGCAAAATAATGTGAAGTCAGTTGTATGGTGTTTCTACATATATCAAAGGTTCATTCACAATATTTTAATAAATATAGTATATATAACCTTCAAGTAAAACAATTGTTTTCCCCACCAAAAAGGAAACTAAATATTTCCACATCGGTCGATAATGAATGATGTCAGCCACTGAAAATTTGCTATTTTCGCGGATAAATTTATTATACAAAAAAGCGAAACCGATATCCAAATGATCAAGCAAATTATATGAACATACTAAATGCATACCAGAAATGAAGAACTTTATCGGCGAAAATCAATATAAACGAAGTACATATTTTTCTACCGAGAAATCTGCGAGCAGATAAAACGTGACGGATCTGTTCGTTTCGTCAGTATCTATAAGTGTAGGTAAAGTACACTGTAGCCACTGTTCGTCTATATTTAGAAATTCCGTTATTGTGATAAAAATTTGCTCGAAACTGGAGATGACGTGGATTACTGTCAGTTTATGGTTCGTCGCTTTTTCCCATCATAAATTGTGGCTTTGGAATTAATTACACGCAATAAAGACATTTGCGCTATTTCAATTGTGAAAATTTGTAAAATTATTTACGCCCTACTAATTTGCCATGTGTTGATATCACACAGCGGTCATCGGTTTAATTTAATTATCATTCCATTTATATATATTATTAATAAAGCTGTAATTTTCATTATTATACCCTGGACAGCTTGTGCCAAGTGGTGACAAGTTAAGTCGATTTTGCCATGTCCGTCTGTCCATCTGTCTCTCTGTATATACTCGAATTAGTCCCACAGTTTTTATACTCTCGCAACCAGTTGCTACAGAGTAATATAGTTTTGTCCAACCAACGGTTGTACGTTCACCTAACACTAATCGAGATAGATATAGGCTTATATGTATATATGTATATAAATGATCAAGATGACGAAAAAAGTTGAAATCCGGTTGACTGTCTGTCTGTCCTGGATACCTCGATGAAACTTGGAACCCACCTTAATACAAAAAAAATTCGAGTTCGTAGATGGGCGTAATCGGACCACTTCCTCGCCCACAAATCGCCATTAACCAAAAACATATTGTATGTAAAGTGCCAAAAATAAACACTAAACTAAGATAGTATAAAGCTCTAACAAGTTTAATGTACATATCTCTTAAGCCACTTAAGATACAACAACTCTTATAAGAACTTCTACCGACAGTGTGAAAATGAAATGGATAACCCCGCTCACTCCCCAAATGACGATACTTTTAGAAACAACTAAAAGCGCGATATATCAAGAAACATTAAATTTTACCACCGAGATGTGAAAATTGGACGATGGGTGTGGCACCGCCTACTTTTTGGTGAAATCCCATATCTCGGAAGCCGACTCGCCGATTTCGACTAAATTTAGTACGTGGTATTATTCATACATTCTTACGTCACAGTTTGAAAATAATCGAAATTGGACTACAACCACGCCTACTTCCCATACTGCACAATTTTAAATTCCACTTGATTCGTTCAGTTTCCTGTATATAAATCAAAAAGGAATTAATGTCTTTTGTGTGTGCCACCTTATGACCAAAAATTGTACCGAATATTTAGACCCCGGTACCTATAGTTGCCTTTTGATCGAAAATGTCGGCCAATGTGTGATATACATATGTATATAACTGCAATTAAGAAATAATCCTTCGCTTATAATGGTATGTCTGTATGTCTAAAAAGGCTTGAATCGGCCAAATACTTCCCTTAGCCCCCTTATACTTAATATAAAGATTTTCGAACTTCGAGCTGACTTCGTACCGCATATATCGGCCAATATGTGAGTTACATATCCCAATGAAAATAAGAGAACGTGTTTTATGCATAACAGTACCTAAATGGATAAATTTGAGCGAAAACTTGGCCCAGCCCCTATATAACTAATACCAGGATTTTCGAACATGCGGCTGGCTTTACTCTATATAATTGGTTTTACACCTTAACGTATTTCTCTGACTTTGATTCGTGCAAGTTGCAAGAGTATAAAATGTTCGTTTGCACCCGAACTTAGCCCTTCCTTACTTGTTAAGATATCGATTTGAAATTTTGCCCACACCTCTTTCTCCCTTTGTCCAGACTATAGCTATTTATCAAAATCAAATTCTTATACGAAAACTTTTTCAATTATGAAGAATAATCTAGTTTCGATATAACCGAAGTTTTTACTCGTGTGATATCTAATGGGTGTAAGGAAAGTTTAACAAAACCCCTTGCATACTTAGGAGATGTGACTTAGAAATCGTCAGTAATTACCGATACAACTAATTTCCACTTCTATAGAGACTTCAGTCTCTATAAACAGTTTATAAGGGCTATAAAGAGCTTTCGAATACTACGAATCTTGTGTAATTTTCCAATCATCTCATAGTGTTAATTTTACTTGTATTACTGTAGTCATAGGTGAAAAAAGTTATTATGGATTGCGATTAAATATAATAACTGTGAAGGTTCATACGAAACTATGAAACAAAGTTTTTAAATAAATCTGTTAACTACTACAGTATCGCGAATAAATAACTGCATAGAAAAGGGCAAAGTCAGCATTAAGTTTACCGTAAACATTGATAATTTACGTTATTAAAAAGCACCGAACAGATCAATGAATTTACATAAGGTATTTAACGTCAGAGCGTCAATTGAACACTGGTTAGTGTAGCATCATATACTCGTTCCTCGTAATCATAGTACTGAAAGGATAAACAGACTTGAGAGCCGCACAATTTTAAATGTATTAATAAAAAACAAATAAAACGCTATGACAGGTTATAAAGGGTGATCCATTTTGACGTTCTCCACTTATTTAAAGAAAAAACGCAGAAACTTCAAATTTAATTAATGTCTATTATAATTCGTCTCAGATTGTCCTGTTGAGTCCAATTTTCGATTACTCTTTCGAGTATTTCGATTGGTAACTGGCGAATGACACTCGTGATATTTTGCTCCAAGGCCTAAATCGAATCGAAGCGAGATTGTCCGCATAGGCTTCAGACTTCAGGAAAAAGTCTAACATAGTGATATCACCAAATTATCTACTCACCGATTTCAGGTATCAAATAGTCGGTTATCAAGGCGCGATAATGGTCGCCATTGAGGGCACTTACATCATTTTTGAAAAAATATGACCGATGATTCTGTAAGCCCATAAACCACACCAAACCGTTGTTAATTCTAAATTGAATGGCAGCTCATGTTAGATGTGGCAATTTTGTTTGTTTACATACCCATTGAGCCAGAAATGGGACTCATCGCTGAACAATACTTAGCTCGAAAACGTCGGATCTTCTTGGAACTTTTCAAGAGCCCATTCACCGAAGCGATGTCGCTTGGGAAGATCGGGAAGCGTCAGTTCTTGCACAAGATGTATTTTGTAGGTTTTCAATTTAAGATCTTGACGTAAAATGCGCCAAGTCTTTTTATACGTCAGTCCATGTTGCTGCGAACGGCGCCGAATCGATTCTCCACGGTCTTCGTGTAAACTCTCAGCTACGGCTGCTTTATTTTCTTCACTACGTGCTGCACGAGGTTTATTCGGTCGAATATTATCCTATAATGAATGCTGGATCTCAAGATGAGTGATGTTGTTGCGAATAGTATGCTCAGTAGGCCGATTATATATTTACCGTAAGTTGAGTCAAGCGCGCGAAACACATTCTTTACAGAACGTGAATGAAATGCCAAACAGTACTGAACAAAAATAACGTGACAACTTGACACGACTAACGCGTGACCTGTCCAAAAAGGCAATTAAAAACAATATACTCGTATCTACTTGGATCACTTGTTAGTTTTTATTTATAGGCCTTTTTATGATTTTAGAAATTCTTAAAAAAAAAGTAACAAAAAATATCGCCTCGTTATCTTTCTAGGGTTATATAACTCTGACATTACGTTGAAATTTATTGCAACGTCAAAAGGTTGTCACATGTTACGATCATAAGGAGTGTAAACAATCGAAACGTACAAAACAACGTTATGCAGGTAGTATAGAATATTAGTGGCAACATACTAGCTTAAAAGCTTTAAGATATCTTGCGCAGGAATTACTGGTCCGATTTTATATTCTTTACTGGCGTAGACACCGCTTAAGCGATTACAGTTGAAATTCCCTCATCCGAGGCTGTTTGGACTTTTTCAGGGGGGCGCTTTTTACGTGGCGGGTCCCAAACCCAATGCACAACCCTGTGGAGTGTTCTCTGTATTATAGACTCATTTAAACGACAGTGTACATTAGCATATATAATTTGGGTAATTAAATTTTTTGCAAATATATAATGAGTAACTCATCAAAAGCAAAGGCAAAGGCTTACAGGCAAATAAAATAATCAAGTGAGCAGAAGCGCGTTATATACATATATACTATACATACATATGTACTAACTACTTATAGGTGCATGTATAAGCACACCATATACATATGCATACGTATTACGAATAGGAGATACGAAAACAAAATCATTTTGTTTTTAAAAAATTGCTAAATTCTCAAAATTTTTATAATAGACCATGACGCAGCAAAATTCAGCTGGTTCGTAGTTAGATAAGTTTCCTATTGACATACTATATGTATGTTTGCTAATGCAAGTATTGCGGTTTTAATTTAGTCAAAATGAGGCAGCATTTTCTTAGCTTAAAAGCAATTCAACCAAGCCAAGTACTTCTGATATACTATATCAGAAGAATTATGAATTCAAAATATGCGGAATTACCACAAACGAAGAAGTGTGAAGCTTAAGGCAGACAAGATTGAACCCTGTAACCTAAAAAGTTACTAAAGCCACATGCTCAATATTTATATGTTAAGAAAGCAATGGAAAATAGTTTAGTTAGAATGTCTTTCTTCTAAGGTGCAATAAAATACAGGGTTTGTCCGGGAAGTAATAGGACTGATTTTCTTCCGCCGCGACTGTACTTCGGAGTGTACGCGCACCGACAGAATTCGGACCGTGCTGGGAAACCTGCGACTTCGACAAACACCGACAATGTGACTCGTGTGCGGAAAGTTTTGAACTCAGACCGTTAATTAAGTACTCGTTAAACTGCTTAGATGTTAACCAAGCCGGCAGCCAAACGCTTCCTCAACCGCCCTACAGCCCAGATGTGCCCCCCCGGACTTTTTTTGTTTCCTTGCCTGAAAAGGCCGATGAAGGGAAAGCATTTTGAGACGATAGAGGGGATCCAAGCAGCATGCACCTCGGCTCTCAAAGCTATTCCGGAGAATGTCTTCCGTAACGCCTTCAATGCTTGGAAATCGCGCAGCGCTGCATCGACGCAGAAGGAGCCTATTTTAAAAGTTTTTAAAGAATTATAACGATTGGTTGGTTAAATGTTTTTAAACCGACTCAGTCATATTACTTTCCGGACAAACCCTGTAGTTTAGCACAATAAAAGGTATTTGTAATATGTTTGTTTGTTGTATGGACTTGTCACACAAATTTCGCATATTTTATTCGAAGCTCGGTTTATTCATTCATAAGTCACAGTCATCGCTGTAGTTTGTTCTATGCTCTAAAGCTTTCGCTCTAAAACTATCACAGCTGCTCTGCGCTTATCGGCACATAAAGTGTAGTTGAAAGCTATGCACGTATTTGAGATGAACTTCCGACATTGTATCCGTTTGTAAATTTTTGTATGCGAACAAGTTTTGAGCATAATTATTTCTCACTCTTACAGGTCCTCACGGTTTCAGAGTTTTCACTCTATCACAAAATTACGAAATTGATATTTATTACGTAAGGTATTTCCGATATAAAACATGTCAGTAAAAGTTTCGCAAGGTTATCTCTGCGCGAATAAAAAGTGTTTTTCCAAAACGGATTTCATGATTCTCCACAAAATTACCATGGAATTGAAAGCTTGCAAATTTGTTTTCAAATAAACATAATTAAGATATGAGTAATCGGCAATGGCAAAAGTTTCATTATTAATTTCATTACTGATTTAAATCATTTGAAGAAATTGAAGCAATTTCATTTAACTCGAAATGATAATTATTTAATATTCATGATGACAGTAAACATCTGCGTGAAGTCAACTGATACTTAGAGCCTATCAAAAATGACGCGCACTCAATCTATAATTTTGCTATCTCACATACTCTTTTTAAAAATTCATATAATAGATATTTTAAAATACGTTTCACTTTCCATGTGTAATTGTCCAAGGCCCTTTTAATACTGTAAACAATTGACGACTGAAAGTAAAGCTAACAAGTTCGTCTAATTTTTGTGATTTACTATAACGATAAATTTGTTTTTTTTTTCTCAAGTATTTTTCTTTTCAAGAGCAGAGCTCTAGGTATTATAGTGAGCAGAGGTAAGTATTGAGTGTTGAAGACTGACTTTACATTAGTAGTTTGCCTGATGACGAGCTAAGTTTACTTTACAACTTAGTTTATATACATATAATCAATCATATAACGTTTTATTGATGGCCCAGTCAAGACTTATAGATAAAAAAGATTGAGGGTATAAAAGGGAAATAACTTTCTTCCTCACATTTTCATTGATAGAAATAATAATGAACAAATTATCAAACTTATGGATGTATGTGTATTGTTGATAAACCAGTTAGTTTTAATTGTCGCAAAGCACTTTAATTTGCGAACGTTTTCACTTGAGCACTCATACTCATAGTATATGTATGTATATAAATATGCGCACATCTATTTTCTAGTTAATAAATTAGCTAAAGCCTAATAAATCTAGTATTAAGTTGCTGCCTTTTTATCTTAACAACAGCAATTAATGAGAATGCTAATGCCAGATATAGTATACTCTTAGTTAATATACCTACATATGGCGTGGCTGTTTAACTAATTATAAGTCCGGTCTTCCTAGGCCCTTGTCAGTTAATGTCAGCAATGAGAAATCAATTTACTGAGCATCAAAGGCCGTTCCCGCTAGAATATACTTGTACTATATATGCGCATGTGGATATCATTCGGTTAGTCATGCATACGTCTCAGCAGTTACAACAAACATTCGTGATTATGACATTTAACATTTATTTTGATTTTACCTTCAGAGCAATTCTTATGTAAACAGATTTTAATTGCTTATAAAAATACTTATTAGTAAAATATAAAATAATTACTCTGCGTAAAAGATGCTGGAACAGATAAAGTCAAATAATAAGATATATAAGCACACGATTAACCAAATAACTGATAACTTATTTCAGAATTGCTTTGCATCGCAAAGTTAATGAGGGTGTGTGTGCGTACGCTCTGATGCCCCTGCGGAGTATGCCTGGGGGTCCGCCAAATCAGTAACTGAGGTTTGTGCTCGGTATACGAAGCAATAATACGCTTGATATTGCGTATAAAGCACAGCGTAAAGCAGTTAACAAAATTATCACTTCGAAATTAAGTAATAAGATACTATGGTATTTGAGTAAATAGAAATGAGGAATATTAGCAGAGTACTTGCTCTTGCTTGATCTACCCGTGTATGCGAGCATGATGTGGCATATTTTTCGAGTTTACGCGTATTCGCCGCACTATGTCACGTATGGAAAGTATTTATTGATGAGCGTAAGGTGCAATTTAAAAACCCACACAAAGCAAACAACATCACTGATAGTCGATCTACAATTAAGCAAACTCTGTCGAGCGCTCAGCTGCTCTGCATATTGCACTCGGCACTCACTAGTAGATGAGTAAAGCAAGTGCATAAGTGTGTTAGAAAGTTTCGCAAAAACACAAAGTGGCAATAAATGTCATGTTACCGCTGAATTTCAGGTGTGAATTTGCATGTTTATAAAGACGCAATATTAGGGCAACAACATTTCAGTTGATTCAATTCTACGGAACGTTACGGTTTGTGAGGTTCATTTGGTGCTATAAGCTGGTGTTAAATAAAAAAAAAGTTTATTTTCGAAAAATAAAGAAATTATAAAAATGGTTATAAAAAATCCGAACAATATATATATACCTGACTATTTGAATGAGAACTTTTTCTTGGCCGCACTCGAGGAAGGTTTGCGTGAAATCCAAGTGACGGTTAAAGAAGTAACTTTCGAATGGGGCAGCAACCCCGGTGATAATTACTGCTCACGCATCTATCGTGTCGCGGTCGCCTATGAGCGTCTAGTCGACGATGATGAGCCGCCAGTGCAAGAGCAACGGTCGTTAATCGTCAAAACTATACCGATTTCGAAAGACACACGTTTCCTTGAAGATGTTGGGGTTTTTCTTAAGGAAAAAATTACCTATTTGGATGTATTGCCACGTCTACAAATACTTGTGGATGGTCAAAAATTTGGTGCCTCGTTAGTATATCCAATAAAGTTCTAGCATATTTAACATTTTATTTATAAAACAATTGGATCGTTTAAAATGTTGCCACCTTTTCGGATACTCTATATAATTCTGTTTTTTATTATTTTTTTTTTTCTGCTCAGCTGCTATTATGCGATCAAAGCACCCACTCGCACTATTGTACTCTCTGACTTGAAACCCGAAGGTTTTGTGCTTGCCTCGCGACAGGACCAGCTCGATTGGGCACACTGCGAATTGATCCTGCAACAAACGGCACGCCTGCATGCCACTTCAATGATTTTAGCTCAACGAGTAAGTATATTGGAATGGCATACATTTTGTATTTTTCATACAATTAGTGCTCAGCTTATAATGAGAGTTATACAGAAGAAAGTTGTAAATATGATGTAGTCGTGTAGCGTTTCTTCTGTATAATTCAACAAATTAATGCTTTCAAGGAACATAGATTTTACGATATGCTCGATTTAGACACCAATTCGGTATTGCTCTAGATATTCTTGAAACGAAATACAAATAAGTTTGAAATATTGTGACAAACTACAATATGGTTTTCATTTCTAGGATCCCGACATCACCAAGCGCCTTGTCAATGGTATGCTGAGCAAGCAGACTATCTTAAAGAGTGATTCCTTTAAACTTATGTTCGGTGGTACCCTGAAGGAATTGGCTAACAATGCAGCCGAGTGGCCCGGTTATGAAAAGATCGCACAAAAATTGTACCATTTCCACGATAATTTCAAGCCCATATGCGCACATTTAGCAGATCGTCGTGAGGGCGATCGTATCGTTGTGATGAATCATGGTGATCTCTGGACATCAAATTTCATGTATGCCTATGATGATGCCAAGCAACCCGAGAAGCCAACGCGCGCTATTTTTGTAAGTTTTGCTGAAACCCGCAACTTTTTCTTCTGAAAATAAAAGTAATTAATAATGAAAATTAAGTGAATGACTTATGTTTTGTGAACTTTCAGGTGGATTTCCAACTTAATTTCTATGGCAGCCCTGCCTGCGATCTCAACTTCTTTCTCAACACTAGCGTACGTCTGAATGTGCTAAAGGATCGACGAGACGATCTCATAAATGCGTATTACAAAACATTCAAGGAGACCTTGGAATTCCTTCATTACGAAAATATACCGACCTTAGAAGATCTAAAATATGAATTGCGTGCTCGTGAACTTTACGGGCTTTTCGCTTTGTTTGGTTTTCTGCCCATAATTACTATGCCAAAGGAGCTATCCCAAGATAGCAGTATTGAAAATTTAGTAGATAATGAGGCCAGCCTTACAAAGTACAAAAAAGTATTTGCTCAAGAACGTTTAAAAAACCTGCTGAAATATGCTCTCAAGCGCTTGGATGATTTGGGGGTGTTGGACGAGTTTTAGTCTCAATTTCAGATTTAGTGCTGTGAAAATGTAAATGTGTATATATTAACATAGTACATAGAAAGCTTACATACATATATGGTGTTCTTTGCCATGACTATAATAAAGAAGTATCTTCTTAGTAATTTCACTAAAAATATATGTATATTTTGTATAACAAAGTGCATAGTTTAAATAAACGAAAATTTATCTAAACTTGGTTCTTTCAATACTTTCCTAAAATATTTCTTAAAAGTTTTAACTTGAACACATTTTGTAATATTTTCAGTGTAATCATTAACTATAGGTGGCAACTTTAACCAAAAATAAATAAAGAAAGTCCGGTTAATATTATCCACCAAATTAAGTTGAAAGCGGTCGAGTAGGTCCCGGAATATGGGCTTACAGCTCCTATAAACCCCTTTTGTACCATCTCGAAAAGTAAATGGACGTTATAAAGATTTGCCCTGAGCGAATCTCGTTATTAGAGCTTGAATGGTTTATGAGATATTTACATAAATCTTATTAGAGGGAGGAGCCACGCCCACTTTTTTAACATGCTCCTCCCTAATATATTTCGTTATGGTAAAAAGCAGTCTTGTATCTTATTGTGGAACATTGTTACGGCTCTTTATACGTTTTCCAGTAATGGCGTTTTAAAGGCGTGGTAATGATCCAATTCCGCCCATCTTCAATTCGAACTCTCCTTGGGTGCTAAAGAGCATGTGCCCCAAATTTTATCAATATATATCAATTTTTACTCAAGTTATTTCTTGAACGGACGCACAGACAGATAGTCACTCGAAATTCAACTTGTCTTGTCAACTTTATCATTTACTATTATACATACATACATATATATAATTATAATTCTATACCTGTATCAATTAGTTTTAAGTGATACAAAGAACCGTTACGTAAACAAAACTATTACACTGTGTAGCAACTGTTGCAACATGTTGCATAAAAATATTCGTGATACCGACACTAATGAAAAAAGTACAAGATAACATTTTGAATTTGTCTTCTTTGAGAACTATTCTCATACAATACATTTTATTGCTTATAGAAATACTTTCTAGTAAAATATAAATTATTACTTTACGTAAGAGATACTGATATAGATAACATACATACATACATATGTATATAATCACACATTTTGTGTGTGCACAACTGATAACTAATTTTAGAATTGCATTGTATCGCAAAGTTAATGGGGGTGTGTGAGTGCTTACGCTCTAGTGCCTCTGTGGAGTATGCTTGGGGGTCCGCCAAATCAGTAAGTGAGGTTTGTGCTCGGTATACGAAGCAACAATACGATTGATATTGCGTTTAGAGCACAGTGTAAACCAATCAGCAATATCACTGATAGCCGATCTACAGTTAAGTGCTGAACACATTGAGCTCGACACGACATGGCAGCACGACAGTGAACTGTAAATGGCGTCGTGAATCTTTCTACATGAACATTTGTAAGAAGGCAGCGACATAACAATGGCCGGCATGTACACAAGACAACACAGCTGTCCATTTTGCAGGTACACAATTTCGTTGTGACCAAACTAATACCTTTCTTTTCAATGAAATTTTAGTATTTTGTTCAAAGTGAAATTTTTTATGCAAAAAATAAGAAAACAGGTAAGTTTATTTGTTTTAAATTTTTTATTGTTATTACAAATGATATAATACAGCTATTTTATGCTTTTATTTGTAAAATAATGTCAGGTTTGTTAGAGCTTTGAATAATTTTGCATTTTACATATTAGTGGCATCACCACTCTACCTCATCTCTCTACTGTCGGCCTACTGTCGTTGGCAAATATAAAAATATATTGAAGTTAGCGAGAGCGACAACTGTCGGCCTGCAGTCGTGTAGTCGTGCAGCTGTCAAAATAACGGTGTAAGAACGTGACATCAATCATCGCTCTGTATATTCGCGAACAAATCGCTCAGTTTTTGAGATAACGGTAAAAAATTTTGCACACGTTCTTTTCTCCTCACGAAACTGCCTATTTGTTGGGACCAATATCGGACCATTATAGCATATTCTCGTAGCTGCCAACTGAACGATCGGTATCAAATACTTGTATGCAAACTTTTTCATTTGCCGACATATCTTCACAAAATTGGCGTGAGTTATTACCTGAGGCAAAAATGCAATCTCTAAAGAAATTGTTCAGATCGGATTTGCCATAGAAACTGAATGATAGGAAACAAGTTCTTGTAACGTATCTTTTTATTTTTAGCTCAACGAGTAAAGCCTATAATCGTTATTTTTTCGTTTCTTCTACAAAAACGTATAGTATAAGCAACAATATCATACAAACTACAATATCAGAGAGTTGTACCTTTAAAAATATGCTCGGAGGAAACCGCCGAGTCGCCCGGTTTTGAAAAAATCACATCAAAATTGCACAATTTGCACGATGATTTCAAGCCCATATGTGCACACTTAGATGACCGTCGTGAGGGCGATCGTATCCCTAACAACCCGAGAATCCAACGCGCACTATTTTGTGAGTTTGACTGAAATTCACAACTGCTTCTTCTTATTCCATCAATTCATTCATTTTTTATGTATTTTCATGTGGCAGCCCATCCTGTGTTCTAAACTTCGTTCTCAACACCAATGTACAACTGAATTTGCTGAAGGATCAACGACGGACGAATTTTAGCTTCTATGTCAGTTTTTGTACAACTACATTATGGGTACTTTGAACATACAAAAATATAGTATATACTACTATTAACATTGAATACATAAAATTTAAATAAAATGCCTCCAATAGAAAAATTTATGCTATATCTGAAAGTTATTTGACTAAAAATATTATGTATACACACAAGGTGCGTTCCAAAGAAAACAGGACTTAAAAAAAAACAAAACAAATGGTTTTTTTCGGCAAAATCAATTTATTTTAGTCAAAATAGTCTTCTTCTGCTTAAATACAGCTTTTTGCACGGTTCAAAAGCATATCGAACGAGTGTTTTAGCTCGTTTGTCGGTATGGCCGGTGCAAGCCTTTTGAATGGCCTCTACGTCTGCATAACACTTTCCTTTCATGGACAAATGCCTTTTTCCGGAAAAAGAAGAAGTCGCACGGTGCCATATCAGGTGAATACGGGGAGTGGTTAATGGTTGAAATGTGATTTTTGGTCAAATAATCGGTCAGAAGCGACGATCGATGAGACGGCGCATTATAGTGCAACAAACGCCAACTTTCATCTTCGCGATATTTGGACCGAATACGTCGAATACGACCCAAATTTTCGGTCAAAATGCGATAAATCATAGTTTTGGAGATGTTCAATTCCATTTTTATGAATTTCAAAGATGATTTCGTCTGATTTTTGATGAATACACGCACAGTTTCGTTGGAATTTCCGGTGATCACGGATTTTGATCGGCCCACATGTTGATCGTCATCGTGGTCCTCACGATCACTTTGAAAACGTTGAAACCGCTCGTGCACTCCTCTACGGGAGAGGCAACCATCGCCATAAACTTGTTTCATCAATTGAAACGTTTCGGTAAAAGTTTTACCAATTTTAAAACAAAATTTAATGTTGACTCTTTGTTCGAAGCTCATTTTCGTACCGATAACACAAACATACTGACACTTAAAACGCAATAACTTCACTTCCAATCAATGAAATGTCATGAAATTCTCACTGGACAATCAATAAAGATAGCAGATAGATAGCACTACCAGGGGGCGCTAGATTCAAAATGTCCTGTTTACTTTGGAAGACACCTTGTATATATATAAATACCAACAACTTACATTGTTTCCTTACCTGTCCCACTTATACACGCATATCTTTGTTTCTCATAATTTGCTCACTTGCTAATTGATCTTTCTTTAATCACTCCTTAAATAAAATATTCGCTTTCTCTTAAATAATACAATAACAACAACAGTAAAGATTTGCACTCATTAGTTTTAAGCCGACATAAAATGAATACCAAAAATGTATGTACGCGCATAACTCAATAACGCCTGGACCAATTTGGCCAATTCTTTTTCTTAAATGTTTGTTGAAGTTCAAGGATGGTTTTTACGGCGAGAAAAATTCGAATAGTTTCCGGAAAACCCCTAAAAACAGCCCTTTTCTTTTCCCCATACAAACGTTACAATAAATATGAATGTTTGTTTGTTAGTAACACTAAGAGAACGGTTGAACCAATCTTAATGAAATTTTTAAAGGTTGTTTGTTGTGGATCGGGAAAGGTTTAGAAACAAAATACCTTATACTTTTCATGAGGAGAAGTCGGAAAATTGGACAATTCCAAAAAGTAACATTTTCCATACACATTTTTTTCAATTTTTGTTTGTTTTGTTTTTCAATATTTTGATTTGTAAATTATTTGAATCGTTCAATTGCGGTCGCTTACTTTTTTATTCCGGCTATCCAAAGGAAAAATTATTGAAAATTATTCAGTGAAAAACTTTATGTATGTTTGAGACGATGTGATCAATTACAGATTGAAATTTGTTACGAAGCCACGAAGAGGTGGCGCTAATATTGGTCGGCGTTCTTTTTGCCATCAACGTATGGCAGCCCAAAGAAAGGCAAGAAATACTCCCAAAATGCGATGACATACGTGCGGAATTATGGATCGCGGTCAATCAGCTAGCGATCGTAACGATATCACAGCACGACTTTTTAAACAATAGCTGCGATGTTTTATGGTCTTTATCTTGAAGCAACCTATGGTATACATACATATATGATGCTGTTAGATGCTGAATGTGTTCTGTTGAGTAGCAAAAAAGAGATTTGCCACACACACACACATTCTTCTTTGGATGCGGATGGTGATTACACCAGATCAAATTGATGAAATCATTTCAGCGGAAATTCCTGATTCAGAGATAGATCCAGAATTATACGAAGTGGTGAAAACCAATATGATTCATGGACCTTGCGAACCTTACAATCCCACTTTGGTTTGTATGTTTGACAATAAATGCACGAAACACTACTCATGTGCTTTTCTTTCGGAAACGGGAATGGGAAATGATGGATATTAACTGTATCGGCGTCACTCACCAGACGACAATGGCAGAACATTTAGCATTTAGAGGCGTGAATATCGACGTTAACAACACATCGAAGTTGACAACACATGGGTCGTACCATATTCGCCCCTTTTGTTTAATTCACATTCAAAACTCATGTCAATGTTGAATATTGCAGATTGGTGTAATCGATCAAATACGTTTGCAAGTACGTCACCAAAGAAAGCAATTTAGCGGTTATTGGCCTTGAACGATATGAGATCAGCAGTATCAAATGGGTCGATATGTGAACTGCAATAAAGCGCTTTGTAGGATATTTACTTTTGCAATTCATGAAAGTTTTCCGACTGTTTTGCGTCTCGCGGTTCAACTTCATTTAAGTCATCGCGTATTGTGAATGGTACAGTGTGTGCAACATTTTGAGAAGCATGCCAGCAGTAGCATTTGCTGGAACATGATAATCACTGGAAACAGACGAAGGACAATGCGATAGTACTTCGCATGCCACTGAAGTTCGCATACTTTTCGCGAAGATCATTTCGACATATCAGCCTTTAAATTCGCGTTAATTATGGGATACGAAAAAATGACATTGCCGATGACATTTTACATTGTATTCGCTAAGAATTGGAAATGGGCAAATTTCGGTTGATACTTCCAGTGGTTTGATATCAATTTCACCTCCCTTTTGTCAATTCACTTCAACGGAAGATGAACTCATCACGAATGTTTATCCGAACATTGGCCAAATTATCGTAACTGCGATAGCTTGAGTGCACGAGCAATTTTAGCTGCCAAAATTACCGATGTTAGTGATTTAAACTGGAAGATTCAAAGTCAAGTTCCGGGAGGTTTGCGCTCATATAAATCGATCGATCGTCTTGACAAGGAAGACGAAACCGTAAATAATCCAGTGGAATTTCCAAATTCTTTGGAGAGCCTTGGTATGCCCCAGCATCGTTTGCGTCTCAAAGTTGGATCTGTCATTATTATGTTTCTCAATCTTCATGCGCCGAAACTGTGTAATGGAACCCGAATGATTATGACGTAGTTATCGAATACAAGGGACAGCCATTTCAGTTCAAACGTATTCAATTTCCAGTAAAAATTGCCCTTGCGTTGGCAATCAACAGGACACAAGGAAATCGGGAAATGCTATGTTTTTCACACGGCCAGATATATGTGGTGTGTTGACGAGTTGGAAACCCATTTTCTCTATATATTTACGCACCAGAACAGAAATCAAAAAATTATGTTTATTAAGTTGCGCTACATAAAAAAAATTTAGAAAAATCGTAAATAAATCATTTTCGACAGAATATAATTTCAACTTTTTTTCATTTCAAAACACATAATTTCACGCAGGGCAACGGCTGCGGGGTCAGCTAGTATTTAATAAAAGCTTTACCTTTGCACACATTTTGTAATATTTTCAGTTTAATTGTTTGCGATAGGTGGCAACTTTAATCGAAAATTGCAATATTTTGCTACATTCACGGCAAGTGGCAACCATATTTCAAAATATATTTCAATAAAAACTTCTGAAAAACCTTTTGGAAAGCTCTCAGAGTCAAAATAGTTTTGGAGTATCTGAGTGATTTATTTCTAATAACTTTGAGTCGATGCCTTGTAATCTTAAGGAAGTAGTCAATAATAAGGCACCACAAGCAAATATATTCTAGGATTATTTTGGCCAATTTCGAAGAGTTAGATCAAATCACTAACAGACTTAATAATAAATTTGACGGAAACTAAAGTGCTTTCCGACTAAATTCTAACTTGAAGTTATACAACGACCAAAACAATACCTACTTGACATCCGCCAGTCGCTTGCAATACCGCAATAAACCGCAGCTTATTGCGATGTCGTGGCTTAGGTTTTACTTTATTTTTTCAAAGCAATAGCTCGGCTGTGGTAATAAAGGGCAATGCAAAACTTAGAGTATTTTTTTATAGTTTGTATAGGGAGTCTATTTTTGAACACAATTCAGACTAGTAACCAATAAAATATAAGAGAAATAGACTTTGTCCACACAATAAATATGTCATAATTACATTGTATCCTACAATCTTTTATAAGTGACAATTAACTTTGTTGTTTTATCCGTGCGCGAACGAGTTCAACGAGTAATAGAACTGAAACTGTCGCAGCTTCTCTGTGCTTACCGCTATATACTTATGTATGTAGTTGGAAATCGTATTAGAGATGAATTGCCGTGAACACTTGCATACTAGTTTCGAGCTTGCCTGTAGAATGCAGTAAATTTTTATTCACGTAGATCTTCGCGGCTTAAATTGGTTCTATTTATAAATTTATTGATTTAACTGGGGATTTAAAATGCATTTCCGATATCAAGCACGACAAAAAAGTGTCGTATAAATCTGCACGAATAAAATGTGAATTTCCAAAACAGATAGCGCGATTTTCTAAGGAATTACAATAAAAGTTAAAGCTATGTACAAGTATCGGGTAGATAGATAGATAATAGATCTAACATCGTTTGTCAACTGTAAGAGTTCATCATTCTTTTAAAACATGTATGGTAAATAATTTTAACGGGAAGTAAATCTTACAAGTGCCCCAATTTTTCACTTGAAGCAAAGTTTTTTCGGAACTTTTTTCAACCTGGTGATCCATGTTAATCTATTAATCCCGCTCTTGAAATTGTCGCATATATCTACATACTCATTTCCTTCAAACCGTTCTCGCGATCTAAAAAGGATCTCTTCTGCATGAAGTTATTATAAAGTATCGCACTCGGAGAGCTCCGGCAATATTTCTCACAACAATTTTGCTCTTATCTAATAACATACGGAGTTAAAGACGCTATTCTTTGTAGGCGTCATGATTAAACTTTTCCTCGGTCTCGATTCCTTTTTAGGTACAATGGTTGAAGCATCATTAGGAACTCTGTAATACGAATGTTTCCAAAATCGTAGTCAGGATATTTTAACGAACATTTTTATAAAGTTGTTCCTCTCGCAGCCAAAGTCTATTTGCACCTTTTGCAGTTGATACTTGCCGTTCAGGTAAAACCTTCATCCATATCCGGAACAGTTTGCGTTAAAAATTAGTCTCTTCGCGTTGAAATTGCTGTATTGCCCGAACAATGACAGGGTCAACGTCTTCAGGTTATATTTTCTATAGGTTTGTTTCGCATGGCTGAATACCCATGTTGCCTGACTGCAGTCTTAATAACTCTGCTTCAGTAAACAAAGAAAATAATGTGACGAATGTGACAAAATACATTTCTCCTCACAGCCTCCATATTAAAAATAGTATCGGTATCAATGTGCTGGAGCTAAATGAGTCCCTGTGAGTTAGGAGAGGGCACAATAGACCTAAGGTCGTGGTGCATTCCTCAATTATATAATATATCTATCTATCGGTATCTTCTTCTATAGGCAACAGTTGCGATCGGAGAGAAGTTTCCCTTCTGGTCAACTCTAGATCAATCAACTCACCTTTTATTCTTGAATTTTATACGCCACCAATGAACATTTATAGACTTTTGCTCTATACAACCAATCTTTCCATAAAGGTAAGAACAAGTACCAAGGTATTTGGTTTTGCTTCCTTCATCACTTTTTCAGTGCCTTCACTGACGTCTGTATTGGATTATTTAATCATCTATTCTCTCTTGAGAACTGATCATTTTATGCGATCCCGTTACCACCTCAATGCTCTGTTGTGTTCATATCTTCTAAGGTTGATCATGTTTGGCAAAGGCCTAACAAAAATGTAATCAACAATATTCTGTATATTTCCGTGTATCCCCAAGAATTCGTCTAATCTTTTATGACCGAAAGAATGAGAATAAGTGAAATATGTAACATTATGAAAGTTCATCAGTTCAAATGATTATCCATTTGTTATTAATATGGCGACACTATGTCCCAATCACGCTTCCACAAAAGCTTGGTTCGTCGGCAAACGTCTTTGATTGCAATGAAACCTCTGAACAGCAAAAGTTCTCTCTATTATGTTTGCTTTGCTTTGTACCTTGTTAAAAACTTTCTCAGCTTCCAGTTTCTGCAACTCAAAATTCAGTCATAATGTACCGCCCTGTACCACCTAAAGTCATAACGTACCTCCCTGTACCACCTAAAGCGCCAATCCAGCTATTACTTATTTCATTAGTCAGTTTAAAAATTCAAATTTTATTACCTAAAATTTATGAGATATCTCCTACAGTATTTGCAATTATTTCCTCTAGTGTAGTACTGTTATTCATTGTTATTTCAATACTACTTTTCTAGGCATTTTTGTTGTTGTTCTACTCAAAGTCAAATATTATAATATATAGGCAAAACCTAAAAGCCTTCATACAAACATGTCGGTGAAGCAAATAACAGCATTTTAAGCAAGTAAGAAAGATTTAATTCGATCAAAACGGAAAATTTCATACACTTGCAACTTTCCAGTACGAGAATCCTAATATCGGTTATATAGGGTCTAGAGCAAGTTTTCACCCGATTTTATTTTATCTATTTTAGGCACAAAGTTGCACCGTTATTAGAAAAACATCCTCCCTCAATTTTATCAATATTGCTCACATATTTGCCGATATTCTTCTTCTTCTTCTTTACTGGCCTAGAAACCGCTTGTTTTCATCGTCCTGCACCATATAGCAGGACGGGAATAATGAGTGACTTATACAGTTTAGTTGTTATTCGTGGAGAGAGGACTTTACTTCTCAATTGCCTACTCAGTCCGAAGTAGCACCTGTTGGAAAGAGTTATTCTGCATTGGATTTCGAGGCTGGCATTGTTGCTGTGGCTTCGAAGTTATGACTGTCAAAAATGACGTGTGAGTGCAACGACTATTTGTTTGATGATAGGAGATATTTCGTCTTCCCCTCGCTCACTACCAGACAAATAACCGTTAGGTGAACAAAACTATTCTATAACTCTGTAGCAACATGTTGCAAGAGTTTGGTGTACAAAACTATTACACTCTGTAGCAACATGTTGCAAGAGCATAAAAATGATCGTTAAGGGTATAAAGGGAGTAAAATTTCATTTTCTCATTTTCAAAATATTTTGCTAAGAAAACTAATAAATTATAACGATTCGCACAATAAATTTGCAAATATATGTCTGTCTGTGACAGAACCAGTTAGTTTAAATTATCGTGAGTTTACAATAAATAAATTAAACTAATATTTCTTTTTCCTAATAAATGTAAATATATTCTTAATTAATACACGAATAGCTAGCTGTCTAGTTGTAGTTTTTTCTTTAGATACTTCTTATCAAATATCTAGAGTGCAAATAATGGCTGTTAATTACTTAGAAGGCTAATAAAGACCGATGGCGATTGTCAGTTTATGTCAACTATAAAACTAATAAAAAAAGCACTTGCTCTTTTTTAATCTTCAGATGTAATGTATTTAGCCAATTTTCGAAATATGCGATTATTTCCTGCAGTTATATCAGATTGGTAAATATTTATGAATGAACATGAGATGCAATATAGGAACCCACACAAAGCAAACTATGACAACTATAGCCAATCTACTGCTACTTCATGAGCGATTGAGCGTTCGACAAATCGCTCATGAAGCAGCACTCACACTCGTTAGATGAGAAATAAGAAAGTTTTTCTATTCAACAATGGGGCAAGGAATGTTACCGCTGAATATTAAGTGTGAATTTGCTCGTCTATTAAAGCGCCGCATTTGGCCAAGAACATGTTAGTTTAGCGAGTGGCACAAAACGTTCCGGTGTGAGTTGTTCGGAGCTAAAAGCTGTTGTAGATAGAAAAATAAAGCAAAAAAGCTTATTTTGGAAAAATAAGCAAATTATAAAAATGCTTATAAAAAATCCGAATAATATTTTTGTGCCGGATTATTTGGATGAGAACTTTTTCGTGGCCGCACTCGAAGAGGGTTTGCGTGAAATCCAGCTAACGGTAAATGAAATAACTTTCGAATGGGGCAGCAACCCCGGTGATAATTACTGCTCACGCATCTATCGCGTCTCAGTCGCCTATGAGCGTCTAGTCGACGATGATGAGCCGCCGGTACAAGAGCAGCGTTCGTTAATCGTCAAAAGTATACCGATTTCGAAGGACACACGTTTCCTTGAAGATGTAGGTGTTTTTGTTAAGGAGAAATTGGCCTACTTGGATGTATTGCCACGTCTACAAATACTTGTAGACGGTCCGAAATTTTCTGCCACGTTAGTATACCCAATGAAAATCCGGAAAATTTAATTTTTTATGAAATAATATTTTTTGAATGTTTTTAAATGTGTTGTGGTTTTTTCGGATATTCTAAATTATAATTTGGTTTTCTTTTTGGAACTCTGCTTAGCTGCCTTTATGCAGTCAAAGCACCCACTCGCACCATTGTGTTTACTGACTTAAAACCCGAAGGATTTGTGCTTGCCTCGCGACAGGATCAGCTCGATTGGGCACACTGCGAATTGATCTTGCAACAAACAGCGCGCCTACATGCCACGTCAATGATTTTAGCCCAGCGTGTAAGTATATTGAAGAGGCGTAGGTAATCATTTTTTTATATCATTACTGCTTGGTGTATAATGCGAAATAATCAAAAAACGAGCTTTATAAGAGCTTTATATGAAAATAAATGTGAGACTAATTTTCCAAGCCAAAATATTTCTCATCACGGCTTAAAGTTTTAAGTATTGATATCAACTACACTTTATAATGTTTGATTTCGCTTCGGATGCTAGCAAAGTTTTCTGGCTACCTTTTAAAAACTAATGAATGGCAAAAGGTGGTTACATAATTTGTTTAGTCATAATATAATATACATCTTATTCAACTATATTTAGCTCACATTTAGATCTTGCAATAGAATTTTTTTTCTACATATATATATATATACATATATACATTAGGGTGATTCAAAATTTTTTTTTTTTTTTCAATTAGTACTCGCAAAAATAAGTTCCTAGACACCTCTAAGAAAGCCTCTCCAAATATGAGTTTTTAATTGTAACGGGAAGGTCCTCCGCCTAACGGTTTTCTATTTTTTCTTATTATCAGATAGAAAAATTTATATCTCGCTTCCAACTACTTGAAAAAATATCTTGTTAATTAGGTTTTGTAGGAAATTGAATGCTCTAAAATATGGTCTCTTATGATTTTTTCGTAAACCCAACCGTTTAAAAGATATTAACGGTTGAAATTTGACTATTTTTGGAAAAATTTTTTATTTCTTATGAATTTTATAACTCAATGAAAAAAAATTATTATGAATAGATTTTTGGAGAGGCTTTCTTAGAGGTGTCTAGGAACCTATTTTTGCGAGTACCAATTGAAAAAAAAAAAAAAAAACTTTTTGAATCACCCTAATATACATATTATCTATAGGATCCCGATATCACCAAGCGCATGGTCGACGGTATGCTGTGCAAGAAGACTGTATTAAAAAGTGATCTTTTCAAAAATATGGCTGGCAGTAGCTTGAAGCACCTGGCCTACAATGCAGAAAAATGGCCCGGATTTGAAAAGATCGCACAAAAATTGCACTATTTTCACGATAATTTCAAGCCCATATGTGCACACTTAGCCGATCGTCGCGAGGGCGATCGTATCATTGTGATGAATCATGGTGATCTCTGGACAACAAATTTCATGTACGCCTATGATGATCCCAAGCAACCCGCGAAGCCAACGCGCGCTATTTTTGTAAGTTTTACTGAAACCCGCAAATTTTTCTTCTGGAAATAAAAATAATTAATAATGAAAATTAAGTCATTCATGTTTTATGAACTTTCAGGTGGACTTCCAACTTAATTTCTATGGCAGCCCTGCCTGCGATCTCAACTTCTTTTTCAGCACTAGCGTGCGTCTGAATTTGCTAAAGGATCGACGAGACGATCTCATTAATGTGTATTACAAAACATTCAAGGAGACCTTGGAGTTCCTTCATTACGAAAATATACCGACTTTAGAAGATCTAAAATATGAATTGCGCGCTCGTGAACTTTACGGGTTTTTCGGTTTGTTCGGTTTTCTGCCCATAATTACTATGCCAAAAGAGCTATCAGAAGATAGCAGTTTTGAAAGTTTCTTTGATAATGAATCTGTCCGTCTAAAGTACAAAAAAGTATTTGCACAAGAACATTTGCAAGCGCAGCTAAAGTATGGACTAAAGCGCTTAGAGGATATGGGTGTGTTCGACGAGTTTTAGTTTCTCTTTAAAATTTAGTAGAACAACATTCTAGATGCTGTGAGCATATACATACATAACTATGTAGATATTAATATAGATCCCAAATAAAAATATTATGCTATGTCTATGTCTAAAAATAATTTCATCTAAAATATGTACATACATATGTATTGCGTGTAAGCAAATAGTATAAATAAACGAAAAATTTTCTACAGTTAATAATTTTCTAAAGTATTTCTTAATGGATTTATCCTAGAACACATTTGGTAATATTTTCAGTTTTATTTTTTTATAAAATTTCAAAATAAGTTGAAATTTCTAGAAACCGTTTCGAAATATTCAAAGTAGTTTTGTAGTGACGACCTTCCAATGTATTTTAAGGGGTTACATGGGTTTACGGGTTTCAAAAAATCGATCTTTTTTATTGTCTTATTAAATTGTACAACACCTCTCGAATATATTCCTAAATTTTCAAGTTGATCCGAGTAATAGTTTCGGAGCTACAGCCTTGAGACCTTATGCACTTGTGTCCCACTTTTATTGTCACTCGAAACTGTCTTTTTGAAGTCGGTTGGCAAGAACGAGAACTACTTATCCGATCTTTTAAAATTTACACAGATTTTTGGGATAAAATTCATAAAGACTTGGGCGAACGATTTTCTTTTCAATTATAACAATTTGAAAATAAAATGCAGCGAAATTTTCACTGAAATTTTCATTTTTTGTAAAAATGTCTGCCAAAAATCCAATTTTCGGTTTTTTTCCTTCGGCCAAGTTCTTCTTAAAAGTTTTAACATTAATGTTTTCCCCTTCAGACGATCCTGTAAGGAGTTAACCTGCCAAGACGAGCGTATCTTTTTTCCGAGAGGTCACCGGAAATGGTGTCGCAATGGCCAAGTTTAAAATATTTTTTTTTTAAATTTTCAGATTTTCTTTGTTATTGGTGTATGTTTGTAACAGTAAAACGAATTTAATAAAATATTTATATTTTATATGAGAAAAAATTTTTGAAAAAAGGCTGTTTTTTACTCGAGAAAATCAATGTAACCCCCTAAGAAAGTAAGAAAGAAAGACTTATTTAGATCTCGATATTTATTTGGTAAATTTAGAAAAGTTTCGAAGCAAATTACTATCGAACGCTATGAGATGAATATATCTAGTTGTACGGATCTTCAAAATGTTTTCAATAAAAAAATGCTTAAAGGAATTTAAAACTTTTGCAGATGCGGCAGCACTACCATCTTAAAATTTTTAGATATCGTAAAATTAGTATCCGCCTAAATTCTCGTTTAATGGTATGCAACGACCAAAGAATAAATTTTTTCCAGTTGCTTGCAATACGACGATGATTAATAAAACAGATTCTTACGAGTACTATAAAAATAGAATCAAAGCAATTCACAATATATGTATGACAATATATATTATAACTTGTATAACCCTACAAGTAACAAAAGAATCAGCTGTTTTCCAAGAATTTTTCACAGCTGAGATCACCTGATCGAAATCTGCCTTTTTTAGGCACAGGGATGTAATTAAAAGAAATGTAGTAGATCAACTTTTTTGTGAAAAAGTATGTGTAACTGAAAACATTAATGAAAACTTTCAAGAATATTTTTAAAACAAAAGTTTATTGGATATTTATTGCTCTTCCTCACCACCTCTGAGGTTGCAATGTAGGCGAGCTACCGATCTTTTGTGGGTGTTCCGTTCACCAGGAAGCCTTATTTCACCCTTTTTATATAAGTTAACACAATATTTTATGAACTTCTACATAAATTCCATTCCCACATTATATGCTAGAAATATACAAACCGTTTGCATACTTTGGAGTCCTATTACAACCAAAAGTGCAACTGCGCTAAACGCGCATCCGCTAAATTCTTAAGTGAGCGAAACACGCGCAACCATGTCTTCTTCCCCAAAACCAAATAGCTGCAGGTGAGCGCTACACGCGCAAACCCTTTTAGCTGACCAAGCATCTTTGGTCACGTAGGCCGGCTCAAGCATAGGTTAGATTATAAACCTTAAAGTTAAGTGTAGTCAGTTTTGTAATAAAGCTCAACAGAAGCACATAGTGCTGCTTATAAAAACGCATTGTTTTATTTTTTATGTTATATACAGTTTTAAATCAATCTACTTATTATAAAAAATATGACTAGACAAAAATAAATATATAAGGTCAGGTACAATTCATGAATATTAATTACATTAAAAATATAACATTGACAATATATGTATGTCAAAACAATCAACTGGAAACTGTTTAAACAAAATCCAAAATAAATATAAAAAATCAGGTACAATTCCATTGTATGTATACATTAACAATACAAGTCAAAACAATCAGCTTGTAATTATTTAAACAAAAACTAAAATAAATATAAAAAAATCGGGTACATAGTTTTTACACAAATATTATATAAATATTTTTTTATAAAATTGGAAACGTTTAATAATATATTGATACAATAATTAATATTTTGGACAAAACTGATTAAATTTAATATTTAGGAATTTAAATAATCGAAAAATATTTGAATATTTTATAAAAATATTGTTAAAGTTATAAATTTTAAAACCTAACACGGCAACACACTATAGCAGATTTGAGGCATTTTAACGTTTTAGTAGTAGAATATTTGGGGGCAACCCGAACCAAGTGCCTAATGTGTAGTGGAATATTTAGGGGCAACCCGTACCAAGTGCCTAATTTGTAGATTTTTGCGTATGGTTAGTGAAAAATGAAGGATTGGTTACTTGTAGATTTATACAATGATATTATCCCTGATGTTAGTTTAGCGAGTGGCACAAAACGTTCCGGTGTGAGTTGTTCGGAGCTAAAAGCTGTTGTAGATAGAAAAATAAAACAAAAAAGCTTATTTTCGAAAAATAAGCAAATTATAAAAATGCTTATAAAAAATCCGAATAATATTTTTGTGCCGGATTATTTGGATGAGAATTTTTTCGTGGCCGCACTCGAAGAGGGTTTGCGTGAAATCCAGCTAACGGTAAATGAAATAACTTTCGAATGGGGCAGCAACCCCGGTGATAATTACTGTTCACGCATCTATCGCGTCTCAGTCGCCTATGAGCGTCTAGTCGACGATGATGAGCCGCCGGTACAAGAGCAGCGTTCGTTAATCGTCAAAAGTATACCGATTTCGAAGGACACACGTTTCCTTGAAGATGTAGGTGTTTTTGTTAAGGAGAAATTGGCCTACTTGGATGTATTGCCACGTCTACAAATACTTGTAGACGGTCCGAAATTTTCTGCCACGTTAGTATACTCAATGAAAATCCGGAAAATTTAATTTTTTATGAAATAATATTTATTGAATGTTTTTAAATGTGTTGCGGTTTTTTCGGATATTCTAAATTATAATTTGGTGTTCTTTTTTTGGAATTCTGCTTAGCTGCCTTTATGCAGTCAAAGCACCCACTCGCACCATTGTGTTTACTGACTTAAAACCCGAAGGATTTGTGCTTGCCTCGCGACAGGATCAGCTCGATTGGGCACACTGTGAATTGATCTTGCAACAAACAGCGCGCCTACATGCCACGTCAATGATTTTAGCCCAGCGTGTAAGTATATTGAAGAGGCGTAGGTAATCATTTTTTTATATCATTACTGCTTGGTGTATAATGCGAAATAATCAAAAAACGAGCTTTATAAGAGCTTTATATGAAAATAAATGTGAGACTAATTTTCCAAGCCAAAATATATCTCATCACGGCTTAAAGTTTTAAGTATTGATATCAACTACACTTTATAATGTTTGATTTCGCTTCGGATACTAGCAAAGTTTTCTGGCTACCTTTTAAAAACTAATGAATGGCAAAAGGTGGTTACATAATTTGTTTAGTCATAATATCGGGTGATTTTTTAAGAGCTTGATAATTTTTTAAAAAAAAAAACGCATAAAATTTGCAAAATCTCATCGGTTCTTTATTTGAAACGTTAGATTGGTTCATGACATTTACTTTTTGAAGATAATTTCATTTAAATGTTGACCGCGGCTGCGTCTTAGGTGGTCCATTCGGAAAGTCCAATTTTGGGCAACTTTTTCGAGCATTTCGGCCGGAATAGCCCGAATTTCTTCGGAAATGTTGTCTTCCAAAGCTGGAATAGTTGCTGGCTTATTTCTGTAGATAGATGATATATATAGGCGTTAAATCGCATGATGGTGGCCAACTTACGGGTCCATTTCTTGAGATGAATTGTTCTCCGAAGTTTTCCCTCAAAATGGCCATAGAATCGCGAGCTGTGTGGCATGTAGCGCCATCTTGTTGAAACCACATGTCAACCAAGTTCAGTTCTTCCATTTTTGGCAACAAAAAGTTTGTTAGCATCGAACGATAGCGATCGCCATTCACCGTAACGTTGCGTCCAACAGCATCTTTGAAAAAATACGGTCCAATGATTCCACCAGCGTACAAACCACACCAAACAGTGCATTTTTCGGGATGCATGGGCAGTTGGCCACCAAGAATGCGATTTAACGCCTTTAGACTATTTTTTGTTACGTCAAGTCTAAAGTCCCCAGAAATAAGCCAGCAACTATTCCAGCTTTGGAAGACAAATTTCCGAAGAAATTCGGGCTATTCCGAAAAAGTTGCCCAAAATTGGACTTTCCGAATGGACCACCTAAGACGCAGCCGCGGTCAACATTTAAATGAAATTATCTTCAAAAAGTAAATGTCATGAACCAATCTAACGTTTCAAATTTTTCAAATTTTATGCAGTTATAAAAAATCACCCGACATATACATCTTATTCAACTATATTTAGCTCACATTTAGATCTTGCAATAGAATTTTTTTTCTACATATATATATATATACATATATACATTAGGGTGATTCAAAAATTTTTTTTTTTTTTTTTTCAATTAGTACTCGCAAAAATAAGTTCCTAGACACCTCTAAGAAAGCCTCTCCAAATATGAGTTTTTAATTGTAACGGGAAGGTCCTCCGCCTAACGGTTTTCTATTTTTTCTTATTATCAGATAGAAAAATTTATATCTCGCTTCCAACTACTTGAAAAAATATCTTGTTAATTAGGTTTTGTAGGAAATTGAATGCTCTAAAATATGGTCTCTTATGATTTTTTCGTAAACCCAACCGTTTAAAAGATATTAACGGTTGAAATTTGACTATTTTTGGAAAAATTTTTTATTTCTTATGAATTTTATAACTCAATGAAAAAAAATTATTATGAATAGATTTTTGGAGAGGCTTTCTTAGAGGTGTCTAAGAACCTATTTTTGCGAGTACCAATTGAAAAAAAAAAAAAAAAAACTTTTTGAATCACCCTAATATACATATTATCTATAGGATCCCGATATCACCAAGCGCATGGTCGACGGTATGCTGTGCAAGAAGACTGTATTAAAAAGTGATCTTTTCAAAAATATGGCTGGCAGTAGCTTGAAGCACCTGGCCTACAATGCAGAAAAATGGCCCGGATTTGAAAAGATCGCACAAAAATTGCACTATTTTCACGATAATTTCAAGCCCATATGCGCACATTTAGCAGATCGTCGTGAGGGCGATCGTATCGTTGTGATGAATCATGGTGATCTCTGGACATCAAATTTCATGTATGCCTATGATGATGCCAAGCAACCCGAGAAGCCAACGCGCGCTATTTTTGTAAGTTTTACTGAAACCCGCAAATTTTTCTTCTGGAAATAAAAATAATTAATAATGAAAATTAAGTCATTCATGTTTTATGAACTTTCAGGTGGACTTCCAACTTAATTTCTATGGCAGCCCTGCCTGCGATCTCAACTTCTTTTTCAGCACTAGCGTGCGTCTGAATTTGCTAAAGGATCGACGAGACGATCTCATTAATGTGTATTACAAAACATTCAAGGAGACCTTGGAGTTCCTTCATTACGAAAATATACCGACTTTAGAAGATCTAAAATATGAATTGCGCGCTCGTGAACTTTACGGGTTTTTCGGTTTGTTCGGTTTTCTGCCCATAATTACTATGCCAAAAGAGCTATCAGAAGATAGCAGTTTTGAAAGTTTCTTTGATAATGAATCTGTCCGTCTAAAGTACAAAAAGTATTTGCACAAGAACATTTGCAAGCGCAGCTAAAGTATGGACTAAAGCGCTTAGAGGATATGGGTGTGTTCGACGAGTTTTAGTTTCTCTTTAAAATTTAGTATAACAACATTCTAGATGCTGTGAGCATATACATACATAACTATGTAGATATTAATATAGATCCCAAATAAAAATATTATGCTATGTCTATGTCTAAAAATAATTTCATCTAAAATATGTACATACATATGTATTGCGTGTAAGCAAATAGTATAAATAAACGAAAAATTTTCTACAGTTAATAATTTTCTAAAGTATTTCTTAATGGATTTATCCTAGAACACATTTGGTAATATTTTCAGTTTTATTTTTTTATAAAATTTCAAAATAAGTTGAAATTTCTAGAAACCGTTTCGAAATATTCAAAGTAGTTTTGTAGTGACGACCTTCCAATGTATTTTAAAGGGTTACATGGGTTTACGGGTTTCAAAAAATCGATATTTTTATTGTCTTATTAAATTGTACGACACCTCTCGAATATTGTCCTAAATTTTCAAGTTGATCCGAGTAATAGTTTCGGAGCTACAGCCTTGAGACCTTATGCACTTGTGTCCCACTTTTATTGTCGCTCGAAACTGTCTTTTTGAAGTCGGTTGGCAAGAACGAGAACTATTTAACCGATCTTTTAAAATTTACACAGATTTTTGGGATACAATTCATAAAGACTTGGGCGAACGATTTTCTTTTCAATTATAACAATTTGAAAATAAAATGCAGCGAAATTTTCACTGAAATTTTCATTTTTATGTTAAAATGTCTTCCAAAAATACAATTTTCGGTTTTTTTCCTTCGGCCAAGTTCTTCTTAAAAGTTTTAACATTAATGTTTTCCCTTCAGACGATCCTGTAAGAAGTTATCCTGCCAACGCGAGCGCATATTTTTTCTGAGAGGTCACCGGAAATGGTGTCGCAATGGCCGAGTTTAAAATATTTTTTTTTTTTTCAAAATTTTCAGATTTTCTTTGTTATTGGTGTATGTTTGTAACAGTAAAAAAAATTTAAAAAAATATTTATATTTTATATAAGAACAAATTTTTTGAAAAAATGCTGTTTTTTACTCGATAAAATCAATGTAACCCCCTAAGAAAGTAAGAAAGAAAGACTTATTTAGATCTCGATATTTATTTGGTAAATTTAGAAAAGTTTCGAAGCAAATTACTATCGAACGCTATGAGATGAATATAGTTGTACGGATCTTCAAAATGTTTTCAATAAAAAAATGCTTAAAGGAATTTAAAACTTTTGCAGATGCGGCAGCACTACCATCTTAAAATTTTTAGATATCGTAAAATTAGTATCCGCCTAAATTCTCGTTTAATGGTATGCAACGACCAAAGAATAAATTTTTGACATCTGCAAGTTGCTTGCAATACGACGATGATTAATAAAACAGATTCTTACTATAAAAATAGAATCAAAGCAATTCACAATATGTGACTTATGGGCATAATACTCAAGCTGCCCTCGATGATGTATTAACTTTGATTAGAAATGTCAATCAGAGTATGAGTATATGCACTCGAACTCTGCATAATAAACGGATTGTGCCTACCCAAAGCCGGCACGACTCATCAATTGAAACCAATTAAACCGACAAATGGATTGTGCTCTATCTTGCGGAAAGTATACGTACTAGATGTACAGATTTCATAAATCTACAATACAAAAGATTTTATATAAAAATGTAATCCAAACATAGGAAAATTAATAGTTTCGGTTGAAAAGTGTTAGAGTGAGGTTGCTTCGAAAACACTAGACGGAATGGCGACTTTTGCGATCGGCGAAATACCCAACTACTTCAATATGGAGTTTTTCAAAAGAGCTCTAGAGAATGGTTTGCGAATGGGCGATCTTAAAATATTGGGCATATCCATTGAGAATCTAACAATGGGTGGCGAAAATTACTGCAGTAACATATTTCGGGCGACTATTAAGTATAAAACCAACGAGGATCAGCAAACCGAACAGACGATAATTGTAAAAAATATGCCGAAACAAAAGCAAAGTGTACTTAGTCGTTTGAATATCTATCGTAAGGAGACCATCTTCTATTTGGATATCAAACCTAAAATGGAAGCGCTCATGTGGTACTTGGATAAGCCATGGAGTCTGGCAGCTAGGTTGTATTAATAGTTTCTAGGGGGGTAAAGGATAAATTGATATTTCTTTCCTGCTTTTAGGCACTTTCACTCAACCACCGAACCGGAGCAGAATATTATGTTCGAGGATCTGAGTATGCTGGGCTTTATGTTGGAGAGTCGACAAGTGGGACTTGATTTGGCGCATGCGCAAATTGTTATGCAAAAGTTGGGTGAATACCATGCACTTACTATGTTGATGGCAGAGAGGGTAAATATCAAGGAAAACTATATAAATAAAATTCTAAAATAATATTTGCATAACCACTTTAGTCACCTGCAATTATTATCGATCATTTTGCCTTCGGACTTTTGAATAAAGACTCAATCAAGAAGGAAGCTTTTAAAGCTTTATTTGGTGCACAGCTGTTAAAGCTCGCTACACTTGTTGCCGAATACCCCACAATGGAGCCAATATCAAAGAAATTATTAAAATATTACGATCACTTCACGGAACGCGTGCTCGAGTCCGTCTATCCGTTGCGTGGTAATGTTAATGTATTAAATCATGGCGACTTGTGGGTAAATAATATGTTCTTCAAATACGACTGTAACCCAACAAAATTTAAAGCGCCGAGCGAAGTTAGATTTGTAAGTTTTACCTACCTTTAGTTCCCTTAAAATAGTTCTCAAATTGTAAACGCTCCAAATTGCAGATCGATTTTCAGTTGTGTTATTACGGCAGTATTGGATTCGATATCAATTATTTTTTGAATACCAGCATTCAGCTAGATGTGTTGAAAAATCATCGTGGATCCTTGATTGAAACATATTATGACGGTTTAGTGCGGACCCTCAAAGCTTTACCGTACAATAATCCAATACCCAAATTCACCGATATTTTAGAGGAGATTGCTCAGCGTGAAAGTTTCGGCTTCTTCGTTGCATTCGGATTCTTTCCGTTAATGTCCATGTTCACAATGGACTCGCAGGATAACTCTTTAGAGAAATTCTATGATGAGGAATTCGCTCGTCGCAAAATCGAGCTAATGTTTCAAAGTAATCCACGAACGATGGAGACACTGAAATATTCTCTACAGCGTTTCGATGAATTGAAGGTCTTGGATTGACTCCTTAATAGTAGGTGAATTGATTCAGCTATTATACATGTATTTTTTTATAATTAAAGGCAGACTTGGCTTGCTTTTTATTCTACAATAGCTTAATAATCTTTTCATACCGATATCAGATTTAGGTGTAACAGTATATTTGTTTCTGTACTCTCCTCTTTAGTACTGGGTTCATCCAGAAAGTAATAAGACTGAGTCGATTTAAAAAAATTATTGAACCAATCGTTTCAATTCTTTAAAAACTTTCATAATAGACTCCTTCTGCGTCCATGCACCGCTGCCAAGCATTGAAGGCGTCACGGAAGGCATTCTCCGGAATAGCTTTGGGAACCGAAGTGCATGCTACTTGGATCCTCTTTCATCGGCCTTTTCAGGCAAGGAAACAAAAAAAAGTCCGAGGGGCCACATCTGGGCTGTATACCGTCTGGTTAGGTAGCTGTTCACAAGGAAGGTGTTGTGAGCCGTTATGTCGTGGTGCAACTTCCAATCGGCTGCGATGTCTTGTCGGACCCGATTGACCCTTCGTTTGAGTCTCTTGAGGACTTCCACGTAAAAGAGGAACAAATGTATGGTGGAAGGTGCATCGTTTTCACTTTGGATTTGTTTATTCATCAGCGACGTGTTCCTCCCAAAACACCTGGCGCCACCGAAACACCCTGTAAATTTTTATCGAAATTTGAGGTAGATTCTAGGCAAGGTTTAATAACGGAATACGAAGATAAAGAGATGAAAATTAGTCCGTATTATTTCCTTTATTTGAATCTATATTCTGTTATATTATTTCCTTCGAATTCGCATTTCCGAATTGAAAGGCAATTGATCGGATAACAAGGCCAGCGTGGAGCAGCGGGGTACAACAACCGTTTAAAGTGTCTGCTGTCACTCCCATGCTCTCGCCTGCGGTTACGGCGTTCGTCGCCCATCAGCTAGTCGCCATCAGTAAAAAGGTTACATAGCAGCTGCTGAACTACCGCTTAGAAGGCTAAGCAGCTGACAGACCGCTTCGAGCTCACTTAACACAAACCTTGTTCGGGGCAAACCGATGCGAAACTGTGTAAACAAAGCGAACTGTGTTGCATTTGAGGCTTTGTAGCATGCAACATTAGCATGTTGTTGTTTTATGTGAATGTTGCTACCAAATATATGGATGTAAACTACCGGCATAGCAGAAGCGATGAGCTCATACAGATTGTGTTGACAAAATTTGAACGTGACCAAACGGTAGCAAAGTAAACTACATACCTGAAACATTGGCGAGCATACAGTACAACAACAATGCTCATAGTAGTTCTAGTTGCGAAACACAGTGTTTAAGTTTTCGATCTTTGTGGCAAATATTATTGAAAGCGCGTTGTCGCAGCATTTGTTGACGGCAGTATCGGTCTCCAGGATGGATATCGTCAAAGCCAGATAGTCAGAAATTCTTAAAGCCGTATCTGAGTTTTTCGACAACAGAGATCAAAACGCTTAAAGAGACAAACTTTCCTGAAGCCAAGGAGCTTATTAACCCATGTGATTTAACCCGTTTCCCGTGAGGTTCAGACATCTATCAGTAAAACGCAAGAAAACAACGGAGCTGCCCAACGCTCTGCTTTGGGTCCTCTAGTTCCCAACAATTCTCCTGTAACCAAGTGTTCCAAATTCGGAGCTTAGGATCCCCGACGCCATAGTTCTTTAGCTTGAAGTAAACTAAAACTAAATTGTAAGGAAGTAAGAATTTGAAATGTAAAAATATTTTACTCCACATCGACTTTTGCTTAGAATATCCCTCACCCAAAAACCATTGAAACAAATAAAAAGATGAGAATACTAAAGTAAAATAATTGGGGAGGGGATGAAATCGGACCCGTTTTGGTGCTATGTGCTCGACCCGAAACTGCAGTCTGCATGTACAAACATATTTGAACAGCGCCAGACAACCCTCTCGCTCCGCCAGTACATAACTCCCAGCCATCCAAAGCACAGCACCAGAAAGCCAACCACAACCACAAAGCAACGACAACGGTGAACGCAAATCGAATCGAATTCAAAAGAAATGCTTCATGCCACGTACCAAGCTTGGGCATTTAACTGATTGCGCTGATTGCCGCAGTGCACAACAGAAACAACAACAATAATGAAGAAAAGTGCCAACAACTATGGTAGAGAGCAATAACATTGCCAACAACAATAATAACATCGAATTGAAGATCTATACAGTGATTGCAACAGGAACAACAATTTCACATTCGAAAGTGGCAACAATAGGTGGCAACTGAGGTAACAGCAGTAGCCGACGTCCGCAAACGCTTGCGCCTGTTTAGACGGCATTCGGTCGGGCAAAGTTTTTTGCCAATCTTACCTGGTGCTCTCGTACATTTGTGGAGTCGTTGGTGCATAGTTTTTATGTTGCAACACACGTACCTTTACCACCCTCGCACAATGTAAACATGGCACGATACACGACCGTGCAAACAAAAACAACAATGGCAAACAGTAGCAATACCGCTAGTCAAAACAAAAGCAAACAGTGATGGCCATCGTTTGACACAGTAGCCGAGGAATCCAGCTGAGTCCTTGTCGTCGCGACAAGCCACGCTCTTGCCGAAGTGGCAGTGCTATTCTGGGTCGGATCATAATCGTTGAAAATGTATCCAGCTGCGTCACATACCGATAGAGCAGCTGCGCGTAGCATATGCTCATTTCACTTTGGCATCGATGATAACGTTGAATTAAAAGCGGATTCATCATTTACACCGTTATAGTGGGTTGACAGAGAGATAAGAAAGGTGCGGAATGGTATGCGCAGGCCACCTTATAAACATACATACATGCATTTCTTTGCACTAGACATTCCGGAAACTATCGGGTGTTCTCATAAACTTTTTTGACTCAAAAAGGTTGTGTGCCACCGAACAAAGCTCTTGAAATATTGCAATGAAACCTCTATATAACTAGAATAGAGTATTGAGATTTGTGGACAATTCACAAAGAAATTTTGCTTCGCCTAACTTCAGACATTTGTTTTGACAGAAAAGTTCGATGTACGTTTACACAAAAAGTTTTCGACTTGAACCCAAGCAAAATATTGGGAAAGCTTAGTCAAGCAACAGTCGTTTTAGTACTATGTACTGTCACGCAAAGCGAGGAAAGTTGTATGTGAATGGGGCTTTAATATTGCCCAGAAACCAAAACTAATACGATTTATAACTTTATTGCGATTGTTATAGTTGCTAAACCGCATAATACTTTCCGGCTCCACACTGTCTAACTTTTCCTAGTTGATAAGATAACCGAAGTATATGGTAGTTTGTATATACTATATAACCGTTTTTTTTCAATTGCAATTTGTGCCTAAATGTTATCTGGCGAACTAGAGAGACTAGTTTTATGGGCCCTGCGATATCGTTACAAAGTTCGTAATTGCATGCAGAGCTTAATGATGTTTGTCGGAAGAGTAATAAAATAACAAAAAGCAGCGTCGTCAGCGTAGGTTATCACCCATTTCTCGAGTTCTTCAAGTAGGCTTTTAATCCGCAAAATTTAATGCTGTGGGAAAAGTATAGTACAGTCAAAATACTACATATGAGGTGCTTGAGGTTCGATTGTACTACAAACTTTCTCCTGCATCCGCCCGCATATAGTTCAAGGTTCCGCACCTATCGAGAAAGGTGCCTACATTGGGTGCTGGGCTCTTAACAGTTTACTCCTCGGTACTCTACTCCTAATGTACAGATCCAGGAATCTCTCCAACGTTTTCAACAGAAACGAGGCTAAGCTAATGGGTCTCAAGTCCTTTTCACCGACGTTAGGTATAAACGCAAACTTAACCAGTTTCCAGGCTTTCCTAAGATGACTGAACGTAACACAATTCGCGAAGACGAATTGACAGTACACTGCTGTTCTGGAGATATGTATGTGCAGTTATGGTGCAACTTTAATTACTAGAGTAAAATACTAAAGGATGAAGTCATGTGTAAAAGCCATTCACTTGGGAGTGGGCAGAAACGATTCTTTCTCGACTTTCAGTCTTTGACCAAGTAACCTCCTTTGGGACCCGCCACGTAAAAAACGCCATCAATTAAAAATTACCAATAGCCTCGGATGAGATACCGTATCAAACGCATTAAGGATTACGATCTGGGAAGGTGCCTCTGCCCAGCTGTTAGATGTTCTCGCGAAAATAAAGACAGACATCAACGCCGTCCAAGAAGTGCGCTGGCCATATAAAGGAGTGCAAATTCGATGTGGGATTCGTGGTGGGAGAGAAACGCCGTCGCCGAGTTATGACGTTCACCCTGATGGTCTAGCCACAATCCGCATCAAAGCGAAGTTTTTCAACATATAGCTGACAGAAGAGAAGGACGATATGACCAAAGATGCCTTCTATAAACGCTTGGATCGCACCTATGAGAGCTGCCACCATCACGATGTCAAAATCGTTCTTGGCGACTTTAACGCTAGGTTGAGCAAAGAAGATATCTTTGGTACAACGGTCTGGAAATTCAGCCTCCATCGGAAACATCCCCAAATAGGTTTGAGTCAGATCGATTTTGCCGGGGCTCGAGGGTTATCTGTAGTACTAAATTCCAGCATAAGAAAATTGATCAAGCTACCTGGCTGTCTTCAGATCGAATAGATATATGTATTTTATTGCTTTATTTGATTCTGTAAGGTTGAAAGAACATAAATAACAAAACCGACATTTTATTAAAAAATCAACATTTTATTACAAAAAATTAAACATCACGCAATCTTAAGAATCCGGCAAACGCGAAGTAAATAAAGTAATATATCTTTTAATACTTTCTTAAATATAAGAACCCCAGCCAATGTACATGGCAGCCAGATTGTCAATACTCGTAGCTTCTGCTACCAAAAAATTCACTTGGCCTTCGGTTGACAGCGGCATGCTGTTTGCTTGCGTTCGCTTCACCTGTAGAAATATTCATTTATTAAAGAATTTCATTACGTGGATCATATAATTGCGATAACTTACATAGCCCTGCAGTCTTTCTTCGATGCGACGCACATCCATCAAAGCCTTGGGATCGGTCAACTCCAGTGAGGGTTTGGTCTTACCGCTAAAGCTACGGTTCAGCGCCACAAGATCATAAACGAACGGTCGCAGAACTGACATTAAAGTTTTCGACTGCTTTTTCAGTACGCGCATGGTTATCTCACAACAACGTCGGTACATGCCTTCAACGCCCAATGGCCCCATGGCATAGACCATGTTGTGGGTGAGGCGGAAGGGCACTAATTCTGGGTAGGCAAAGAGCTCGCCCTGGTTGAAGAGGCAATTGAAATCGACATGCACCGCATCACCAGTCGTCTCATCGAAGAGCAAGTTTTCACCATGGCGATCACCCAACCCGAGAATATAGCCCACCATAGACATAACGGCAACAGTTTTGACGTAAGCGCAACGTGCTTCATACCAACTATTGGGCGTGCAAAAGCGTCGACGTAACCACTCCTGGAAAACAGGCGGATGGGCGGGCAATAACGTGTCTAGAAACACGCTACGTTTCTTTTCCATTGGATCCGTTCGAGGCAACGCACACTGACGCAGCATACGATCGGGTAATCCCAAGCCACGCATGCGATAAACCGAGTTACAAATGGCGCGGAAGGAGTTCAACTTTGGCAGCCACTCCACCAGACCGCATTCCTCATTAAATGGAATGGCAGCGTAGGTGCGAATACGAAGGCAACGATGACGTGCCTGTTTAGAAAATTTTAATATACAAATTAGGGAGATTTTACGTGCCAAAAATACAATTTTATACCTGTGAGTCTTGATGCAGGAACCTTTTAACCAGTCCATTAAATTCCATCAATCGATAGTCTTTTCGTAAATCGTCTTTTGGTTTCACCATCACCTCGTAGCACTTACCGTCGCTGCATTGGATGCTAATCTTTTTCGGCTTCGCAGCTGAACGCAACACTGTGATTTCTTCTTTAATTCCACAAATAAAAATTTGTTGGTAGGGAAATGGATTCGCAGGCACTAACGATGGACTTGACGACGTCGACGAAGAGGAAGATGACGATGACGTTCGCTCTAAGTTACCAAACGACAAATTTAAGTCCAGCGACGATGTAGCAGATGTCAGAGGGAATGACGCCTGCATGTACTTCTCGAAAGGCAGCAAAATGTTAGAGAATTTCGGATCTTCAAATAATTTGGGAAGTTGCTTGACAAGCGTGCTCAGTTCATAGGTTCGATCGTGCGCCACATCTTTGTTCGTCAATTCAATTAAACGTTCCGCAAGTATATTGAAATCGTTCAGCTGTTTTTGGAATTGTGGCTTTGCGAGGCGCCCATCGGTAAAAATCAATTTGCAGCGCTTCACACGATTTGTTTGCGACGACTTAAGTATTGGCAGCAACATCCATAAGGATTGCTGTGGAAAATGTTCGAGCAACTTGATCACAATGGTACGGAGGACGGCGAATACATCGTTCGATGGATGGCATATACGACTCAGCAATTGTGAGAAAGCCGTATAGAATATGGCGGTAGGCAGCGCATTGGCACAGTTGTTCATGAGCTCATTCATTTTTTTAGCCACCTCTTGCATGGTGTTTGCCTTGGAAGCGAGTGCCGGATCGCTGGACGAGGCTTCACAAACCGATGCGCAACGCGAAGTGAAGTCCAACCACAGGCTCAGCAGCCGTGGCAGCGATTGATATACGTTCTCGCAGCCGCTCTTTAATGACTTTGCATAATTTACCATGATATCGAGCAACAGCTTGCGGCCGGTATCACCGTGCTGCTGTTCCGCCGAGAATGATTCATATATTTTCTCCATGTACTGGGCCAACTGCACATAGCATTTTTCCGAATTGTGATTGCCGAGTATGGCTTCACGAAAGTAGCGCAGATTTAGCTCGGCGCAACTGTTCATCGACTCGGCGCTGTACGTGGCTTGTAGGTATTTCGCTTCCGCATAGAGCGCGCGATCACTCGCGTTGAGTGTGCGTACGTTGCGCTCGCACTGCGCTTCCATGCGCTCCAACTGCTCTTCAAGCAACTTGAACGCATGGGCTTGGTCCCCTTTCTGCCACAAAAGTTTAGCCTTCTCGATGAAGAGCGTCTTGGGCGCGTACTCCGCCGCTTTCATAATACATAGTTGCGCTTGCTGCAGACTGCCAGCTTCACGATACATCTGCACACTGCGCAGCCATAGCTTGCCGATTTCACCATCAATGGCGTCAACAACGCTTTGTCGCAACGTCGACCGCTGAGTGTTTTGTGGAGCGGCGCAAAGCAAGCGCTTACTTTCAACGAGTAGATTGCGGCGGAAGCAAAGTATTGGTTCCATGACGCGCACCACTGGCTGCAACACGCACAAGCGCCTGTCCCAGTCGGTGAAGAATTCGCGCACATTCGTAAGACATTGAGTGGCTTTTCCTTCAACTCCATAGCTGGCAATTACCTCGTGCGTGAGTTGCTTATTCTTCTCCATCTCGTTAAGCAAATGTAGTTTCACAACATCTTCATAGGAATATGGATAAGATTTGTGATTGATAACGGAGCAGCTGCGCATGGTCGCCAACACATTGCGACGTATCACATCCAGATGTTGTGTGAAATCGGTCAAAACTGTTGTTTGCTCTTGTGAATGACTGTCGGTGATGGGCTGTCGATAGAGCAGGAACGCTTCGGCGCATTGTATATTCCAATTGGATGTTTTCCGACGCACAACGGAGTCCTCGAGCAGCTCTTGCAATTCATCATAGCGTCCCAGCCGCCATAGCAGCTCCGATTTGCATTCTTTAAAATAATCGTCAGTGTAGTGATCCGTTAGTTTCTGCCATAGCCCATCGGTGATCAACAGCGCCGTTTCGGGTGTGTCCATGCGCAAATAGCAGTTAATCATGCCCTTTATGTGCTCCTGACTGATAGGCTCATCGCTGCACATTAGCTGCTCGTAACAGGTCTGTAACTCTTGTGGCCGATCTACGATGCGATTAACCATTATTTCTTCATCTAAGCTGAGACTTGTCTTTTTCACGTATACGGCGCCTTCGACCGAGTCTGCATCAAGCAACTCGCCATGTATCTCAATCAGGAAGGAAATTTGCTCCTGCAGTCGCTGACATGTGTCCGTCTCTTCAATATAGGCCTCTAGGTACATAAGCGCCCGCGCATACTCATCGGAGTGATAATTGGCCTTGGCAATCAGCAGTTTGTTGAAACGCCGCAGAAAATCACGCACACACTTATAGTTTTTATCCTCCTCATTCACCTTAGTGCCAACGCTATTTATTCGTTGCCATTCGCGGATCCAACGTTGTAAGAAGTCGATTTGTTCCGAACACAATTTCGTGCAGGTTCGTCCAATGTGTTCCAACCCATCATATTGCGCCGTCTGACCGTTGCGCGTGCGTTGTGCCGACTCTCCCGTTGTGGTTAAATCGGTGGCATATTTAGCCGATACGAACTCCTTCAGCCCCGATGCCTCGTAAACCGGCTGTTCTACAATGCCTGCACTACTGAAGCTGAAAACCGCCTCAAACTCCTCGTACATCTTTTGCCGCTGACTCTCGGTGCCATCTTGTAGCGCATGCAATAGTACATAAGGGAAAAATGTAATGAGGGTGTTATTATCACGTTTTATACTCGGCTTGTAGGAGTTTAGCAGATGCTTCGTTTCATCTGCTTGCACAAAGTCAATGAGGCGCGCAGCCCAATTGAATGCCCAGTCGGCGTAGCTTCGGCAATAACTGCTATTGAAAATCGGATGCTCGGCACAACTACTTTCCCGCCGCGAGTTTGTATAACACGAAGTAAGCAGCGGCTCCATCACCTGCCGCATACGCTCTGGCAACGCCTCCCATACATTCAGCTTTTTATTCTCACGCGGCGATACGCCACAAACCGCTAGTGTCTCCTGTATGGCGAGAGAGAAATTATCAACATACTTTGTGTCCTTTTGAAACTGATAAGCGCGACAAAGCTCACTCAGCGCCATTATGGCAAACCCATCGGTGTGCACACTAAGCGGCAGATCATCACGCTGCTCAAACGTGTGGTTCGTTGTTATGTAACTGGGATCAATGGCACCCAACTCGCCCAAACACTTCGCCGATGACAGCTGCAAATTTATGTCCTCGTGCTTGCAACCAGCCACCAAGGTATCTACGAGATTCTCAATTAACGGATCGACAAGCATTTCGCTCAGTACCAGATGATTGATGTCAACACGATTAGCCGCCACGAAATTGCACAAATACGTAAGACCGTAAATGCGCACTTGTGAATTCTCATTGGTAATTTGCCGATAAAGAAATGCGATCTTCTCCAGCAACGTGGAGCGTTCGCTTTTCAGTATCTCTGTTTGACGTGCGACGCACTGAGTTATGGTTGGTGCGATACCCCTTAGTTGCTCGACAAAATACAAGTCGGGAATGTAAGCGCCGAGCAAGCTGTCATTCTTCAGTATCACAAACTCATAAATGGCGTTCACCTCAGATTCGCTGTGCGCCAATAACGGTTGTAGCGAAGCCACGATGCGACTCAGTGACGGCCCCAACTCTTCAATGTTCACAATGTTTAGGAAAATATTCCAAACCTTTAAGCAAATGGACTGCAGGTGACGATCCTGCAGCGACAGCACAAAGCTCAACATGGCGATAATTTTAAAACGGAATTGTGTTACGTGCTTGGCGCCCACAAAACGCAATATCTGTCCGAGACTGTAGAGCGCCTCCTCCTTAAGTGGTTTCTCGAAAGTGGGTTCGGCAAGGCAGGTCTCAAAGTAGGTGATCACGCCAAGAAAACGGTCGGCTATGAATTTTGCAAAATCCCCAGTGTTGGCACTTTGAGTTTTGGCTATTCTCGAAGACTTGCTACTTGAAGCTGTTACACCTGAGCTACCATTGCCAGTGTCGCTGAAGAGCAGGCACTGAAACGCCTTCATGACAAACTGCGGATTGCGGTTGAAGTAGATCAGAAACTCGGACACCGTTTGCTGCATGAGATATAAAATTATTAGTTCTAAAAAATCCAACGGATGCTTAAATTGCTATTTAATCAGAATAATTTATCAACATTAAGATTAACAAGTGAGGGTGGGCTATGTCGGGGTGTAACCAAAGATTTCATACTTTTGCAACTTGCCAGGATCAAAGCCAGGGAAATACTTTTAGGTACAAAAGGTATGTTAGTAATATGGGGCCTATGGCAAGTTTTCACCCGCTTTTATCCATTTTAGGTACAAAGTTAAACCGTTAAACGCTCTCTTAATTTTACTCACATATTTGCCTACATTTCTTATATATAAAAATGAAACGCTATTTCGTTATTTGCCGACATAACGTCCGAACCACAGCGCGGAAAGAAGTGAAAATTTGCACAGGTATAATTTGATTAAGGCTTGTTTTCGCACTGTAACATAGGAATATCAAGATGTGGTTGTTGTAGCGGTAGAGTTTTGCCGAGTTAACAGTCCTTGGCAGGATAAAAGTCCGGGTGCGTTCCGGTTACGTAGACCCGACTGTCGTGGGAACGGAATATCAAGATAATATCATATACTAAATTTGGTCGAGATCGGGAAAGTAGATCCTGAAGTATGGATATTTACAAAAATGTGGACGGCGTCACGCCTATTGTATCATCCCAGGTGTAGAATTTAAAGTCTGATGTATTTATTTATTAATTTATCGACCTTTTTGTAGTTTTTAACAGAACCTTTACATGGGGAATGAGCATACATAGCTACATCGGATTCGTATTCAGCAGGGGACGAAAAATGGCAAGTCGAACAAACAACTAGCTTCATTAAATAGAGAGAGCCAAGCTAGCTGTTATTCTATTGAGGTTTCTACATAATCTCTTAAATTGAATGTAACTAGACATATTCGAGGTTGCTTTCTCAATTAAAATAAAAAAAATGCAATTAGGAAACGATTAAGGATTCCCCAAATGGTTTTAAGTTTTGATAAAATGTTATTACATTTCTGAATAGAATGTGTCAAGGAGTTCCTATCTCACTCTAATTATGCTTTGTTAAATACAATCTACGAAAATAATACATCGGAGTATAGAAATTACTTTTTATCTGCATCTTTTGGTTTTTATTCTACCAAAGGACTTGTTGAGTGTTGCAAAATTGTTAAATAATATATGATAATAGTTTTGAGAGCTTCCTTGTTTACATACCTTCACATCTGTATTCATTAATTTCTTCAAACTGAAATCAGTGCATCGCACAATCAATTCAATACATTTGTTTCCCACTTCCGCCTCTTCAGTTAGGTAGATATGTGTGTATATGCGAAGAAATGAGGCGACGAAGATCGAAGAGATCGGCTTTCGTGTCACTTTCGATATGCAAACAATGAGTCCTTTGCACAGGGGCTCTTTTACACAATATGGCAAAATCATTGTCGTCAAGAGGCGATAATAACGGCAGATAAACTCTTGCACGCAGGAAAAACCTAGCATTTTAGTAAACTGTAAGAAACAGGATATAGATAATTCACAAATTTTATAAACTCTCAGGTAGTTATAACTGACTTACAGCTTTGAGTGAGCGTGTCAGCCGCACACCGTTTTTCAGGAATATCAACACTGCCAACTGCACCACCAAAGTTAGCGCGTCACGTTTGTACCAATTCCATAGTCTTACTGGTTGCAAGCCATGTTTAGCACACATTTCGGTTGCGCACAGCACTGCCTCCTGCACGACTTCCGATTGTGGATGCAGGAGATAAAAGAAAGTAAGTTTGAATAAATGAAAAAGCCATATTTCACTTAGGTTACTGTGCGCACAGCAGGTAATGAGTTCCAGCAACTTTAGCTGAGTCTGGCGCTGTGATGCGGGCGACGACAAAAAAGCTGAAGAGCTCGTGGACGACGCCGATGATAGTGTGGATGGTGTTTGTAGCGACTTCACTATTTGCTGCAGTAGAAATTTTGCGAATTTCATGACAAGTTGTTCATCTCCAGCAGCAAGCAATTTTGGCACGAGCGTGTGTAATATCTCAAGATTCAGTTTAGAGATATTCTGTGCTCTCTGCAACACACTGAACAAATCGTCGGCGCTAATGCGTGAGAATTCCAGGTGACGGCCAATCGGTGTATTTTCAGCGTCCTTTTGTGTGAGCAAAGATTCACATAGTTTGCGACGGACTGCCGCCGGCAGTAAAGGCAACGGTTTTCGCCCTTTCGCAAGAGATTTATTTTGACTTTTGCACTCAAGTAAGATGACTTTTTTAGAACGTATGTATGCCTCTACATCTGCTGCAGTTGAGCATACGTTTTCATTACAAAGTTGGCAAACAATGATATATTCATGGAATGCTACATCAGATGTGGTGGAAGGTGATAATCTTAGAAATATGTGACACGTGGAAGCACCGGCCCCGGGACAATAGGCACTTCGCAGCATTTCCATGGACATGGATGGCATATCTGCCACAGCAACGACAAAATCACGCAATACGCGATCCAAAGTTAACCAGCCGCAAGCAATCAATGTGTGGAAGTGTTCGCAAAAGGCTCTACGAAACTTCGTCAATAATTCAACAGACTCCAATTTCGGATTCACATCAAAGATCCTACTCATTAAGCCATCATAAAGCTTACGTAAATAGGAAGTTACCTCATCCGGTCCATTAATGTTTAAACTGGCAAGCAAGCGAAATGACTCAAATGCAGCAGCCTGTAAGTTTTGAGAAGGATAGCGTTCCTGCGTGGCTGCTTCCAAAGGATTGCTCATGCGTTGTAGCAAAATAATCTGCGTTTTGGTGTTCATTGCGCCGCGTAAAGTAATACTGTTCATAAACAATGCGCAAACATCAAGGTGTAACGTTAAAAGCTCCAAATCTTTAAAATCCACTAAAACTGAATTTCCATTGTACTGGGAGATAACTTGATCCAACTGTGATACATATTCGCAATCCACTAACAATGAAAATAAGTTAATACTATTGTAGTAATTTTCTTGTACCACTTCCTCGACCGTAATTTTACGTAAAGCGTTTAACTGCTGACGTCGACAAAGCCGATGCTCTGCATATATTAGTGCTTGCAACAATTGCTTCAAACGCTTTAAGGGATCTATTCTAATTTTGGGCAAACAAAATGTATCGAAAATTTTCTCTTTGAAGTACTTCAAAGTACGCAGCCGCTTTTCGCTTTGGTTGTCTACACGCGCAATTATAACCGATAATAAGAGCAGAACGAATTCATTTTTCTCCGATAATATGATAAGTTTTTCAGCATCTTTCACGATTACGTCTTCCTCCCCGTCTTCCAATGACAATTGAATAATAAATTGAACGATCTCACGAATAAGCTCACCCAAATTTTTGCTATCATTCTTATTATTGGCTTTTGGTTCCAATTCGGCGCAATTATATAGAATACTTAAGGCCAACATAGTTAAGGCACGTCGCGTCCACTGTAATTCATTACTGAACCTATTCAGTACTCGCATTATGGCAATGGTCACATCTTTAAATCCATCCAACTCTTCTAGTCGTATGCAACGAGCATGCAGCCAAAGTGGAATTTGACTCCATATTAGAGCTAACCCTTGCATGGTCAGTTGGCCATAATGTTCTAGCAATTCAGTGCATTTACAGGCCAGTTCAAATATCTTTTGACAATAGCGTAGCGCCACTAACTTGGTAGTTAAATCACATTCACGTACGACCTGCAGCACACTTAGAAGCGATTCGGCAAATATTTGAGGAAACAATGGATATCCAATAAGTGCGGCAGTATGGAGCACCTGCAATAGCGAACGCACTCTCTCATCCACTACTTCATAAGAGACACGTATAGGTTTAAATGAAAAGTCTGCATCGATTTCTCGCAAACACAAATCTTCACTAAAAAATGCTGTGATTTCAAGGAATTGTTTGGGCTCAGTCTCAATACCAGCTTGATTTATATCTCGTTGCTCATCAAGCAATTGCAGTCCATTTGTTAATTGCCCAATAGCTTTGATGTATGCTGCCACCAAGCGCTCAAATAACAAAGCGCGATTAACCAAACAAGAATGAAGTATCTTTTCCTGTAATTGAATGTTTCGCCCATGCATTCTAAAATGATGTTTTATTTATAAACAATAAAGCAATAAACGCAAAAAAATGCTTACCCCTCTGTACTAAAATTATTTGTATTACATTTAACATTCGAGTCACCTAACCCATTTATAAATTTATTTATAATCCAGAGCACAAAAGTATCTTGAAAGCGGTTATTTAGTTCACGCAAGGAAGGTCGAATAAGAGAAGGCTCCCTGCAAAGTATATCATCGACAAAGGCAAACACATCATTCAAATCTGTACCATCTCTCGAAACCAGATTATAAAGCAATTTCCATATATCTTTTCGCCTCGTTGACATTTCTTAATTCTAAACTTTCGTACAAAAATTAATTAAATAACAAACTTCCTTTAATTTCCACCATAACAAATAAAATTATGACAATTGCGAAATTAAACTGACATTTGCGGCGCCAAAACAACAAACGCGAACAGCTGATTCGAAACGGTTGCCATGTAGTGTTGGAAAACACTTTTATTCTATTAAAAAAACAAACACTTTTAAATTAAAAAAAGTCACATGTCAACGAGCGTAAGTAGAGATCGTAAAAAATAATATTTTCTAATACAAGTAATTATTTACAAATTTAAAACTGTTCCAATTTCCGAAAAGAAACCATAGAATATTTGTCAAAAGTCTAGTTTAGTGACTTTTCCGAAAAATTTCCCAAAGGTCGCCAACGTAAAAAGAAAAAATTATGCGTTATTTATTTCATTCTCATTTTACATTTTTTCCTATAATTTTTAGAGAATTTTTCGAAATATTAGCTAATTTGAATTTTATCAAATCTTTCAACGGATGCTGACAAACAACAGCAGACTTGAAAAGGGCAGATTTATAATATTTTACAATTTACAGTTTGTTTTAATAAAAAATATGTTCACTTTATTGACTTTCTCTTTTATAAATTGCACAATGGTTCAAATAAATTTTACACCAGTATACAAAATAAATATTTTATATCGTACATTTATCAACACGTATACTTAGTTCATTATGCTTAAAAACGAAATGTTTTCAAAAAATAAATCATCTTACAAATATTTATATTTTCTTGGTATTTTCACGTGTTTAAAAGACTCCAAAACCATTAGTCCGTTATAAAAGTTCGCTTAATTAGTTATTTCTTCAATTTCTACATTGTAGTCAAGTATTTTAATAATAACTGCATGTGGCACAATAAAGGATTCTGCCTGCGATGGTGTTGCAGATGGAGGAATGTGATGCCTTCCCAATAAATTACTGTTTTTAGTTTTTGTTGATGTACTTTGCTTTACTTATCTATTCTGGTATTCTTTCACATGCATTGAAGATGCACACATTTTCGCCATAACAGCCATAACACTAATTTATCTACTTAACAAGAACTAAAGACTTGATCAGATTTTACGTTTTTCGTCAAAATTTCTAGCTCCAAACATCGGCGGAATAGCGTTTTTGGGCTTCCATTTTCTTAAGGTATTGCACAGCATCAGCTTCGCTCATGCTACCCTTTGACACAAGTATCTTCACTAAAATGTTCCTGACATCGACGGCCATGTTTTTCGCATCACTGCAAAATAATTTTTTTTTATAAAATAATTATTGAATTTTATATTATAAAGTGCAGATCATTTACCCGCAAATGTAAAAATGACCCTTGTTCTCTCCTATCACATTCCAAATCAAGTCGGCATCCTTTTCAATTAAATGTGTAACATAGACTTTTTCACTTTGATCACGAGAGAAAGCTGCTTTCATAGTCAACGTGCCCTTCTTGATAAATTCCTCAAGTTCCTACAAACAAAATTCGCAATTATAATTACATTCAACTAGAAAATAAGAATGCTGAGATCCTACCTCTTCATAAATGTAGTCTTCACTTCTCTTTCTACAACCGAAATATAAAATCGTATCGCCCACATTTTTGCCCTCATCGCGGAGATGTTGACGCTCTTGAATGAATCCACGGAATGGTGCCAATCCAGTGCCCGGTCCAACCATGATAATAGGTATTTCTGGTTTTGTAGGTAGCCTGAATTGTGACTTACGAATAAATACCGGTACACGAACATCTTCGTCACCGGGCTGTTTCTTTTTCAAGTATGTGGTAGCTACTCCGTTATTTATGCGTCCAGTGGGTGTTTTGTACTGCACTAAAACAGCTGTTACATGCACGTGATTTGGATGCAACTGAAATTATTATAAATTACAATCGATTTTGTTCACAAACGCATTTATAATATTGGTATAATTACTTTGGAAGACGATGATATAGAATAATAGCGCGGCTGCAGACGAGGCAAGAGCTCACAAATATGATCTATAGGTGGTTTGCAGGACTTGATATCTTCTAAGATGTGTACAATATTTCTACAAGCATCTTGAATCCAACTCTGGTATTTTTCTTTGCCTTCGGGTGCAATTGAAGACATGCTTCTTAAGAACTCTTTATCGGCATCGTCAGTACAATACTCCGCCAATTCTTTGAGAATATGTGTTCTTGGTATGGCAGTAATTTCCAAGTAATGTTTCAAAGCGGTGCGATAAGTTGTAGGACAAGGAAAGGGGTGTTTTTTACTGCTATCCGTATCAGTATTAATGAGCGAAAATACCGTATCGAGATCAGCATTACAAAGTTTTCCCAATTTTTCGACCAATTCGGTATCATTAATAGGGTACATGGCAACGTGATCTCCCGCATCGTAACGCATTTTTGAGCCATTAATATCTAGCTCGATATGCATACATGAACGGTCGCCACCTTTGTGTAATTCACGATTCACAATAATGGGTGCCAGGAATGGGTTTTTAGCATCAAATGGAGGACGTTGATTTTGCAAAGAGTGCAAGCGTGCAATTTCGCCGGTGTAGATGCGATCGGGCTGTACATTTGGTTGCTCCAGTAACCGATACTGACGCATAAGCACTTCCTCTCCGCCGCCCTCAATGCCAAAGAAATCACAAACAGCAGGCCAAAAACGATCTTTCCATGTAATAAAGTCGTCCTCAATGCTGCAAAAAAAATTATTTTCAATTATTCCATTAATAAATATTATTGCGCAATTCTATTACTTTGCATCGTCATCGCCAAGGCCAAGCTCAAAGACACGTGTAGCACCAAGCTCTTCCAATCGTTGATCCACATAGATTGCCATTTTGTTATAATGCTCATAAGTTTTATTGCCAAGGCCGAATACCTATAAATACCAAAGAAGATAAATGAGTAATGTCATAGTAAATACATCGTGAATTATTGAATGGTTTAGAGCTACAAATATTCCTTACGGTAAAAAAATTACCCTCATTTGCAAAGTATTTAATGTTAGATTAATTTTATTATTACAAAAATAATCTAATGCGACTGAGCTTTGATAGTGTCTCAGTCGTTCCAATGATGCAATTGAAAGCACAAGATTGCGCCATTCATGTATACCCAATCTCATCAGCATGTTAACACGTTATGTCACCATGTTATCGTTCAACTCCTCATTATCGTTGATTAAATTATGACTTCAAATGAAAGTTGTAGCGTAATGTAAATCAATTTTTATTATTATTATTTTTATTAAACTTTAGTACATGAAATACTAATAAACGCTTTATGCAATAGCACATTGGACTTTTGACAGTTGGCGATGAAGGGTAAGGTGAAAACAGCTGTAAGTTATCAGCTGTTCAGAAATATGAAAGCCGACAACCCTAATATTTTCAACATCGTAATATAGATGGCGCTGAGATATGATCTGCACAAAAAATTAAACTAAACACATCACATACATATAAACATATCCTCGTCTGTTTTAACTAAATATTTTAAGGTGAAAATAATTATATTATAACAAATAACATGAGGTAGTATCTGTTTGATACATTGAATTTAGCACAGTTTTTTAGCCTATCTAAAATGTAATACATATGTATATGCAAATTTTAATAATTGCCTTCATGATAAATATATAAAGTGTGCATTTATCTTTATTAATGAAGAACCCGTTAAATTTTTCTTCATGCATTCTTTTGATAGAATAGAAAATGTATGTATACACAATATACATATATATCTAATTTTCAAGGTATAAAAATATTACAACTAAGTTCAAAACTTGAATATTCGTTTACTCACCGCATAATTCAATCCATTCAAATCAGCATCGCCATTTGAAAGCCATTCAAAGAATTCCATCGCATTATCTGTTGGATCACCTTCGCCATATGTGGCTAAACAGAATACGGCCAGAGAATTAGGAATGTCTTTCAATTGCAAAAGCTCTTCCTATATGAAAAGAAAGTCAAGGAAAATAACAACAACTGAATTAATATCAAAGAATCGTTAAATGCATGCGAAAATGTAAAGGCATAGGCATCACATGTACTCTTTAGATGAAGGCAAGGTTAAACAAAGTAGGGTGAAATAAAATAGAAACTTGGAATTACCATATCACATTCTTCCGGATCTGCTACCATACCCTTCATGCGATACCGTAAGCCTTCTTTTGCCAGACGACCGGCGAATTCCTCACCAGTACCCGTTTGAGAACCATAAAAGACAACTAAACTGCGACCAGAAGCTTTCAGCTTTTTAATAAATGAGTTGTCGGATGAGATGGTGGTGCTGACAGTTGTAGGTCTAGTGGTTGGTGGATGAAAAGAAAATTAATATTTACATTTCATCTTTAGATTATGTCAAACTTTACTGTATCGAATAGGAGCGAATGGGTTCCTCCTCCTTCTTACGACTACGCATAAAATACCATGTGGCACCTGCGATTAAGGCCACCAGTATGGCGATGTCCAATGTACCCAAGAAGGGTTCATCGCCGACTGGGATTTCTTCGATTTTCTCCGCTGACATTTCAATTACTAAAACAAGAGTTAAACATGAAAAAATAAAACAAAAATAGTAATTGCACATTGTTTAAATGTATATAATGTATATAGTAAACTTAGATTATGTTATAACATTATATGCATGCTTGTAAGTGTATGCATATTAATTTCCAACTAAAGAAGAACTACGTGCGTGCATACGTATATGTAGATATATACATTTGTATGCAAATGCAAAAAATAAATATGCAACGTGTTAATGTCCGAACGGCGAAATGTCGCTATTGCGCTTATAATCGCCACATAAACCATTGGCATAGACCGCTGAGCGTTTGCGTTTTATTTAATTTTTAGCTTACGCATTATATATGCCACGTAAGCACTTTAATTGAGGTGAGGGCAGGAAAAAGTGAACTACAAATGGGGAATCGTAATCTAAACAGTGTAGCATTAATTAGTAAAATCGTCACCAAAAATATTTCTGGTTAACATTAGTATTTAAACAGCAGATCGTCCAACCTTTGATATTTTAAGTATCATTTAATTTGAATTTTATAATAATAATAAATTATATTGATAAAAAGAAGCATATGATGAATGTTTAAACTTTAAAGATTAGCAAGTGAGTTAGGCTTTTATTACTAGCACACGCTTTTATTACAAACACAATAAGACATTGTAATCACGGAACCAGAGTCATTGCACAAATAAACGTATGTACATATATTTATGTTAATACTTAAATAGTTGCAAAAGTAAACTAGATAAAGCTAAATCTCACGAACAGCCGACGTTTTGTTGGTATGTTAAAATAAATCAAAAGTAAGAGAGCGAAATTGATAGTATACAAATCTGTGCGTGAAATGTTCTCTCAAACTTCTAAAGGAATTTGTATCAGCTTCGCTCTCCATTTATTTAAGAGTAATAAAAAAATATGGCTTTGAGAGCAACGTTATTGACATTGAACGTTATCACTTCGTATTAATTAATTTCACCTTCGTAAATAATATGAATACATATTCATATATTAAATAATTTATATTTCCTTTAGAAAAACAGTAGACTTTTTAGAACTGTTTCCGGGCTGGTAGACGGACGTACCTAATACCCACAATTTTAATACAATTATGTATAATAGAAATGGTGTAAAGTTCAGCTTTAACAAACAAACCAATTTAATTTACTGTCAAACCTCCAATTGACGACAACGAGAGTTTACGTTAAATGTTACTTTTAACATTTCCTTAACGGAAAAGCAAACACTACAAAAGCATAACATGGAACTTTGTTAAGTGAGGTCCACATAAAATCATTAGCATGCATTCAAAATTGCAGCAAGAGTCGCGAAAATCGTGAGATATAATTTAATAAGGTGTAAAAGTAATAGTAGTTAAGGAAGGTATTTGTCTGATAATTTATTGACCTTTCCAAAAGCGCTATATTATGTATGAAGTGACTGCAATTAATAGTATGCGTGTGTTGTTTCGACTAAAGGTAGAGGTGATTGGAAATTATATTACTGATTTTCCACTCGAGATCAGATTTGATCTGAAACTTCGCGTCCAAACCGAATCGATAAATATATGGAAAAATTTGAGCAACGAGTTTACTTGAAATTATGTGTTTTCAGCACCTGAATTCACGAACTATCGGGGACTTTTGAGAATAGTATTCATTGTTGTCGATACCTATAATAAGTGGTAACAAAAGAGATTGGATAAGGATCAGAGTACAAAGTATTTTTCGGAAATGACATTTATAAATCCGTCGAATTTTTCCTTAATTTTATCAAAGCGATATTGAATTCTAAAACACTACCGTAATTTTATATATAATCCAACGAAAACGCGATAATTTTATATTGTATATAATATATAATTTTATACTTTATATATTGTAAATGTAAATTGTGGAAGGCACATGTATGCATGTGCATAGAAACTAATAAAATCCAAGTTCAAGAAACTGTTAAATCTTTGAAAAAAGCATCCGCCATCTATTTAATTTTAATGTGCAAAACGTTCGACATAAACAATAATTTATTATTCTCTTAATATGTATGGAGAAGTGAGAACATTTGAGCATCCAAGTCGAAAAGAGCCGTAAAGAGAGTCCGAAATACATACAGTGACGTATCAAAGCGGTGAGAACATTAGTTTTGAATGAGAATTCTCAAACTAAAACGGACTAGTACAAACGCTATCGCATTTATACTACTCGTTTAGAAAGTCAAAACAGAAAGAATCGCTATTTTTTAAATTGAGTTTTCCATTGCAAACTTGTTTCAGATACTCACAATTGACATCACCTTGGATGGCACCAATAAAAACACCAGTTACTTGTTTGAAAAAGAGACAGACGCATGAGGTATTGGACGCGCGGTTCATACTAGTTGTAAAAGGGTTAGTGACTAGTTGATTTCACTGCCGGGTATTAGCACATAGCATGGGAGTAAATTTGTGTTTATATTTTCACTGAGCGAAGGTCAAGATCGAGATATATTTTGAAACGTAATAAAGCTAGGTATAATACAATCATGTTGTACATGCGTCCGTGGATTTTTATTTAATTATACTACTCTGCTGTTTAGAAATAATTGCGACTGGACTGGATGAACCCTGTGCATTGAGCATTCAATATGTAAAACTTTTTCTTACTTTTTTATTTTAGAACTGACAAGCTTCGCAGGTAACAGAGTTAACGCATACATTGGATAACTCCGCTCACGAGTACCATTTATGTATGTACGTATGTATGTACGTACTCCTATGTGGATATGAAAGTGCAAACGTTACGAGTGAAAGGAATAGTAGGTTAAAATTATTTTCTTTGCGTGATCGGGTGATTAGGTAAATGCGTACGATGAAATAATCGCTTATTTAATCTCTCTCTCACTCTCAAATAACGCAATTGCATATTATATAATTTGACGAGATACATTTGTTCGTTCACTTGAGTGCATCGGCTTTTGCAGCACATATACACACGCAACTAGTGCATACATAAATGTATATGTACATAGAAATGTATACATATGCAGTTGAGTGTTTGTATATGGTATTTCGCAATAGCAATATAAACGTTAGCCGGTGCATTGATAAGAATACAAAAATGCACTGTGTATTGTATATAAACGTATAAGTATTTATACAACTATGAAGGTGCATATGCATGCACCAACTTTATAAAAGCATATGAGGGTATGCGTATGAGTTTGAGAGAAAATTACTATTTTCTTGCATTCGCGACCCGGCGTCAAAAAACCGGATTGGAATTCACTTGAAAAGGTAAAGGTACACACATGCATACGCACGGATTCATGGCACATGTTTATATACACACACATATCGGATTCTATGCAAGAAACTATAAAGTGTGAGTGAAATTCAAGAACAAACAAATTGATTTAAACTTACAAAAAGGACATATGGCCATTTTTCATTTGATCTTTTAGACATAAATACATATGTATGTACATATGTATGTACATATGTATTTGGTAAATAAATTTTAAAAACGTAGATACATGCAATGCATAAAATAAATACAAACTACAGTTTATTTTAAAGTCACCAAATTTTAGAAGTGCATTTTCTCTTAAAAAATATCAAATCTTATAGCTGTTTCATTCAGCTTTGAGTCCATTAGCAAATATATACACTACTTGTATTCGTTTTCTAAGATCGGTATCTTAAACAATTAATTTTGGAAATAGTTTACTATATAAAATAAAAAAAAATACTGCATTCTTCAAGAAGTCAAAAAGATTTAAAGTAACTCTTTTATACAAACACCTTGTTCTAGCAGATAAGATAATATGTATGATAATATAATGAAAGCGTTCATACACATACATACATACATATATTCATACACAGTACTGCTCGGAATGCTCAGAGATGATTAGAAGTGTGATTGCGCGTGCAATTGTTGTACATTGTTGCCAATGTTGAGCTGGTGTGGCAAAGCGAAGCAACGATCGGCTGCTTCCTGTTAAACTCTCACTTTAACCTGTTTTTTGTTTTAATAGAATATTTAACGAAGATGTCGTCATTTGTCGTTTGCCACACACGTCTCACTATAATACGATATGCGATATCACTTGTGTATATAGTTTCTGACCGTACCCATTATTTATTTTAATTTATTTCCATATAATCAATATCAAACCGCACAACTCATACAACCAGAAACACGAGCGCGTATATGTAGGCAAATGTACTTGAGCGAATACAGTAGTGTGCGACGAAATAGAAGCACGCTAGTAAAATAGCATCAGAACTATCGGATTTATTCAATTAAAATGCATAGGAAATGTGTCAAAGTTTTGCAAATTCAATTATTTTATCATTAATTCTATCCTACCCCATTGAACTTTTTCATCTCTAGGAAGAAGTAGACTTTACTAGTTAAACTTTCAACTTAAAATCGCTACACACTAAATTACGAGATATGTATGTATGTAAGTAACTTTATGATAAGTGAGTTTACTATATTTCCGTGCAATATATGTATGTATGTATATGGACATGTTTTTAACGTATGCATGTATAAGTGGGAGCGTACAAACATATGTATGTACTTGTGCAATTTGAATAATCGGAGTAAATCAGCGACATTTCAACAAGTAATAAAATGATTAAAAGTAAACAGAACCCAACCAGGTCGTTCATTGAGTAAGACTTTTTCAGATACACATGTACACAAGCATACACATAAACAAAGGTATATGGTACACAAGTAACCTCTAAAAAATGGGGCAGCCAAGAACAGAGAAGCACTATAAAACGCATATTTTCGATATGAAGACCTGTTGTGCCAAAGGCTTGTTCACTCGCTGGCCTCTTGCTAATACCGATTGAACAAAATACTTCATATACAATTGTAATGCACATAAACAGCTGTGATGCCTCCAGCGCCCATATCAGACCGTCGTTTTCAAGCTGACGAAAGCAACTAAGCGTGCACTTTGAGACTTGATTTCAATTGCCGATAGTCTGTCTGCATCAATGTACGAAGCATATGTATGTGTACAGGCGTGCACACATACATACATACATATATACATACATACATACATATGTATATGCATAGAATTAAGGTATTCGAAATTTCTCACTCTGTACTTGATTTATTCCGTACTCAATGCGAGCATTTTGGAAGTTTCCGTATAATGTCTGCATCGGAGGGGCGAAAAGGCAACTGAATATCCCAATGAAAAGATCCATGCCACTGGTCACAATGTCAAAAAAATAAATATTTAGGAAAAATACATACAAGCAGCTGTCTACTTATGTGCATGCAAATGGCTCACAAAGTGGCAAAAAAAAAACAAAACAAACGAGATTAGAAACGGAATTTTAATTTCAAAAGTGATCGTCTGTAGTCAGGTGGTGTAGAACGAGAGAAGCACAAATGTATGTATATAACATAACCGACACACATATATTTACTCAAACGCGCATAGAACACTAAGTGCTAATGCTGCGCCAAGTCAGACCCAATCTAAGTGTTATCAGGTGTTGATTTTGGCATTTAAAACTTAATGACAAACATTAATCTAAAAAAAGGATTATGAAATAATGCAAAGAGCTTGCGAAATTATATAGAATCATTAACAGCGAACATAATAAATGTTAACTTCCAACAGGCAGACACCGGCTAACTCTAGACATTTCATTTTTAAACGGTCACTAATCTTTATAACATGTACAAGGGTTGCGGTGGTTGGGCCTGGTTCAAGCAAATACGAATTTTTGAACTTATCACGCATTTAAAAATACAAATTATTATTTTACATACACATATTTTAACTTAATTAATGACTACATACATACATATGTAAGTGTATGTATTGTTTTGGGTTCTGAATAAAAAAATAAAAGGGCTCCATTAACAGCTGCTAGTGTTAAAACATAAAGCAATTTATTATTTACTTACATTTAATTAAAAATATTTCCACTTTAGTTCATTAAACCCATTTTGCAGTTTTACAGCAATGCGATAACTTTTTTCACTCTGTGATGATAGCAAATATTATATTTCTAATTCTCAGATCTACATATGTACATATAGCATGTACATACATTTGTCGTTGAGACGGCGGTATTTGGTTTGAAGTTGAAAAGCGTAGATGTTGGAATATAATAATTAGTTATTTAACTACTAGTAATGCAACTTGAAATTTAATTATTTAAGTTTAAATATTTAATATACCTACTTAAAAGCACGCAAGGTTATTATCACGTAATTTTTTTTCATTTCAGACGAGGTGAAATTAGCGAATAATATGACAGGAAGTTATACAATTTTCTCTATTTGCAGGCATTTTTTGCTTTGGTTTAGTCAGAACTACAACAGAAAAGAAATATAATAGGAGAGGTTTTATAATTATTTTACAATATCGGCATAATTACATACATACGTACTCTGTTGCCTTCAATTAAACTGTATAAATTCGATGTTGCTTACACATTCAAAGTTCTCTTCAAGAAATAGTCACTTTCAGCAAATAGGGAAATTATGCATCGTAAACGACTACGGTCAGCATTCCTTTCTTAATTTTTAATTGCACAAGGAGCAATATTTCTAGGGCGTTGGTACAGCCCCAACAAATGGTAGCAAGAAGTTAGTATCTTCTAAAAGGAAAAATTTACGAAGAAATACATTCCCAAGATTTGAGTCTGCGTTACCAACCCGCATTTATAAGAAACTGAAGTCTGCCATTAGAACAGCAATCCCTAAAATCAAATTATACTAGGCTAATAACTCTATTAAACAAAAGCAAGTTGGAAGATACAAAACGAATCTATTGCTTTAAAACTTTCTTGTTTGCCTAAAAATATTTCAGAGAATGAATAAGTACTTTTCGTTGCAATGTATTAAATGAGCATACATATGTATTTTAAGTGCATGTCTCCTCATATTTTTTTGCATGTCATGCAACAATAAACTAAGAAAATTTAAAAGATGTAAGTCTAATATTTTAAGTATACAATGTATGAATGTACATATGTACATATGTATGAATGTATGTGCGTATGATACATTGTTCGCGGTATAAAGTGGTTTCCATTCCTATAGCTGATAAACATACATACACACTTATTTTGATAATATTTTTAAGTACATACATACATACATATGTGCACCACAAATAACAGTAATTTTATAACTGCTTTACCAAACAATAGGTGTTTCTTATCACTAGGAATTCTATTTGTTGAGAAGTTTTTTTTTTTTATAAACGTCGTTTTAATTTAAAGTATTATACATTTGCAGTGGTTCAAGGGGAAGTTTAGTTTAGACACAAAACCTAGGGACTGATTAGTTGAAGTTTATTTTAGAAGCGGAAGGCGAATTATCATTATGATTCATATCAACATATGACTAGCAAATTTGATATCAATTACAAATACATACATACATACATATATACGCTATTTAAACGCATACAAATATTGTAGTTTATTAAATGATTATTTTACTTTTCTTCAAAACACGCTTGATGGCGCCAAGTGAAATACATAAATACTCTTGTGGCTGTCGTTGGCTGCTGAATACATTTGTTGAATAAGAGTGACTTAGCACTAATCAAATCTACTTCGTGTAAATCAAACGGCAATTAATTGTTGTATGTAAACACTCATCACAGTGATATTTTGTATTTGCGTAAATATTAGCTAATAGCTGGAAATATATGTGTATGTATGTATGTATATATCTCCTTTTGCTTTTTTATTGCCTTTTAATTGTTAAACTAAACTTGTCTAGGTTTTGATTGATAAGTGTGCAAGCACAAAACACTTAAGACAATTATTGGAGGCATATGCATGTATGTATGTACATGCGAGAGAGAATTCAAAAGTAGGCAAGCGCAACTGAGATATAAGCGTGCTATTAACTTTATTATAGAAATAGGAAGTCATAAAGCTAGTTATTTCAAGAGTGTGCTCACATGTCCATATGTATGTTTAATTATATTATTGTATGTATTAATGCACATACATATGTAGGGATAATCGTTTTTATTGCGCACATGCAATAAATGCGTGTTTTCCGTGTCTATTTTTGTACGTTTATTAGAAAAATGTATTGAAATTTATGTTCTAACGAAATAATAATTTATAAATCAATCAAATTATATTTATTTGTTTAACGAAGATTTATTTTAGTAGCAAACAACTATTAATTAATAGTTAGATGAGTATATTATAAAATATTTTTGTTACTTTTGGCATATTTTTGACTTCTGAATAATTCATTATGCTGAAATTAGCAGCTGCAAACAGAATGAAAGTAAGTTGTGAGCATCAAAGTGATAAGCAAGTCTTTAGTTGATAACAAATTTGTAATCTAGCGCTCTAGTGATTCTAATTTAATATAATACATAATATTTCTTCAGAATACAGTATATAGATAAGTAGATGAGATAATTATTCGCACTTTGGCATATCACCCATTCCAGATCTTTTGAAGATCTCTGAATATAATGTTGAATTTGGTTATAAATATCAACCAATCTATTGTGAGTCATTTTATTTTAAGTAATATAAATTCACTGTATAGCAGTTATCTCTAAAATTAATAAACTGCACACATTGTTGCACACTTTGACACCCAATTATATTTAAGGTATTATTAAATATAGAAAACTCCCATTTTGAAGGTCAACATACATACATATGTATGCATATATGTAGCTATTGGTATATCTATTTTTATGTATATCCAGCATAGACACCTTTCAATTCAGAGAAAAAAATATGTCAGATTTTGCAAGCAGTTGCATCAGAATTTACCCAAATTGTAACAGTACAATGTGCAATTTTTGTTTGCTTTTCATAAGCTTTTTTCTTTCGCAAATTTTTAAGTTTATGGAGTTACTACTAATAAGAGAAACCTGTAAAATTTGACCTGAAAAGAGCACAAAATGAACTTTAATCGCGCACATATACATATGTATGGTTTTTCGGCCCACGTACGAACATATTTGTATGCCGATGAACGTATGTATTTGTCCGAGTAAGTTTGTATATATGTACATATGTATGTATGTAAATATGTATACGCAAGTATTATGGGTACACGAATGGCATAACCTTGACCACCATACCGGCGTCGCAGTAATAAAGCCAACAGCGCATGATAATGACTGATAAATGACAACAAATACAGCATTTTTTAAAATGTAGCGACAGAACGAGAGGTGAAACATTTGAAAAGGCTTTCATGGTTTCAAAGCTATGAATTCGCACAATTGCCAGCTTTCTGTAATTCAAGCATTTAGTTTTAATCGAGTAGTATTGCATGCGACTTAAACATCAAGTAGCCAATTATTTAATACATATGTACTTATGTGTACGTGACGCTCGATTGGGGTGCATCAAGGAAACACGATAACTTTGTGTTGCAACTTCATGAGTCATTATATCTCATAATCACATTTTTGTGTATTAATTTTAAATTATTCTGGATTGACAAAAATACACCACGTGCGGAAATTCAACTTAAAAGAAAATTTCATACAATAAAAAAATGACAACGTCTTCAAGAACAACGAATGGTATTTATCCAACAAGAAAACTGTCACACTCCTTGCACGAACAAATTTAAACCAAATAGTTCTTACACTTAAGTAGTATCTAAGCATTAACACAATTGACTTTTATTTGCTTACCTTTTTGCTACACGATTATCTCTTATTATTATTCCACAAGTTCATACATATATAGTACGATGTTATGTTAAAATTTGTATCGTTTTAAATGAACGATTTAGCTGCAAGATTTTCAGCCACACAAAGCCTCTCTTTGGAGTGAGAGACGTTAGACTAGTTTAGGCAGTTTAATGCTATTTACTGGTTTTATCGAGAAATTATTATATAGTTATATCGAGTTTTATATAAAATATTATTGTCACTTTAAATATTAAAGTACACAATATAATTAATACCAACTGCTCCAAGTACTAATAAATAATATTTTTTGTAGGTATTAAAAATGATTAAATCAGAAAATAATTACTAAACAATGCTTATAAACACAGAATCTCACAAATACAATCACAGATTTTGTGCACGATATGCGATCACTAGCGAGCAGAGCAGAGCAGACGAGCAGCAGGTGTACGTCGTTCCAGCATGGAACCGAATGAATGACTGAAACTAAGCAGTCAAAGTGTAGAGAACTCAACGCTGTAACAGTATGGCGAGGATTTTATGGAGACGACTAATTGACCAGCCGATCGTTTAGTCTGCGGTAGCAACATGGATGAGACAACAATTTTAAACAATCGGTCACTGTTCGGCAAACAAATTGACATGACATGTGTGCCTGCATATATACATATACATATGTATGTATACAAATTAGTATTGCAATGTTTGATATAATAAAGAGCCACGTAAAGTTGTAAAACCATATCCCAGCATATAAAATTAACCAATGACAATTGAAGTCTTGAAATGTTTGATTCAAAGAACTCAAAACTCAAAACCAATATTTAGGTTTACTATGAACCCTATGCTTAGTTTCAGTCTTTAGATTGATACCATGGTTTTGAAACAAATGTTGTTTTTAGTTTTGTTAAACACTGGTCTAAAGAATTTATCAGTACGTTACTAAAACTCTTTCCACAGCTATGGTTATGCACTTTGGTATAGAATCCCAGTCATCAAATCCATTCTGACAAGTGAGAGCCTGTTCAAAAACAATTTTAGCTTTTCGCCTTATGGTTCATTCACCAGTCGCTTAAAACTCATAAATCATGTATTGTCGTAGAGAAATGCTTGGCATAATATTCTAAGTGAATTCCTGAATGGAAAAGTTTGCAGTTCCTTTTTCAAGTCTGAAGTTAAACTTAATATCCCATTCCAATTCCTGCATATTTTATTTATATAAGGTCTGTCGCAAAAGAAACAGGAAGGTTAAAAAAAAAAACAAAAAATTAATATTTTTCAAAAGTTATATTTTTTTATTCAAAGTAGTTTCCTTGTGCTTCGATACAGCGTTTAGCCCGGTCAATTATCATTTCAAATGAGTGTTTAAGGTCATTTTTCGGAATGCTCTTGAGAAAATCGGTCGTCACCTTTTGGATAGCTGAAATGTCCTGAAACCAGTGTCCTTTCATTGGCAAATGAAGTTTTCCAAATAGGTAAAAATCACAGGATGCCAGATCAGACGAGTAGGGTGAGTGATTAATGGTTATATGAAGTTTTATGTCAAAAAATCAGTGACAAGCGTCGACCGAAGACACGGCGCATTATCGTGCAACAGGCGCCAGGACCATGCCTCACGGTATTGTGGTCGTGCACGACGAATGCGTGACAAAAGACGCTTCATAACACCAAGGTAAAACACAGCATTAATCGTTTGGCCAGGTGGGACGAACTCTCGGTGTACAATACCCTCGGAATCGTAAAAACAAATCAGCATTGTCTTTCTTTTAGACTTCTGAAGACCAACCACTATGCACATTACTACGAGATTGGCACTGATCACCATAAACTTTTTTCATCATTTGAAATGTTTCAGTAAACGTTTTCCCAAGTTTAAAACAAAATTAAGTATTTGCTCTTTGCATTTTACGACCGATAACCAAAAGCTGCTGTCACTTTTTGATCGATAACATCGATTGTAGTTATCCAATTGTCTTAAAATTTTTACGAAATGTCAACAAGAGATCAAACTTTTTATTTCATATACCCACCAATAAGTGGCGCCACCAGAAACAGTATTTAAAAGGTTCTGCGATATTCGCTGTGGCCAAAGCGCAAAGAACCATAAATCGTTCGCAGAGCCGTTCTCTCGAAAACTCGTAACGTCTACTCATCAGATGTTGTCATCGTCCATGCCTCTGTACCATACAGCAGACCGGGAATAATCAGTGACTTGTAGAGTTGGGTTTTTGTTCGTCGAGAGAGGACTTTACTTCTCAATTGCCTACTCAGTCCAAAGTAGCACCTGTTGGCAAGAGTTAATGCTGGTTCTGCGACTTCGAAGTTATGACTGTCAACAGTGACAGGAGATATTTCGTCTTGCCCTCGTTCATTGCCAGACCCATTTGCTTTGCTTCCTTATACAGTCTGGAGAAAGGAGGACTAACGGTGCGGCTGTTGAGGCCAATGATATCAATGTCATCGGCATACGCCAGCACCTGTACACTTTTATAAAATATTGTACCTGCTCGATTAAAACTGTATTTCTATATTTCTATAATTAAAACATAAAGCATTTATTGTAACGAAAGTTCAAGTTTTAGAAGTAAATTTTATTTTTTTTTACTGAACAATTCTATATCTGGACGCTTAAAAATTATATTGCCCTTCATGACTCGGTTGATTAAGCACGTATGCGGATTGTGCCTCTAGTGTTAGTTGAACGGGTAAAGGGTAACAGTTGGGTTATTACACTAGGCATCAAATGAAAGTATAAATTTCACAGACGTTATTTCAATGCAGTTTTATTAAAATAAACAACTAATAATTCATACATTTATATTACATTTACATTAGTATTTAAGTAACAAATTATATATTAAAAAAAAAATTTTCCGGAATAGAAAGGAAAAAATTTTGTTCCACTTTAAAAAAGGGACTCTTATATAAAAGTGGTCAAATGAAAGTATAAATTTTGAAAAAAATACGAAACGTTTGATTTAAAAGTAAATTTAGTAATTCATATTGCCTTTTTTATTCTGAATTACTGCAGGAAGACGTTTTGGCATGCCTCGAACCAAATTTTCTAATATTTTTATTGGAATAATGTCAAGTTGACGCTTCGTCTCTAAGAAAAATTCTTCCAAGTTTGTACGGCTGCTTTTTGGTATTTTTGAATCAAAAATTAACTACAATGCTTAATTGGATTTAAATCCGGTGACTGAGTTGGCCAGGCCAGTTTTTCTTTAAGCCTTCTTCAAAAAAGCGAGTAGTCAGGCGAGATGTGTGTTGGGGGTCGTTGTCTTATTGGAAGATAAACGACCCCAAGTTAACTTTTTCCGCATTTATTTTAAAATTTTCGCTAAGAATGTTAACATATGAAGCAACCGTCATTCGTCCATCGATTTTAAGTACACAACCTACACCAAATTTTGAGAAACAGCCCCAAACCATGAGAGAACATCCTCCATACTTCACTGATGATTGTATGCACTGTGGCTTAAGCGATTAGAAGGTTTACACTACACTGTTTTTTAACTCCTTAGCTCGAATTTGAATTAATCGGACCAAATTACTTTATCTCAAAATGGGGTTGGCATATTTGGATATTGTTTTGCAAACTCTAGTCCTTTTTTCCTACTCGAAATGGAAAACATTGCTCGTTTTTTTGCGACATAGTTCTTAAAACCAGATGTTTGTAGTTTTATTTTCATTGTGCTAATGGAAACATCCAAACCAAAACTTTTAATCAACTCCCATGATAAAATTTCAGGGGTTTCAGGAGCTTTTCTCGTACAAGTCGCTCAGCGTGTATAGAAATTTTGGTCTTTGGACCTCCACCGTATTGAGTCTTGCTTCTTCTTTCTTCTCTTGGATTATTCAAAAATCTTTCTTCTTCCCTCTCTGTTCGAAATGGAATATTTTTCATAAATTTGTTTGATACGTTTCACCCCTCCTCCCCTCTTCTACAATTAAGATCCGATTCTCTTAAATTTTTTTATATTTTTTCTAAGAACAGAACAAAAAAATTTCACTCATAGGCTCACCAGCGAAGACTAATCACTCCCGATGCAGTAAATATTTTTTTCGTCTAAATAATAAGTGTAAATATTACTCCAACTGTTTATTTACATAACGGTGCTTCTACATAAAATGCTTTATGAATTTATTCTTAAGCAAAAATGTAGGAAGTAAATTAATGATCTGAGGTTGCCAGTATATACTACATTTATACTTTCATTTGACGCCTAGTGTATATAAATTCGATTTTAAGAGGCATAACGAGCTTTAAATTTTATTTACAAATTTGTGATATGTATGAATGTAGATCTGACTGTTATATTATAATAATATAATATGTGACCTGGTCTACGAAAAGGGAGCTAACGTGCGAAAACTAGTTTTCTGGGAAAAACTGTTAAAAATAATCGTCAGTTTCTCGTTATCTCATTAATTGTTCTCCTTTTTTTGACATCTAAGCCCCCTTTCCGTAGACCAGGTCATATATAATGATATAGATGATAGAATCAAAACATTGGGTATACTCCGAATTAAAACTCTCAGAATCATGATCTCTATAGATTAGAAATATAAATCGCTGAAAACAAATAATTTTTAAACATAACATCAGATTAATTTCTATATACAGGGATGATGAAAAAAAATTACGTTTTTCTAATAACAGCATTCCCGCTACGCTATTATCAAAAATCTGCTAAATCACTTCGAAGTTGAAACATACATACATACATACATATGTATATTATTTTAACAAAAACAAAATACATATGTATGTATGCATGGAGTTACTGTGTTTTGAAAAACGCCTAATCAATTAAAAAACATTGCTTATACGTCGGTCCACAATATTTGTCTATACACCAAAAAAATTAAAGCTTTGTCTCACATTATATATTAGATAGCATTCCTATAGTAAAAGTCAAATAAATATGCTTTATTAATATGTTATGTTCACCCACATAGATATTTGTTCAAAGAAAATGTAGCACTGCAACAAGTTGTCTGGCAAAGCAAATATAGGAAATAATAACCAAAACGGAATATATGCTTACCACTTATTATTTTTCGTCTATGTAGTTTAATATGCTAGCAAAGCAACTAAATCCTCGAAACAATAGTTTAATGAAACAAAAATTTCGAATAAATATTCACTAAAACATATATTAACAGATAAATATTTTCAAGTCCCTTGCTTCACTTATTTGATGACAGCTGTCAAACATATGTGGAATTATAGGGTAAATGGTACAAGAATGGTACGGTTGGCATTGTAAATTCAGCAATTTCACCTCTGTATATTGCGCAAATTGAGAGTTTGAATAAAATCTTAACTATATAACTAATCCGCATCCGCATTTCTTATAAAGATTATTACTTTTATTTTCGTAAACATTTTAACTCTGTGACTCATCTGAAGTAATTATGTACCAAAAATATTGATCAAATTTTATTTTTTATAACAGTAAAATATTTATTAAAGCGAGTAGATTTCATTTAAAAGTATTATTTAGTAAGTATATATTAAAATTATCGAGGACCTTAACACATACAAACCGTGCCGCTCAAAGGGACTAGAAAGTGATGAACGATCACACGTACACAAGAGTTTCGGTTAAAATGATCAATTGGTCCTCAAAGAACTCAAAGAAACTGAAATAGAAATCTCTGCTAACGGTATTTGGTAATTAACCGGGGATTAAAATGATAGGTGGCTTATAGGGTGGATGCTATTCATCACAAATTTTATTACTTTACATATTTAATGTGCTCAATTATCGTAATTCCTCTTCTATCTCTTCTTCGTTATCCTGATCGGTTTCGCTTTCTTTAATATTGACATGTCTTCGACCGGAATTCCAAATAATATCAAAGTCTAGGTTGCATTCTTTTGCTATTTTTTGCACTAAGGCTTTGTCAACCAATCCAATAGTGCTCCAAGCATTATCCTTCAAAGCCAATTCTTTTAAAGCTCGTCCGGCTTCGGGCCACTGTTTCGAATAAGACAATGCACGAACCAACATTGCAAGAATATCCGCTTGGCGTATTGGTGGCGTTTCTGGTTTTACTAAAATTATTGAAATATAATAATTAATTAATTACGATATTTATAAATAATGTCTTCGAACTATATATTAATTTGCATTGGAAAAAAATGATTTAAAACTAAAAAAAAGAAACAAGGTTGCACCGAAGCTGTAATACCCTTCACAGGTTTAAAAGATTCCATGCAAGAACTTGATTTTGAACTTCCAGTTTCCACGGTAACCAACGTGGTCCGTTGTAGGTGGTTCCAACGAATGTGCAGCTTTTTGGAAAGAAAAATTTGCCAAATTTTAAATAGATATCTAAAAACTAACTAGTTCGACAATATAAACAATTTATAAAGTCCCCGACGTTTCCTTCAGGGCGTTACAAACTTCGTGGCAAAATTAGTATACCCTGTTCAGGGTTTAAAAAACGAAGAGTTCTGTATCAAATAGAACTGTATTACGATATCGTAAATTTTTAATTAAAGAATTTCGAAAAAGTAATTCGTAAAGAACTTACTTAACATATTCCGACAGCCGGAAATTATTGCTTGATTATCGTTATTTTTCATTGCGTTTTGTATATCCAAAACTTTTCGCACATCTGCTATGGTTTTTTCCAAATTATTGAGCGCATGTTGTGAATGTCCAAGTTTTTTTAAGCAATTTGCCGCCTCAAGCATTGCCTTCAAAGCTTTTTCATAGTTGTGATATTCTTCGATTTCGATTTGTGCGCAAATAGCATAAAAATTTGCTAAGGAATCATATGCTTGACCTTTCGAGTAAAATGTCACAATATGTTTAAGAATATGTTCATCCTCTTGCCAATTCAACGCTTGCAAGTAATTGGCTGCCATGATATATACCTCGCGCTGTCGGGACATATTTGCGAAAAATATGATTTTTTCAGTGCTGCCCGATTTTAGCAAACTCTTCATGGCTCGCACTTTATCTCCGGCTTGAGTGAATTTCTTGGTAGCAGTGTGATAGTCACCTTGTTGTTGTAACAATTCACCCAACTGTGTAAGAATTTCAATTCGCATTTCTTCATTAAATTCGTTTTTGTTCGGTGTGAGCATCTCGGCAAGTTCCTCGGTGATCGGCACTCCTTTCTCCATACAGATTTGTAACGATCGCTTCAAATGCATTGTCTTTGCCAACAAATAAACCGCCTTTTGATGTTGTTCGATACTCGTGAAAAAGTCCGCACAACGATTCACCAGCTCGGAATCTGAATCGACGGTTAATTCCGACGCAATTATTTCTAGCACTTCGGGTTGTTCCGACTCAAAGGCCATTTCTAGTGCCTTATGAAGCATGCCAGCGCGATGGTATAACTCTACAGCACGTTTGAAAGATCCACATTCTTCAAAGTATGCGGCTGCAATCGCTTTATCACGACTACGAGAAGAACTAGCCACGGTCCAGAGTTCATCTTGGAAATCATTTTCCTTACAAATACGTATAGCGTTGCTAAACGTTTGAGCCCGTGTGTAGAACATTATGGCTTCTTGGAACTTTCCAACATTCTCATAATGACGTGCTAAGTGATAACAGGCAGCTCTGTCTCCAGATTGTCTTGCTATGACATCCGCTTTCGAAATTTTCCCTAAATAGCAAAGTATTTTAACCTGTAAACATAGTTATCACGTATTTAAAATAAACACTATTTTTAACCCACGGATAACCCACTTGAGAAAACCAATCCTCCGCCTTCTGATATACGGCCAATGCAGCATCCATATCACCAGAACTTTCAATATACTGACCCCACCATTTAAGCATTTTCGGATCAGTACAATTTTGCATATAACGCTAGAGGAATTCTTTGTAATGAAAAATGCTTAAAATTTGGAGTTCATTACAAACCTTCATCGCTAGAGGATTATCCAGAAGCATTTGTGTTATATTTTGTACTGGATTATGAGATTTTTCAAAGTATTCCAGTGCGGCCTTAATATCTCCGCTCTCTTTTAATTGCTGTGCCTTATGAAAATATGTATTTTTTAAGTGAACACGATCTTCCGTCTCGGCCACATTTATAGCCTAAATGAATGAAATGTTACGAAAAGAATACAAAAAATTTAAATATTTTAGTTGAAGTTAAAACATATAAGTTACTAATCAAACCTCATCTATTTTTCCACGCGCCTGCAATAATTTGTTCAGTAAATCAAATCTGCCACATTTTTTGTATAACTCAATTGCTTTATCGTGCATACCCAATTCAGTAGCGAGTACCGCAAGTTTTGCTTCATCTTCAAGGTCATCATCTTCCATCGCTTGGCGAATGGCACGTACGGAGCGCGCCTTACCCAAATGGCCCATGCATACCTTTGCAACATCCAAGCGACTAGTTTGAACGCACATTTTTGCTAAATTTGTCCAAATCGTTGGAGATTGAATTGATCGTATGGAGCGATAAGCTAAATCCATGTTGCCCTCGGCAATGTGTAGACTGAAGTTTAAAACCATTTTTCGTATATTGGGGTCACACTTAATAAGATCGACGAAATCTTGCAGTGGACGCTCTTTAACAAGATTTATATCCAAAGTTATCTATATTTAGTCCAAAAAGGGTGGTTATAATAATACATATGTATGTATATATAATTACAAAATATATATAAAGCTTCAGTATTCATATTCACCACATTAGGGACGCATAGATTGATCAGTTGCTCCGCCATGACTAATGAGCGTGTTTCGAGTATATTCAATTTATTTTTTTCAGAAAAAAATAAAACCATAATTTCAGACTCGATACTATGGTTGCAATTGGTCCCAGCTTTTGTATGATTTTGTTTTGGCTCCTGTAGCTGCTGCATTGATTTCACCTCAATAGCAAGTAGACGTGGCTCATCTGTATCCCAATATACATTTACGGGCATGCTGAAAATTGTAAAAAATAATCGGTGAATATACTTATGCATATCTAATAAAAATTATGGATGGCATACCAAGAATTAGTATTAGTTTCGTTCGAATTATGTGTGAGGTTATGTTCCATCAAAAGATTACGTTCGAAATTCCAACAATATAGAATGGGTTTTGGAACAAAATTGCGATTTGCAATTAGCACAGCTAAATGGGTGCCAGCTGTGTTGCATTTAACTAAAATCACTTCACCAAAATCATCAAATAAGTCGTAACCTGATTTTCCAGGAAAAATTAACTTAGGATCGTGCCGAGAAACATCATAAGCTTTAACGAAACCATTCATTGTGAAAACACTCAAATAGACACCAGTGAGGTCCATGCCAATTATTTTCCCTAGAAAACCACAAAAAAAATGCATTATTATTATTATTTTTTTTTAATGTGGACTATATAGACAATTCATAATTATTTTTGAATACTCACCTTCATTGTCATTTGCCAAAATTTTATTGAGCACAACGCCACCAATTGAGTAAATCATCACTTCATTTGAGTTTAAACAGAAAATATTCTGATTGTGTATGTGCAGGCCTAAACACTCCGCATTGAATGTCTGTATGAGTTTCACATTTAGATTTGAATCCTTTTCATTGCTGCCCTTGGTAGTGCTGTCATCTGTATATGCCTCAATCCTAAAGTCATCCACCTTTTGCACCTTCTCAATGTTATATGCAGATATAGCTCGACCGTTACTAATGATCATATTTAATTGATTAAGTGCCAAGGCAATAATTACAAAATCCGTTTGAATGAGCGCATGCTTGCCGATCGCGTGCTCAAGATAAATAGCTTTTGCATTACGCTGAACTGCCCACAAATCGCGGGTGTAAAATGATAACAAAGGTTGTTCCTGTAAAAGTAATAAATATACATTTAGTATTACATCGTTTGTAGATATTGTCAACTTCCACCTTGAGCACGTAAACGTTTGAAATGCAGTTGATCAGCATACACGGCTTGGCCAACTCATTGAATCCCCACATGCATTGTTTAACGGCGCCGCGTACTGTCGATATGTTAGTCAACTGCCACGATTCCTCAGGCATATCGAAAACGCCTACACGCCGCTTCCAAGTGTAAATGTTGCCTTGATTGGTACCGGCACAAAGAGTCTGGTTGCTTGTGCTGTACGCAAGGCAAGTGAAGAGCTCGTTTGTCGGTTGTGTGAGTTTATGCAATTTGCGGCTGTTTAGTGTAGATGAGGACTTTTCGCTCGTGTCATTGCTGAAAACATTTGTACTGGCAGAGTTACCGTCGAGGCTAATCGAGGATCCTAACACAGAAATTGCTACAAACAGAAAATAATGAAAGTCATTTGAAAGTTTCAAATCGAAAAATATTCATGTATGAATATATGTATATCACCAGTACTAGGCAAGTCCATTTTCAGTAGATAGTTATCGCTTTTTTCGATATCCCAAATCCGTACGCTTAGATCACCTACAATAGACATTTATAATTAATTTATGGATCGTTAACAGATATTGTGCAAAATACAAATAATTTCTTCATTCAACCGTTATATGCAACACTTAAAACTAATCGACATAACTGGAGGATTCTATATATCAAAACTATCAGAATGATCGGAAGCGAAATCGTTTTAGACCTTCTATGGACACTCTTAATACAATGGTGAAAAAAAGCAAAAGATAGCCTGCTAAGTAATATGTAGAATCGGTTCACAATTTCACCAATGAAAATCTTTATTCCACCTTTTTATAATAAAGTTTTGAAGAAACATATAATTTGTTGCTCCGCAATTAAAAATTGTATGTCTGTGCATACGACTTATGCAACTCACCGGTTATAATTGCCAAGCTATTTCCCGCCCATGAAATAGCACCGCCCTTGCCAGATAAGTTCCCGCTCAACTTAACTCGATCCAACTCAGTTAATATACCCGTCGACTCCACCAAATACAAAGCAATTGTCATGTCCTCCATCAAACAAATAACGGCATCTCTAAAACAAATATACGTATGTACATATTAAGATATTCTAGCGAAAGTGGGTGTAATGACTTTAAAACAGAAATCTCACTTCTTAGGGTGCCACAGCATTTGCATGATTGGCACGGTATTATTTTTGAGGACCTCTGTACAGGCGCCACCCTGATTTATGTAGTACATTACACCGTTTTGCGTACCCACATAGAAACAGTGGTTATCTTTGACACCTGCGTGAATCATACTCCTCGCCGCTGTCCGCGGTCGCCAGTTAGTTAGCGTATCGAGTGCCGCATCATCGCCTGCCACTGCCGCCTTGGCTAAATTTACTATTTCCTCACGCACCTCACTCTCAATAGTCCGTCGAAAGGTGACATGCAGCAGCACATCACGCAAATCATGTGAAAACATTGTTAAAAATTGATACTGACCATCGCAACGCCAACCCGTGAGCAGACCCATCGAATCGGCGGTAACCATACGTCCACCTTGTTCGCTAAAGTCCAACAACACTATGGGCGCTTTATGTGGGCCGTGAACACTAGCGAATTCACGATGGCCCGCAAACCAAACATGTATATCACCATTTTCCCAGCCGGTGGCCAACAACACTTTTTCGGGATGCCAGGCTAGTGCTGAAACCTGCGATGTCGGATGTACCGGATAGGTGACATCGCGTTGAGGTTCACCCTATAATTTAATTGTGACGTAATATTGCAATAAAAGTGTAAATCGATATGTATGCTCACCGAATCTGTGAAAATTGTTATAGACCCGCCACGCTCCTGGCTGTAGGAAGCTACAGCAAATAGTGGTTCAGTGAGGTGCCAATTTCCGATGGTGCTAACTGCATCGAAGTCAAGAAATTCCACTTTGGTGTCAAAATAAAGCGTCATTACGAGTATTTACAAACAAATTTTATTCCTTTCGGTGCTTAGTTGGATATTAATCGAACAAAGCTCATAGAACCAAACAAATGCGGTTGCCATGGAACCTCTGTGCTTCTAAAAGAAAGGAAAACAAATAAGAATGCAGAATAGTTGGAAACTCAACAAAAGCAAATGGCGCTATATACAAAAGCTTTGGTAACCTTTGAAGGGATAACCTTACTTATTTCACATTCTTTATTGAAAGTATTTTTTCAAAAAACAAGTATTTTTTAATGAATTTTTTTCTATCAGAAATGTTTACAATATGCAAACATTTTTAGCAACTTAAAAGTATAAACTAAATAACTTTGAAACCGCAGATTATTCAAACATTTTTTAAGGTTAGATTCACAGCTTCAGTTTGAGGTTAAGAAGTCATACAAACAGTGCTTTCAAATGATATGTCTTCATTTAATATTTTCATATATGTATATCGTATTATAAGTTTCCGTATCTATGCCTAAATAAAATTCACTTATGTAGATAATCTCGCTTAAATCTGTTACAGATAGAGTTGATTGAAAGCCAACTAGAGTTCAATTTTAAATGTTATAAGCTTACAAGAAAAGTGCGAAGATATCAAAACCTAAAATAATATAATTTTAACACAAGTAGGCTAGCACTGATTTTGAAAAAGAATTTTAGGTAAATTAAAAATATATAAATAAATATCGTCAAATTTGTCATTACGGACAGTCCTTATACCCGTACACCTCCCATAACCGGACAAATTTCATGAAAACAACGTTTATATAATATTAATATTTTCATGCAAAACCAATTTCTATAACCGGACATGAGTGCGTTCTAATGAAAGGACAGGAACACTACATATGTATATAGATAATATTTCGTTCAAATTATCCCTGATAAAGTTCCCTTTTTCTGGTAATTCTTATTAATTTGTGAAACAATACGCCTAATGATCACGTGAAGCAAATTGACTTGCACTGGCGCCATATGGTTCACAGTGGCTCAACGAAAACTAATAGGATAATTGTTATTTATATTCTCGTGCCTGACATTGGCTCGCATTTATTAGTTCAGTAGAAATATACTTATGTATGTATGTAATTCTGAGTTGCAGCTTTTGCCAAAAACACTGCGAAAGTGGGTGTCCGGTTATGAGAAATTTCCCTCTATATACGTATACGTATACATGTACATTTTTTTTTTTTCAAATATATATTTTGCCTTATTTTTTTTTCTCTCAAATTTTTATTAGGAAAATATATAAATGAAAAAAATGCTCCATCAATATTACATTGTACCAAATTCTCAAAAATTAAACTAGTATTTTTTTATTTATCCAAGTCTTCTCATAGCATCTCTCATAGCTTCACATATATTAAATATGCTAAATATTATACACTTTTGGAAAAATATGCTCAACGCTCAGAAATGTAAGTGGTTTTTAATTAGCTTTTACACACACTTTTATCGATACATTTGTATGTACATATGTTTGCATGTTTAAGTGTAATGTACATATGTAGAATTAATTTAAACGCTTTTAATTTACTCAAGTGGTACATACATACATATATACAAATGTATGTACATACGTATTTTCGATTGGCCTAGCATAAATTGCAACGGTACATACATACATATATGCAAATTTTCGTATTCCTGTTTGAGAAGTGGTCGACCCATTTGAGTTTAATATTATATTTCACCAGAACAGGCTAATTGCTATATACATACATAACTCATATTTGCAAGGAATTATATAATATTCGCATATATGTAGTTTCCATACATATTAGCAAATGTCGCACATTTCCTATTCCTGGAAATACAGATAAAAATATTTATTACAATAAAACAAGCACAAAACAATAGTGTACCCATATAGGCATGTAGGTATGTATGTATGTTAAGCCACGTCATTTATCACTTATGCATGTTATCTATTTAAGCCTTAAATAGTATGTATAAGTAAACGCGCAAATATTTATTTAATGTATTTTTTTTTTTTTTGTTAAATGCAATCATGCTTAGCCCACACAAGTGGGTATGTGTGTGGGAGTGGTTTTTGATAATTACCGCTTTTAAATGGTTTTGATTTTGAAAATTTTCCGTACACGCAGGTGATGATTACCAAATGATCGCCATACACATAATTGCAAAAAAAGATAAGTGTGTATATATGTATGTCTAATTAGTAAGTTAATACTTTTAGCTACACATTTCCTAAATTACTTTTATTTGTAAAATTTTTTTCTAAGCAAACGGGAAATATTTAACTTTTTACTTCATAGTCCATGATTGATTGTAGATCTGTTTAATATCCGGTCAAAATTTGTTTTTCATAGTTTATTGTATACTGTAAACTATGATAAATAATAGTTTAAAAAAATGTTCAAAAAAATTATATCTATGTACGTGCAAATTTTTAAAATATTGCATTATGGTTAAAAAATATCCATTTTTGAAGATATCCCATAAATTTATACACTTGCGCTCAATAAAAATGCAGCAGCACTTTTGTAGACAATCTTCAGCTATATAACCGTAAAATTGAAAAAATTTAACCTAGATTAGGTAGGCAATGCGAGGAAAATTATTTTTGTATGAAATTGGGTTGCACACTGTTCAGTTATAATTGTATTTCGGTTCTGTAAACTAATTTTATGGATAACTAATTTACACTATGTGACCAAACATATAAAAACTGCTCTAATATTCTAACTTTATAAACAAATTACTCATGTGAACTTATTTTAATTATATTTGGTGGTGAGTTTTTATTGACCGCAAGCGTATGTATTTATAAAGATTTTATTACAACAGAGTACCCAACTCCCCTGATTTGTCAACACTATTTGTGAATTAAAAAATAGACGTTTGGTCTATTTCTGGTATATATAGTATAGGGCATTTACTATTCACTATTCAGCCAGATGTAGGATAAAATTGCAGGAACATGGCAAAATCACGTAGTCGCCATTAAGTGTAACATATACCCATTGGTCGGTTATTTCCAAGATACATACCGCAGAATGACCAAACTTATACCTTCAATTTCTTATACTTCCACAATAAAGAAGAATTAATAAAAGGCTAAAAATTGATTTTTATACTAATTATCTTTAATTAACACATTTTCACAAAAATAAGCGATTTCGAGCTTTATAACAATTTTGCTCTTTTAACATTCCTTCCTTAACATTTATAACATAACCCACATTGTATTAAAACACCGGCATTAGTACGATTTTTTAGGCAACTTGTGTGTTATACATATGTACATATAAAAAAGTACTGGAATTATTTTGTGGTAGTGAGCATATAGATTTTCTTAATACAAATTGACATCGATCTTTTAACATGTTTATAGTTAATTTTTATTTTCGAATAGTTAAATTAATTATTTTAAGTTGTGGAACATGTGTACTGCATTAAATGCATCATAGTGAATGAAATATGTTGCCATGATTGCAGCAGTAGAGGCGCGGTAAAATGACATCATACGACATCTATGAATGTACATACTCATTTGCTTTAAAACAATTTATACTTGCATATGCAATAAGGTGCAGTAATCCAGTGTGCTTATATTATTTTACTGACCCTTTTTCTCCTCAGCGGCTGGAGCCGTCACAGCCTTACTCTCAGGATTCAATTTGTACATGGCATGATTGAGCACCGTTGCGAAGCTCAACCAAGCAATGTATGGAACGAACAATAGACCAGCCACTTTATTTACCCTATAGAAGAGTATACCACAGGCTGTGGACGTTGCAGTCAAAGCAATAATATCGATGAGCCCCTAGGTGAAAAGTGAGAAACATGTAAATATACATATATTTTAGCTATGAAAATTATTAATAATAAGTCCAATCTTTTAGTAACCATTTTTTTGAACTGTATAGTGCTCATCGCTCGTGTAAATATCTAGAAATAGAAACTACTGGTATATGTCATATGCGCATTTATAATTAGTGATATGCACAGTACAGTTCTAGAAAATGTTATTTGTATAGTCAGTTAGACTTTTTAATACTCAATTTCAAACGTTACGCAACTTACGCCTTTGATATTACGTTGTCCAAAGAAAATTGGAGTCCATGCCCAGTTGAGTGCCAACTGTGTACCGTACGCAATGAGCGGTAACTGCGCCTCACCGCTGAAGCCGCCACCATCGCGCCACACTAGATATGAAGCATAGCCCATGCCTGAATAAAGCGATGTCCAGACCGGCGCAAATATCCAGTTTGGTGGCCGGTATGATGGAAAATTCAGATTCTTGTACCATGTTTGTATATTTTTTCGCGTTATTATGCCGTTGATGACACCACCAACGTTTGGGAGCACAACTGCGCCTATGATTTTTAGCACATCACTCATTTTTCTGCAGTTTTATGAAATATTTTTGTTTTATTTGACACTTTTTTATATTTTTAAACTTTAGCCGCTTGTTTCTTTAGCTGCTTTTCTTTACGAATTACCGAAGTGAACTAAACTATCAGCTGTCGGTTTCATACTTCACGCGGTGGGTTGTCGTTGTGATATGTCTACGAGCCCACCGCCACGTCCCTCCATCTGATAAACACTTGTAAACTCTCGGTTTTCTCTCTCTATATGACCGCTTAGTTGGTACATCTGCGTGTGTACATACATACATCAGAATGTTTTTAGTATGTATGAACAACTCTATCAATATACACGCTAACGGCGGACGCACCTTTTTGCTTTGATTTTATATGTCCCTGTATATATACATAAGTATGTTGACACTTATAAACTTATCGCCTATAATCTCAATAATAGTGTTTTGCCGGTTGAAAAACTGGTTAATATTATTAAAAGCTGTTTAGCATATTCTCTTGTTTTTCTCCCGAAATGAGTTCAAGTTCCACATTCCTATATATTGGACTAATTTCTTTCATTTCCAACAGTTCGAGGTGATCTCAAAGCAATAAAGAAAAATTTTAATAAATCCACATACATATTTACAATGTTTATAAGTTTGTATGCCTATATGGGGTAGTGTTCTTGTCAATAAACAATAATTATTATTTGTACATACTTATGTATGTCTGAATGTATGTAACTGCTCTTGAGTTTAAGCCGTTATTAATTTTGACAGCAGCGGTTAGTTTCAGATTAACACAAAAAAAAACACTAAGCGGCAATATCCTCTAAATGTTCACATTTTTTAAATCTAATGAAATCTTTCCATTCCAATCTATGAGGAACTTAAAAATTTATAAGCATTAAACACTAAAATTAGTTTCAGTAATACAATTTATTTTCAGTTATTAATTTAGAATTACATTTTGGTTCTTTACAACACCTAAAACTAAGCAAACTATAAACAACCAAGAATATATCTAAATCGATGTCCAAAAATCAAATAGATGAGGAACCTATTTGAAAACTATGTGTTTCCTTCTTGCATCGTATATTTACTGAAACATTTTCTTGTTTTTATTTTAAGAAACGCTAACTTTAAAACGGTGTTAGTGGTGAAAACTGTTTTAGCATATTAGTATGAATATTTTTTAGCATGAACATATTAGTATGAATATTGTATATGTGATGTAAAGGCGTTTATGATAGCAGGTTAGTATAATCTGTTGAAATAATGTTTAAGAATGAATACAAAAATTAATGAATTCATGAATGAACCATCAAAGGAGCTTTCAATAAATAAAAATTCATAAAATGCAAATGCAATAGCAAGTTAAAATATTCATTGAGAGTAAGTCATAAAAGCATGAATGAAAGTAAGAACAATGCAACATAATTAAACTCAACTAAATCTTCTCATCATATTGAGGGAGAAGTTTTATTATTTCGAAAGGGATGGTTTGTCCAATGTAGCAGTATTTTCAGTTGTTGGTGACGAGGTTGGCGGCGTTGTTGGTACTGATTTTGTTTCTACCAAAGCTCGGGGTTGTTCAGCTACTGTTTGCGTACCAGACACCGTACCTTTTACGTTAATTTTTTGCTGTTTTCCACCAGTGTTTGCATTTGTTTTACTTGCTGCTGGCGGTGTGTTTGCTTTCTTAGTAGTGCCAGGTGTTGTCCCGGTATTTCCTGTATTAGGTCGTGCAGATTTAGTACTTGCTCCCAATGTTGTCTTAGATTTTGCTGATGTATCCGTTTGTTGTTGTTTTTGCGGTGAATTTGCCTTTTTTGCTGCTGAATCAGGAGCCGCCTTTGTAGCGGGAATTATTGGCTGCTGTTTGTCAGTTATTCCTTTTTCGGGTGACAACTTCGACGGTGTGTTTGTCGTCGTTGGCGTTATTGGGCTTGTTGGTGTAGATTTGTTGTTATTCGTTGGCTTTGATTTAACTTTTGATGTTTGTTGTTGTTGAAGCTGTTGCCCCGGTTGCGGCTTCGTTACCAACTTTAATTTAACATCGCCTGTTGTAGATGGCTTCGGCTGTTGTTTCGTTGTTTCGTTCGAGTTCTTAATATTTGTGGTCTGTTTTGGTGGTGATGCCTTTTGTTTAGAGCTTATTGATATGCGCGCAGGTTTTTCATCAGCAATTTGACGTTGAACTGATACATTGCCAGACGATGATGTTGATAGTTCAGGAATAATGGATCCTTGGTCTTGCGGTTGACACAATTTCTCCTCTTCAACGGTAGTGCTTGAATCTAATTGTAATTCTTTTACATCTGCTTTATTTAATATCTCTGACTTCTTAATATCCTTCATTTCTACATTTATAGTATTGTTTGGCGAGGATAAGACTGCAGCCGGTAGTATTATCGGGGGTTGTGACTGTAGTATTTCGGCCATTGATGGCTGTTTGTTTGCCGAATCTATAGCAATCAATTTTTCATTATTCACATCGTCGATCTTATTATTATTGGCAGGTATTTGCGATGTGGGCAAAGGTATTGCCGGTGGCAGTGATTGTACTATCTCAGCTAATGTAGGCTGTTTCGCTAATTGTTCGCCTAAAGTGTCACCCTCTGGCGTAGCAACCTTTTGCGATTCAAGTATCTGCGCATTGGGGATCTGTTCCACTACTGTCATACTTTTATCATTGTTTTCGCCTACTTTCGGAAGAATTGTATTTGCTATTGATGGACTGTCTGCAATGATCTCTTTTTTAACACTAGGTAATATTTCTTTAACAATAATAGCACCCTTTACGTCTGAATCTTTGTTTAATGATTCTACATTACTATCAAGATCTTGAACAACTTCCAAGCTTGTTTCAGGCAATGGGCTTTGGGACTTTAGATTGTCGGTATTCAACTCTTTCTCTTGTGTTTTTTCAACAAATGTGTTTGTAGCTTCTAGCTCCTCACTTAGCACGGATTCAATCGTTTTTTCCACCGCTTCCTGTTGATCAGATGGAAGTTCAGGTAGCGACTCTTTTTTAATAGTTTCCTCTGACATGTTATTCAAATTTTCTATCAGAATATCTTTAGCAATTTCATTTACTATCTGCATCATCTTCTCGCTAGATTCTAATGATTGTAAAGCAACAGTTTTGATGGATAAGTCTGGTGGTTGTATATCCGTTTCGGCTGGCTTTCCGGTTTCTATAGTGGGTTTTATAGATAATATATCTTTGTAAGTTTTTTCAACCTGTTGACTTTCCGGTTTTTGCTTATCTACCTCTTCCGTTACAATTTCTTGCTGACTTTTGGAAGGCTTTCCCTCTTCATAATCTTTAGCCACAGAATCAGATTTCTGTTGCTGATTCTCGTCCTGCTTAGTTGACTCTGGAAGAGGTTCAGCTTTTTTGGATTCTTTTCCGTCATCTGCCAAAACTTCCTTCACTCCTTGTGAGCTTTTAATTTGAGCGTCTGACTTTTTTTGATTACCTGATGCCTCTTTAACATTTTTTTTAGTGCCTTCAGATTGTTTTTCATTGCTTGTCTTTTCTTTGGATGATTTTAATATTTGTTTCTCGTCCTGCTTACCTGATTTTGGCAGAAGATCCGCTTTTTTCAATCCTTTCTCAGTATCCGTTTTTTTCTGGCTTTCTTGATTTTGTTGTTTTTGTTGAGGCTGTTTATTTTTTTGTTTTATTGGCGACTCATTCTTTTGTTGTTGTTGCAGGGGAAGTTTTTGTGTCTGATTCTGATCGTCTGACTGTTGTTCAATATTTACTGCATCTATTGAATCTATACTCGTCTTGGTTTGTTGACTTTCATCTTGTTTTTCGATATTTTTTTCCTCTTTTTCTTTTAGTCCCATTTGTTTTTCCTTCGCCTTTGTTGTAGCTGGTAGTTCTGCCTTCGCCGACTTTTGCTGTGATTGTTTTGTTTGCTGGTTATCCCCATTATTCTTAACATTTTTTGATATTTCAGTTATTTGTACTGGCTTTTCCGATTCGATGACATCAGTAACATCATCTTTACTAGATTCGTCAACTTCTCTGTTGCCGTCTAATTTTAATGTTGTAGTTTTTGAAGCAATTTCATCAGGTTTCTTATTATCTTTAATGGGGGTTTGACTCTTATTTTCAAGCTTAGACTTTTGCCTGGAAGGTTCCTGTTTTTGTTGTGATTTTTTTTCATTCTTCTTTTGTGTCTCTTTATTTTTTCCTATATCATTTGTTGATTTGATATTTAGCTTCTCAGTTCTATTTAAGTTTTCTTTTTCTGTATTTATTTCATGTTTTTTAATATTAGTTTCATTTTCGTTCTGTATTTCCAACTTTTCGCTTGATTTTACATTTAAATTTAAACTTTCCAACGGTTGCACATTGTTTCCCTTTTCATTACCCTTAGCTTCCGATAAGAGTGGAAACACTGCAGCCGATTCTCCTTTGGTTTCGGTTTTTTCAAGTGCCGGTTTTTCATTAGTAGTAGTAGTTTGCTCTCCCACTTTCATTGCCTCTATTTTAGCCACCTCATCGAAGTCACTCACCAACATAGGTACATCATCTTCTTCTACAACGCTATAAAGCATATTTGTGCTCGCAGTCGCATCACTACCGCCCATAGTTCCCGCCGCTTTTTTTGTACCCGTCATTGAATTAGCGAACATGCGCAGCTGCACCACCGTCTCTTGACCCAGCTGTGGCAATATCTCCGGCAACATTTCTACAATTTTCTTTGTCTCTCCATGTCCGGTGACAGCGAAAGTATTTGCAGAGAGAGATGCTTGCGCTTTAGGATTATTAAAATGAATAACGGTTAGATCGTCTTTGATTATGTTCACTTCTTCAATTCCCGGAATGGTACTAACGGATAACTTTTTTAAAGAACTTTGCAACTTTTTATCATCCGTAGTGGCAGTCTGGTGCATAACCTTCTTCTTACGACGGGCTGTGCCCTTGCCTCCTATGCGCACTTGTGATTGCAGCCGCCTCAATTTTTCCACATTCATCTTATATGAATGCAATTTACGTTTGAATCAAGTTAATACAGTCTGAAAACGCCTACTTTTAATTAGGAATTACATAAAATCTGACATTTTTTCTTCCAATCTTACCCTCACACCAAAAATATTATTCTGCTGCTGTAAAACTCGTGGCTGCAACAACGACTGTGGTATCGACGACTATTCAGCCAAACTCAAGGCCCAAGCATGCAAATGGTCGAGCATTTCGAATTTTGCATTCTTACATACACAGTTCGGCAATTGTTGCCGAGCAATACATCTGCCTCAGAGTAGCAGGTATATTAATATCGCAAATTTCTTTGCAAAAGATATAAAAAATTCTCACATCACATAGCAGACATGCACACATCGTATCATTGTGCGCTTAAAAATAAACATAAACCCCACCAAGAACGGAGCATTTTAGCGATTCTTGCCATTAACCATACGGCTTATTACATATTGTGTCTGTTTGAGACTGAAAAACAGAAGCGACTGACAAAAAGTGCACTGCAACATGGGATAGAGTGGGTAGAAATATGCAACAAAAGTATATATTTTAATGCGCTCACAGTGGAAAAGTGGAAGAAGACGATTTGTTTGCGTATAATGCAATTGCAATGTGAGAATTTTACGTCTCTTGTAGATAAGTTTTTCCTAACTTTAGAAAAATGCACGCATTATCTTCATGGAAACAACCTCAGTTAATGTGTTAGTATAGAAATTTTTGCAGAAAACATTTTTTTTTTCAAATATTATTTTTCTTGTTAAAAATCTTCACACCACAGTCATTTCTATGTTAACCTGGTGTCGACCTGGTGCACCATGCAGAGTAGAGACAATTCCCACAACCAGGACAGACATTTCAAAAACTAGTTGGGAAATATTTTCTCCCACCTATACCTTCCCATTTATATTTATGGCCAATACTACTTTCTGAAAACAATTGTTGTGAATTATAAAAATATTTTTTTATTTATCAAAATCAATGCCTTTCTTATTCCCCAATTTAATCATCAACAAATATCATTAATTACAAATACCTCTTCTATTGTTCCAAACTTTCAGTTTCTTTAGCCAAATGTTTCACCTTCTCCCATTGGGATTCCATTAATTGCAATGCCGTTTGAATTTGTAGTAACAATTTCTCTTCATTGTTCATCTCTATGCTTATTTCTTCATATTTTGCATTTTCAATTTTCAACGACGCTATCATTACAGAGTTCTGTTAGGAGAAATGAGAAATTCACAACAATATTTAAAGGAAATCAATATCCAGCTCACCTCAAGAAATTTTTGTTTCATGTCTGCTAACTCTTTGTCTGCATTCATTTCATCTTCTTCAGTATATTGCTTGGAATGATCGTAATCTGTCGCCAACAGAACATAATCCGGTATAGAAAAATTCTTTAAGTCCATTTTCTCAATAGCTGTGAGGTTTTGTTCCATGTCACTAAGCATTTTGCTTTTCACTTTTTCTTTCTGCTCTTGTAAAAATACGGTTGTATCGTCATTACCCATGGATAATTTGTTCACCATTGATTGAAGTGTCAGTGATAATATCTTATTCAAATAATGCCGCCCTGCATATAGTTGTTTGATATGACCTTAATTTATTATATAAATGGAAATACTTACGCTCTAACGAAAACTGTTCTACAGAGAAATTGAAATGCTGTATTTCATATTCGCTTTTTTCCATTTTGAGTTAGTTTGTGAAATACAAGTTAAATAAAAAACGTCCTTAATGTTACTCTTAAAACAACACCAAATCAAATGTTGTGGCCGTTCAGTGGATGCAAAAATGAGGTTGTTTAGTTAAAGATCTATGATTGTTTAAGATCTGTATAAACAAAGTGGTGCACATCTATTTGATGAAATTTGACAGTTTCATAAAGGCTTATCTACATTATATTAATTTTCATACTAAAATAAGTGTTTAATAAAATTTGTATTTACTATCTTATTAATTCAAAATGACAGTAATTCTAGAATAGAATATGGTTCCCAATTGTTTTTTACCAAAAATATTCTCTATCTGTTAGATAGTATTTATAAACAAGTCAAATCAATGGTACAAGAGCAGTCAATTCCAGACGGAAATATAAAATAATCTAGAATCTAAAAGGCGTATTTAGTTAGTTATTTTCATTTAAAACTTCATGATTTTTGGGCGCAATGTGGGGAATGTCGGAACCAGAAGAAAACAATGAAAATATCGGTACTAATCTATATAATAGTTATATTTAATTTTGTTACAAATAAATAAAAAAAAAAACATTCGAATAAACCAGTTTTAAGATAACTACTTTGCGTATTATTTTATCGAGTAGTTTTGAACACGTCATATACTTCACATAAGCGCACCCTAATAGCACTGCTGAAATGCATATTATTGAATAAGATTATGTGGCAATGATGTTTTGAGTCCGGCGGCACGTGTTTGTTTGTTGTTGACAATCACTCCATTGATAACTACCAAAAGTACAATTCGACAAACTGTTTTATAAAAATATGTCCAAACGACAAAAAATAGAGGAAGTAGCGGAAGTGGACGATGGACGTACTGTTCAAGCACGACTCGTATCAGATACTGGAGAGGAGGCAGGCCCTCCAATAGATTTACCTATTACAGTCACCGTGGAGCAGCTAGGTCTTATTTGTAATGCGTTATTAAAAAATGATGAACCGACACCATACCTATTCTTTGTGGGAGAAGAAGAGATTAAAAAAACTCTTAACAGCGCTTTGGATTTAAATTCAATAGACACTGAAAATGTAATCAAAATTGTATATCAACCGCAAGCTGTGTTTAAAGTTCGACCAGTAACACGATGTACAAGCTCAATGCCAGGTCATGCAGAAGCTGTAATTTCAATTAGCTTTAGCCCAGACGGCGAACATTTAGCTAGTGGATCAGGTGACACAACAGTGAGATTATGGGATTTGACAACCGAAACACCACATCATACATGTGCGTTGCACAAACAGTGGGTAATGTGTGTTGCTTGGTCGCCTGATGGAAAAAAGTTAGCAAGCGCTTGTAAAGCAGGAAATATTATATTATGGGACCCAACGAATGGTAAACAAATCGGTCGAACATTAGTCGGTCATAAGAAATGGATAAACTGTTTGAGCTGGGAACCATATCATCAGAATCCCGATTGTCGCCGATTAGCCAGTGCCGGTACGGATGGAGATTGCCGTATTTGGGACACCGTGTTGGGACATTGCATTCTAAATATATCAGGGCACTCTAGTTCAGTAACCGCTGTACGATGGGGTGGATCTGGGCTTATTTACACTTCGTCTAAGGATCGTACAGTAAAGATGTGGAGGGCAGATGATGGAATACTATGCCGAACATTTTCTGGACATGCTCATTGGGTAAATAATATTGCGCTGAATACGGATTACGTTTTACGAACGGGACCGTTCCATCCAATAACTGATCGTAAAAAGAAATATTCAGAAATTGAAAGTAAGTATCAAAACCAGTAAGTTAAAATAAATTCGTATCATACAGAGAAAACTTAAATGAGTGCAACCAAATATTTTTAGAGAATGAATTGAAAGAAATGGCTTTACAAAGATACAATCAAGTTTGCCCCGATGGTGTTGAATCATTAGTATCGTGTTCCGATGATTTCACGCTTTATCTTTGGCGTTCAAATCAAAATAAATGTGTAGAACGAATGACGGGTCATCAAAATGTGGTCAATGATGTTAAATACTCACCTGATGTTAAGCTCATTGCATCTGCCTCTTTCGACAAGTCAATTCGCCTATGGCGCGCTCAAGATGGCAAATTTATAACTACATTCAGAGGACATGTTCAGGCTGCTTATACACTGGCATGGTCAGCAGACTCACGATTGCTGGTGAGTGGTAGTAAAGATTCAACTCTGAAAGTATGGAGCGTTCAAACGAAAAAATTAGCACAAGAATTGCCGGGTCATGCAGATGAGGTTTTCGCTGTGGATTGGGCTCCGGACGGGACACGAGTGGCATCTGGTGGCAAGGATAAGGTGGTGAAATTGTAAGTTTAAGGAAAACTTACTGTCAAACAGTAACAGTTTTTCGTTGAATGCATACTTTATTATTGTTATTTTAAACCTTATAAACTTTTGTTATTTTTTACAGATGGGCTTATTAGGATACATCCAGAGGAAGTATATAACGTGTATAAATAGTCTTAAAAGGAGTATTCGTATCGTAGCAGTTTCTATGAAAAAGTGAACGTTTTATTATAAGATTAAATAAACCAAATAAGAAGATTGTTAACCTATTTCTTATACAAAATCAATAATGTTGTTTCAAAAATGATTTTAATTTATATAGCTATGTTGTCTTATTCCCTTTAGGGAGATGACTTTATAGAAATGCTCAATTATATATGGAAGTGTGCCCATACATTTTTTTTTAAAAGATTGATACATACTCGTATTTACATTTTTTTATACTTATGTTGATATAAATGTGATTATTGTTCAAAGTAAAAGTTTTTTATGGGCATAAAAATATGGCTCCAATCAATATGAGTTAATAACGTAAACTTACAAAGACGTTTCCTTAAGGTTTCTTAAAGCTGATTCTAAACTGTTAGATTCTTCAATTTCATCACTGAAATAGCGAATCGGTACTGCGCCACGTGATTGCAGAGCCCGTTCTGCCGCCAGAAATCCCAACGCTACACAATTTTTCATGTCATAGCCTCGTAAAAGTGCTGTTATGTAACCGCTTGTAAAACTATCACCTGCCCCTGACACATTTTTAATGTTTTCTACTATAGGTGCTTTGTAAAACCGAAGTGCGTTAACATTTTGTTTACTTTTAGTCATGGGTAAATAAGAGCCAGTTTTTACATCAAACAATGGTTTACCGGATGCAGCTAAGTCACCATTCAAACTAAGTAATACGCCTTCTTGTCCAAGCGTTAGAACAATGCAATCGAAATGACCTTGGACAAGTGTCAGCAGGTATTTGGCTTTCTCCAGTAAAGTCTCTACTGGATCACTGTTGTTAACTTTACTGTGTACTGGAGTTCCCGTGATAGCTTCCACAATGGTATGCAATTCATAAATATTTGGCGATATAATTCGAATCTGTTGTGTAAGGCTCTTGGGTAGAGTAAACGGTTTGTGAGCAATTCGCATATCCGTTGGTTCAAAAAACACTGGTCGCCGATGTTTTTGAGCTAGACGCAGAGCGCATTCCATTGCTTCAAACGAGAGATTGCTATCTATTACAATTATTGGAGCGGAACTTATCTGCTCCTCATATCGTTGAATCATCTCTACCGTAATATTTTGATGAATCTCCATATTTCCTAAAATGATTTTGCAGTCACCAGTTTTATCAAAAAGTAGAGTGCAGAGGGAAGTAGCACATTCTTCATCGACCATTACAGAACTTCTTAAAGGCCTAGGAATCATTTTTAATAAGCTTTTCCCGAGTTGGTCGTCACCAACAATGGAAATAAAGTTTGCTGCGCCATACAATTTAAAAATACCCTCGGCAATGTTGCGTCCAACACCACCCGCTGATTCGGTTGGTTTTGCACAATACGTAGCTCCGTCAAGCACACCTGGAATTTCATCTACCATAGTTAATGAAAGATCTAAAATTGAGGCACCAATCACTAGGGGTGTGGAGACGGATTTAGGTATAGATTCACCTCTGAACGTATAACTTTTACTTCCCCTGGATAATTCACGCGATATTTGAGCAGCAATGCTAGCATTGTTTTTAATCAGCGCAATATTTGCATCTAGACTTTTTCCCTGTGTTATTTTGGCTATTGCGGCCAGCAAATAAGGCGTTACTTGTTTGCCATAAATTCTCTGAAGTTTTGCTTCACACGTTGCTTGTTCGATTGCTGCTTCAATCATTTCTTTATTCGCTGCAAATTGCTCAGGTACAGGTACACCAATCAAAATTCCTGATTTTAAATCTAACTCTTTCAAAGCTTTTATTAAGTCAGCAGCTTCCAATGGTCCATTTAGGTTATATGGAACCTTGCATCCACTATTGCGTGTATAAAAATCAGGAAAATTGCAATCCTCAACTCCATAAGTCGCAACACATACTCCTTGGGTCTCTAAATATTCAAGAGTTCGAGGTATATCCAATATCGATTTAATTCCGCTTGACACTACCGTAACAGGTGTTCGTCCTAACTCCACCAGATCTGCTGATATATCCAATGTAACATGACCATCGCGGTGAACTCCGCCAACACCTCCAGTAGCAAATATATCTATTCCCAACATATGGGCTATGATCATTGTAGCTGCTACAGTTGTGCCTCCACTTCCTCTTGTAGCTACCAAATAAGGTAAATCACGTCTTGAAATTTTCATTATCTCATTACGGGTTTTCTTTGCTATTTTTTCCATTTCCTCTGAGGTAAGACCTACCTTTATTCGACCGTCGACTATTGCAATAGTTGCAGCTAGCGCACCATTTTCAGAAACAAGCTGTTCCACCAACTGCGCTGTCTCAATATTTTGTGGATAAGGCATGCCATGCGTAATGATCGTCGATTCTAAGGCCACAACCGCTTCTCCTTTCTTAAGCGATCGTTGCACTCTGGGATGAACGTCAACGAGTGTTCTAAAGTTACGAAGTGAAGTTCGAAAAACATATTTTGAGCATGCATGCAGAAATGGGGATGTAATGGCCAAAACCATTGTTTAAACACTTTATTTCTGTTTACTTCTATGCAATGCTAAATAATAATATGGACAAACTTTTACGTACTACAAATACCCTTCATGCATGTGCTTATGTGGCTATACGTACATATGCACACTTGCTTAGGAATATATGCACATTGTTCACTTTCCCGCTTCTGTCAAAGAAAGTTAATTGATATTTTACGTAAATTTGCATTGAGCATCCTAATACATTAATTTATGAACTTCATTAACCTTTAAAATAAACTGAACTCTAACACACTTGTTTCCCCTTAAAACATTTTCAGATAATTTTGAATTTATTATTTATCGATTTTAACATCGATAACATGTCTTTAAAGGCGGTGTATCATTCCTTTACGTCAAAGTCAAAAGTGAACAGAAGAAATGTAAAAACAACTCGATGATAAAACTAGCACTGGAGGTATTTAAGTAAACAAATAATATTGTACAAAAATGGCTCTTAAGCTTTCCGAACCTGTGATCAAGGGTCTTCAGCAGTTGGGCACAGATATAAATATAGACATTTCGAAAAAGCTAATAGCAAACACACTGAAACATACACTTTCTCCTGAAGCAAGTGAGTATGTATTTACTTAAATTTAACAGTATTTACGGAATGTTTTCTTTGATAAAGGTGTTCCATCCGTACCGGATATCTACGTAACGAATGCAGATAAAGCGAAACTTAGTGAATATGCTGTAGTAACATTACTAGCGATAGCTACCAAACACGGAACTGATGCTGGGAGTTTGCGAGCATTTTTGGAAAAATGTGAAATCCAATCAACCATATTAGAGGAATTGGTCCGCATCTATGACGATCATCGAAAGGAGCTAACCATTCGTCAATTGCAAATAGGAAGTGATTTTCCACATATTACTGATGTACAATGGCGTATTATGGCGGATGTTCGCTCATCTACTTCTGACTGTAGTACAGGCGAAGTGAGTTTTCATGTAAATCTTGGCCGTTATAATGAAACCAATGGGGAACGAGAAACTATTGTTGAATTCGTATGTAGCACTGAGGAAATGCAATTACTAATTAATAAGTTGAAGGAAATCGAAAGACACTGTGAAAAAGTGGCTACAAAATAAGCACTTAAATTTATAAACCTTGATACAGGAAAACTGTAGACGGTTAAACAACGATTAAAACTTTGCAAAGTAATCACTATTGGTGATTTCATTCCCTTAAACATGTGTAGAAGAATTTAATTAAAACAAAATTTTATTTCATTTAATGAAACTTATAACAATTTTGAATTTACAGTTTATTAGGGCAATGGTAGCCTGCTATACTTGTTCGTCAATAAGCGATTTGATTTGCAAATAATCACATGGCGCATTCGTGTATATGACTCCAGAAAATGTAGCATCGCCCTCTTCGGTGCTAATTACAGTGCAGTGATTCTTTTTTATCAACTTCATATTAATCCCTCTAAATCGTTCGTCAACTTTATACAGATTTTTTCCGTTTGCCCAAGAATAAAAGGGTTTGCCGCTGAATGGATTCATAAAATCAGCCCAATACCCATGCAAGCGAAGCCTTGACGTAATTTCCCGTGCCGCCAAAACAAACTGATCAAACGTTAAAATATTTCAGCATTTTAATTTTAATAATCATAATTTCAATTACCTTTCTTGCGCCTTGCTCGTTATCACCTGAAAAACGCAATGTCATTAATGCTAATTTCTCACTAGAAACAACCTCAGGAGCCGGAAAAAGTTCGTGTAATGACTTTCTTATTAGTGAGGGGCATTCACCGACAGTAAATTGTAGCATAGCAGTTTGTTTTGTATTCTAAAAAATATTTTAAATGAAGTCACATTTGAGTGTCTAAATGGATATATTCATAGATTATTACTTTTCCATCGAAATCGACAATTGACTCCAGTGGTGCTTCTAAATTGATGGTTGTTGACGCACTTTGCCACGCTGGTCCAACTGCGTTAGGAAAATAGAAGCGATTCCCCCGAGGAGCAAGCAATTCCCAATTCGGTCCACATTCGCCACCAAGAAAATCAGAGTCATCTAAAAGAAATAAAAACTTGTATGTTGTCATTGAGATACTACCCATTTTAATATCACCTTCAACACGCGCCTTAGACTTTACCACCTTGAAAACGCTATCAAGGTTTTTGGGGTCACTACGTCGCGAATAATGTGCAGTGCTTGAAACACCCACGATTGGCGTTGACGACGATGGTGGCAGTGATAGCTTAGTAGCGTTATTAGTGACATTTAAGACCCCTCCTCCCCCCCGATTTAGACATCGCAATAGCGAAAGTGACATTAAAATATTTGTTTCGGCTATTTATTGCGTAGCGTTTGTTTTCTTTTCAAAGCATTAATATAAATTTTATTATTTAACTTCTTCTATTGTGACGTTACCATTAGAATCCTTACGATTCGCAATCACTTGATTGTCGTTATAATCCAACAAGCCTTAACAATTATTTTCGAAATGTGGACGAATTACCCAAATCCTGGATATAATATTGCCCTAGCAGGCGTCAAGGATTTCAATTAGTTCTTTAAATAAACACACAATTTGGTCTCGAATATAATTTCGTACTTCGTATTTTCTTTCGCGAGCTTTTTTCTGTCAAATCAAAATTTTCTGATCAGCTGTGCAAAGGGTTGCTATTTCAAATAACCAAATAACGTATTTTTCTCAAATTTACAAATTAAAAATATTCGTTTATGTATTTTCGTAAGAATAAAAAATGTTTTTGTTTGTGTATAGATATGAAATGTTTTATACAAAATGAACAGGATAATTTCCTTCCACTCGTAGGAAAGTCTTGTCCATTCCTTATACAATTTTAAAGAAAAGTATTGGCAGCCCTAAATTATGACATTTCATTTCACGTGCGGTGCATAATATAAACAATGCGGTTTTTGCTTATTTTATTTGTACTTTTAATTTAAAATATTTGATATAAATATTGAAGAGAAAATGTCACGAATTATAGTAAAGCAGTTGCCAAAGAATGTAAGTATGCAATCAAATATTAAATGAGTATGTTAATACTGTAATATACTTGCTATGTTAGATCAGCGAAGAAAAGCTGCGCAATATCTTTGGTACGAAGGGTACAATCACGGATATGCAGCTCAAATATACACCAGACGGAAAATTCCGCCAGTTCTGCTTTATCGGATATCGTAGTGAAGAAGAGGCGCAAGAAGCTATAAAATATTTCAATAACATATGTATTCAAACAAGCCGTATCAAGGTTGAAGTGTGTGCTGCACTTGGCAGTGAGGATAAGCCGCTAGCACGTAGCAAAAATGCTCGAAAAGCTGAGACACAGACTATGCAGAAAGAATTACAAAAGGAAAAGGACGACAAAAATAACGGAAAAAAAGCTCCCAATGTGGTGGATGAAATTATAAGTAAACATAAGGATGATCCTGATTTTCAAGAATTCATGAGTGCACACGATAAAAAGCGCACTTTATGGGCAAATGACGCCGGAGAAGCTTCACAACCTACCGAGCAAGATAAAAATACAACTGAGGAGGAAATCCGTACAGAGGCGAAAGGAACAGAATATGTCGAAGGTGAGAATGAGAACAGTAATGAAGGTGGAGATAGAGATGAAGATGAAGAAAAATTAGCAGAAAAGCCAATCAGTGATCTTGATTACATGAAAAACCTTATGGCAAAATCAACGAATACGAATCATAAAAAAGACAAAACGAAAGCGGGGCTTGATTTGTTTACTATTAAAATGCACAATGTTCCTTACAAAGCGAAACGCCAAGAGATCTTGAAATTTTTTAAACCGTTAAAGCCATATTCTGTACGGCTACCTACAAATGTTCATGGTTTCTGCTATGTCGGCTTTAAGACGGAAAAGGAAATGGTTAAAGCTATGCTCAAAAACAAAAGTTTCATAAAAGGAAAACAAGTGTTTTTTTCCGATTTCACCGAGAAAAACAAAATTACAAAATCGAAAGGAGAGAAGGGGGAGAAAACAACGGATCTTCATAAATTAAAACCAACAAACCCGAAATGGGCTCAACAAGAACAGAGTACACAAAATGAAGAAGGAATAGCTGAATCGGGTCGTATTTTCTTCCGTAACTTGGCTTACACAGTTACAGAAGATGATCTTCAAAAATTGTTTGAAAAATTCGGACCCATTGCTGAGATAAATGTGCCCGTAGATACCATAACTCGACAAATAAAAGGTTTTGGCACAGTTACATTCGTTATGCCAGAACATGCCTTGCAAGCTTTTAACAAATTGGATGGCACCGATTTTCATGGTAGGCTATTACATCTAATACCAGGAAAAAGCAGGGATGACGACCCAAAAAGTGATGAAAATGACCCAGCTCTGTCGTTTAAACAAAAGAAAGCTTTAAAGCTGAAGAAATCAGCGCAACAGAGTGGGAATTGGAATACATTATTTTTAGGTGCAAATGCGGTGGCGGAAATTTTAGCTAAACGTTTCTCCACCACTAAAGAAAAGGTAACATACTCTTATTTATGCTCCAATACTTATTTCCTCTTATGTTGTTTTTTATCTTTATTTTATACACTTAAGGTTTTAGACACAAGTGAGGGCGGTTCCAGTGCGGCGGTTCGTATTGCTTTAGGAGAAACACAAATTGTCATTGAAATGAAAAATTTCCTTGAAGAGAATGGAGTGCGGCTAAGTGTTTTTGATGCCCCTACAGTGAAGCGTTCTAAAACAATTATCTTAGCGAAAAATTTACCAGCTGATACGACAGTGACAGAATTAACGCCAATATTCGCGAAATTTGGCCCAATCGGGCGACTCGTTTTACCACCCAGTGGGGTCACCGCATTGATAGAGTTTTGTGACCCATCAGAGGCGAAACACGCTTTCAAAAAATTAGCGTATAGCAAATTTAAAAATGTGCCATTATACTTGGAGTGGGCGCCGGAACAAACCTTCACGACAACGTTAAATGGAGAACCTATTATTCCCAAACAAGAGGAAGAAGTCAGCAGTCTTAATGAAACGATAACACAGGAAGCCTTGCAAACTGAATCAACAACACAATTAAATGCCGATGGAAACCTCGAAAGCAAAACAGCTAAAGACGAAAACTCTAACATTGAGGAAGATTTAGTGGACGAACCTCCTGAACCAAATACAACACTCTTTCTTCGTAATTTGAATTTCAAAACCGTCCCAGATACGATACACAATCATTTCAAGCACTTAGGACCAATACACACTGTGGAAATAGCAAAGCGGAAAGATCCTAAAAATCCACGTATTCAAGTTTCAATGGGTTATGGTTTCATACAATTTAAGTTGGCTGAAACAACAGAGAAAGCTCTAAAGGAAATGCAATTTACACAAATCGACGGCAATCAGGTGGAACTGAAGCGAAGCGATCGAATACTAAAGTAAGTAATACGAAATCTTTAGTTTTTAGCCATTCAATAATGTTGTTTTTTCATATTTAGAACTTCGTCTAATGTGCCTCGTAAACATTTGGTGAAAACACAACAAACAGGCACAAAAATGCTTGTACGCAATATACCTTTCCAGGCGAAAGAAAAGGAAGTCCGCGAAATTTTCAAGTAAGAATAACAAACATTTGCATGAATATGAATACTCTAATGAAATCCTTTCATCATTCTATAGGGCGTTTGGTGAATTGCGTTCTGTGCGCTTACCAAAGAAAATGACGCCGGGCGCAGACTCACATCGCGGTTTCGGTTTTGTAGATTTCGTTACAAAAAGTGACGCCAAAAAGGCATTCGAAGCGCTTAGCCAAAGTACGCATTTATACGGCAGACGATTGGTGCTGGAATGGGCATCCATCAATGACGACGACGTGGAAGAAATACGCAAACGTACCGCAACTGAGTACTATGCTAGTACAAATAATGTCAAACGAAGTAGAAAATCTGTGTTCAATACTAGCGAACATTTGGAGGATGCTGGTGAAGATGACGAATAAACAGAAGGGAATAAATTTCACAATCAAATTACTTTAATAAGTATGTTTAATAATAATATATTTGTTTTTGTATAACTGCACTACAAAATACATATATTCGTATTTAGATAAACTATAAAGTAAATAAGCATCATATAATTTTACATACAGGTAAAAAATAAATTAAATTGTTTTAGCCTACGTCATTTTTTTATTTATTTTGAATTAATATATTTCTTCGCATCCTTTCAAAAGGGTCGATAAGTAACCATTATAAGGTAAATGTAAGCGACCACAGACTAAGTCATTGTAGTACATTCATTGCTTAAAAATTATTGAAACTAATAACGCTAGATGATTGCCGGAAAAGTGGAAGTCTTTTAGTTGAATAGCAGTAAATTAAGGAAAACGGATAATTAACGGTGGTGTCGAAATGTACACACTCATTGACTTTGAAGTATTTAAACAACCTAATATGGCAACTCTTCAGATCGCTGTTTTTAAATACATATACAATTACTATTGGTGTTGTTGTAACAACTTAAAATTGTTTAGAGAAATGCTATTGAGGTGACAAGTCTGACCGGCTATACATATATCCCCCGTTTACTCATGTAGACCCGACTTGTGTGAAATTTTAAGTTTATTATGGAAACATAATAAATAACAATGTGGTTTTAGAAATCAACTAAATTTAAGCTAATTCTTCTTTAATTAATATGTTCAGCTTTTCATTAAGGTTTATTACCAGGGACCGGTTAAAAAATCATTTAACTTAATTCAAATACAAAAATTAACAATGCAAATGAAACAGAGCACTGTAAAATACATTTAATTGTAGAAACTCCTGATTTTCGGAATAGAGAAATGAAATAAGTATTTATAACATGGAGTACACGAAGATAATTGAGTCTGATAATATGTTACATACTGAATCATCTGCTATATTTATGGACAAGAAAGTTAATGTTAAATTTCCTCAAGTTACGAGACTTGCAACTTCATGATCATTTATCATTTACACAGGGGTAAATAACAGGATTCCAGCGTTATAGTTTTTTTTTTTTGTTTTTTTTTTGATATTGAAAATTATTAGTAATAATTCATAAACATTACGAAACGCTTAATGAGCAGCTAAATGTATTCCTGTTTAAGTATTAATGTGTATATCGTCACATGAAATGCAAAATGACGTATCATCAAAAAATTCGAAATTGAATGTCTTATTGATTCTGATTCACTACTTCAAATTGCATTCATAATATTACATATGTCCAACATTTTGAGGTTCTCACCTCAGATATAAACCAGTTTTAACCAATATAAAATTTTTTTTCCCTCATGTTCCATTTTATTTCGTATTTCATTCATGCCACTATAAAATTCCGAAAATGATGTTACGTTATTTTGCATTTCAGGTGACGATATGTTCTATTGTATTGTTTTTGTAAACTGACAAAATTTTAAATTTTGTCTAACTTTTAATAAGCTTCCGTGATAGTACAAGCAGTGCAAATCTATGGTATGGAGCAGTGTAGATAGATATATTTATAATATTTCGATACTTCCAGCATCATTAGAGTGCGCTTTAATCAATACTTTTCTTTTGTTTTGTTTCATCTGTTAATATTGTATATGTATCGACTATAAAAATTATATTTTTCGGCACACATCTGCCAAAAATTCTCTCTTGCTGCATACACCCTAGGGAAACTTTTATGCGCCATACAATTGCAATGTTCTTAATTTCTTTGATTCATTTTGTTTTTTTTTTTTGCAATATTTCGTAAACTCTTCCGCTTCTTTCACCATTTGCGCAATAGCGAATTGTCGACGTTTGCACCGTTTTGCATATGCCTGTATAAATACAATGGAAGCTACGTAGTTATAAGAATAATTTCTCTCACGCAGGTTATGCGTATGCATACAAAGGCCCTTTGCTTGCTACAAAAATATATGCATTTTACAATATTTCTGATTAGTCACTTTCACTTTGCCTATGAGTTAATATTTTAATCCTTTTTAATACGCGCCTGCAGGAAGCAATAGAGTATGCCTGCTTGGGCCATGACATCTACGGTACTGGAGGCTAGCAAGTCTTTCTGTTTAGCTTGCGTTTGACCGGGCCGCAGTAACGTCGGACCGAAGACCATAGCTAAATTGTGCAGCGACATTTTGTTGTCAGCCTCCTGATGATGTACCCTAAAATTGAACGACGCAAACAATTATTGAGAAGACCTTTTTGCTTCTACCATTCCATGGATTTTAAATACATGTTTAAATTTTTTTTCAAAATGATTGTACATACCGAATTAAGTGATCCAATATATGATTTATAGATGCTTTATTCGCCTGTGGCAATTCTTCAAATACTTTTATGAGTTCATTTATACGCGCCGTCTCGTTGTTATTACTGAAAGCGCTGAACGTTTCAAAAAATTTCGGATAGAGAGCATCGGTAAATAATGCCTCGGGTAACTCTCGCAGATATGACTTCAAAATACCCGTAACTGAGTGTATATCCACATCTTTCAGCAGCTGTTCAGCCTCGTAGGCATCTTAGAAGAAAAGCAAACAGAATTAGCAATAGTTTTCAACAAAATTGGTATTACAGATCACATACTAGTTTCGAAAGACTTCTTCAATTTGGCCAAATCGGAAGCGGAGCCACTCACGCGATAAATCCCCACTTCAGACATGCCGCGTCGTTCTACTTCACGGATGCAGGCACTGATAATGAATGGAATGTCTCGCTTCTCACGCCTGTGTTAGGTGCGAAATCATTGTACTGATATATTACTGAGCGTAGTAATTATTACTTACTTTAAAATTTGACTCATTTTGGCACCAAAGAGCGCACCCGGCTTTGAAGTTGGCACACGTCGTAAAGTTACTTCGCCGGGTACAAATCGCAGTGTGGTATTCAGCGTTATGGTCTCGCCAAGTTTTAGTATACGCGGCAATGGCGTCTCTTGCAACCAACTACGACTAAGCTGTAATGAAGTTGTTAGCAAAGATATGAAGTAAATTTTCTGAATAACTTAATAGCTTTTATAATTTACTTTTAAGACGTGTTTGGCTCGTAACTTAGGACGTTCATGTGCTTCATACAACAAAATTCGCACATTCTGGCTGCCCTCAAGCTCTAATACAAAACTTTCATTCCAAAGTGGGCTCAAGCTACGACACACCATTTTCGTGGTGGCTTTTCGGAAATAGTGGCCATACGAATCCACTTCTATGCAAATGTACAAATCGGCAGGCTGGTCAAGACCCGTCAGACCGTGCACTGTCATATGCAGATCGCCCACTAGTAGACTCTCGTCATTGGTGTTTCGCATCAGATATGAACCCATTTCAGTCTTCATACCTTTCTGCATGGCAACGATAAAAGCGTGCACCTCTAAAGCGTTTATCGTGTTCGCTCCAGGTATGTTGCAGGTTTGCTAGATTTGCAGAAGCAAGAAAAGCCAAATTTCAAATATCAAATGGAAATATGTATAAAAACAAGTGCATTTGTACTTTACTAACCTTCAGCGACAGTATAGATTCAATCCACTGCGTGCGCTCGAAATCAGAACTCAAGAAAAATGTTATTGTTTTATTGGTTGCTTTATTGGCAATGCGGAAGACTAAATTCGGCGATGCCAATACCAGCTGCGACTCTAAGTCAGCCAATTTGCGGCGATATTTATCACCCGAACGCAAGCCATTGGACTTTCGTCCTTTATCGTCCTTCTCTTCGAGCAATAATTGATCACGTACTGTGCACGCTTGCGTTTTCAATTGCAATATATTTGCAGGACTAGATTCTTTGAGGTCAGCACTGGCGTCTGCCTCTTCGAACACCACAACATCTTTCAGCGGTATAAACCATTTCAGCTCATAGTCAATTCGGTCACGTCCGGATGCCTTGTACTTGGCACAGGCGATCACATCATTGAACAAGAAGAGATGCCGCAACTTACGATGCCCATCCACCAATTCAACAATGAAAGAATTCTTCACCATGCGTCTCAGATTTTTATTCGATTCGGTAGACAAACGTTGGTTCACCACATTGAATTGTTTCAGGAACAAGTGTATGGTCTTCTGTGCCTGTCGCAATGGCTGATGGTCCGGATGATTGGGTGGTGTTTCGCGCAACAAGTCATTGAAAACTAATGCATTGATTTGTACACGCGCCACAGGTTTATGCAACAAATCCTCCAGGGTAAGCGACTGTTCGGTATGTAAATTTACGACAATCGTTGAGACAATTTGTTTGAATTGTGGATTATTAGCGCTGCACTTCTTTACTGTATCAATTGCCTGGCCGTAGTTGTGCAAGAAAGCGCTATACAAGTTAAAACTGTCTGCTAGACGTTTGAAGGGTTCACCAATAAGAACGTCTCCTCCTTCGTGCGCCGCTATCGTTTTCAAATCGTTTAGAAATTGTGTGTGCACATCATAAAGTTCGTCGATTTTAAAAAATATCGTATTCTCTTCTTCCTCCTTGATCACAGGCTGTGATGTACCCAGTGTGGCATGAATTGCTCTCTTATACTGCGAAAAAATAATAATTAATATGGTTATATGTTAATTAGGTAAATAAATACCCCACCTGTATCATTTTGTTGAGGCATTCCACGTATATTGTTTCACTTTGTATAATACTGCTCAATATAGAGCGTATTTTAGCGCCTCGTGCGTTGCCTGAGACCTGGAAAAGTGTAGAGCTTTTGTTTATATTTTTGCAATTATAATCGTAACATGAACAGAAATTTTAGATTATCACAATAGCTCGCACCAGCTCTTTTGAATCAACTTTATTAATAAATGAAATGCACTTCATATTAAACTTAACCAGTCGAGAGTAATTTACTAATTTTAAATAAAAAAATTCAGTCAGTACTTTTTTGAAAATTGTTCTATTATTGCTTTGCTTTTCAAGTAAGAATGAGAAAGTTACTTATGTATTAAGCATATCTATTAATTATGGCTATAATCAAAATTTTACACATTAAATACTCACTAGTATTGCTGAAACTAAATTCTGTTGGGGAAAAAATTTTAGAAATAAAATGGTAAATCCACAGTTAGTAAGTGTAAAGAAATAATGGTCAAATGTTAAAAATATTTCAATTTTAGTACAGTAAGTATATGTTCCAAAAATACTAGATCAAAAAATTTATGTGTTGAAGTTAGTAGGAATAAATAGAAAAGTAAAGGCTGCACCGGATTTGCCTTTAGATGAAATTATTTCTCTAAATTACAAATTACAACACAAAGAAATTAATTGTTAATATTGCAAGTTTCGAGTATACGCGGTAATCATAGGAAATCTGCATAAGTTTCGAATTTTCTATTTATTGGAATTGTTTGATTATGAACAGTCAAAGGGTGAATGTGAGTTAATTTGTAAGTATTGGTTAAGCATGTATTCATCTATATTTCTAAAATTAATATTCGATCATTTTTGGAACATATATTTTAATAACAACTAATACATGTCCCGGTATGTAAGTAAAAATATGTGTATATATGAGGAAATATGATGTGAACTTTCTATATTGATAATATGAATGTGAACAGAAATGATTACCTTGCGTAAAGCACTAGGGGTTTGTGAATTTTGCTCGTCGTGAGATATAGTTCGCATTATTGGTGGCCCCTCGTACTCTCCATCGCTGTCCAAAGAGCTTGAACGTGTTTCATTGCTTTGACTACATCAAAATAATATTATTTGTTATTGTGATATACGGTACTTGGTAGGGTTATGTCATTTTTACTTACTGCAGAAAATAATCAATGTTCACATAATTTGAGCTGCGTCCAGGTGATTCAGGGTCTGTCACACTCGCTTGACTGCTTAGGTGTGTGGCAGAACCGATTGGAAGCGTACTGCCTGGTGTGGAGAGGTCATCGCGACTAGACGATGAACCGTTACCGCCAGGTTTGATATAAACATATTCACCTTCGCCGTTATCCAGCGGCACTGTGTCATAATACGGTTCATTGTCCACTACAACCTTTGCACAATCAGAGCCCAAAGATGAAACTGATTCGTAGCTTTTAATCTGGTAAAAAAATTGTGCAATAACAAATGTTTATACAATTTACAAACAGGTAATTATGAAATAAGAATAGACCGAGCAAATTTCTTACTTACAATTTCAGATATGCCTTGTGATGCTAGGGATTCTTTCGAGCCCACAACTTGAGTTTGGCTATTTTCTGCGTCAGCCGCCTGAAGTGAATAATGTGATTTCTTTTCCAAGCTATTTGTTGAAGAACTATCTGCTACAGCTAGCTTTGAAGGTTTACTCAAGCTTCCGGTGGGTGATACACCCATCGCAGTGCCACTGGTACGACCACCTGTAACGTTTCTGTTTTGTATAGAAACTGTTCGTCCCAAACTGCCAGTAGGGCTTTGTGTTATTGCCATATCCGTTCGCTTGGTTTTTTCAAGACTTTCCGATTTACCAACTTTACGTCCCAGTTCTTCCATTAAATCAGGCGGATTAAACTTCCCCAAATCCGATGTCGTTTTCCTGTTGGATGTAAGCGCCTTACCTTCCATAGATTCTGGTGATTTTTGCCGCAAAATGGCTGATGGTTTTAAATTGCGTTCAAGTGAATTCCCAGGACTATCAGATGATGACAAATTTCCAGATGCGCTAGGTAAGGGCATACTGCTACCAATGTAAGGTGTATCGCGTTTTGGAGATGACGAAAGTTGGCCAGGTATAGTGGGTGGCTCGACGCGTCGGATATTCTTGGGAGGCGGTCTGAAAAAAAATTAAATATAAAATAATAACTAGAATTTAGTGTAATGCAAATAATTCATACCTTGGAGGCATTTTCTTCTTATTGTCGGCATGTGCTGCATACGATGAAGCTGACATTGAAGGCGATGTTAATGCAGGGGATAATGGTGGCGCAGTCGGTTCAACTTTTGTTGAATTTTTACGTTCGAAACTACTCAAAGTTGGAGTCGTTGTGCTCTGCACTGACTCACTTCCCTCCAGTCCACTATCCAAGTCGGCATCCATATTCGTTTTGCTCTCTTTCACCTCGATTACAGTAACAAAGTGTGATGCCTTCTGTGCATTTGTTTTTAATGGTTTCTGTCCAGTTTCTACGGAGGATGTTATTTCAGATTCCTCAATATCTTCCAATGGTAAGTGACGAACTGCGTCACTATCGCTAATTGTAGAATTTGTTCCAAACGAAGCAGCCAACTCATTTATACATTTATGTAGGGCACCATTCTCGTTTTGCTGACGAGTATCCTTTTCAGTGCCCATATCTTTGTCTTCTTGTTCAAAACTTTGTTTTCCACTGGTATTTTTAGTGTTGCCGGTACCGGTTTCAGCAGATCCCGAGCTGATTTTGGAAATGCTACTAGTATTGATACTACTGCCGCCGACACCCTCAACATATTTGTTGTCAGTATTGAGTGAATATCTGTTGTTTTTGTCTTTGATATCATTGCTGGCTTCACGTAAATTTAAACTAGATTTCTGCAAAATTAATGAAAATATTTAAGTTTAGAACAAAATTTTTTCTAAAGGGAAATCCAAACACCTATTTTGTGAAAATATTTTATTCTTTAATAAGGAGGAAAAGTTATAATTAGAGTTTATTTTGGAATTGAATAATATATTTTCCTGCAGAGGTCAAAGTTAAGAACAAAAAGTTTATATAAATTTAATGATCATATCACAGTATTAAAAATACATAATAATTTATATTCTATTATAACAAAAAATAATTAAAAAAAACTTCACACATTTTGTTAATTTATTATAACACAATAACCATTAAAATTTAGGCAAATGAGGCGGATAGGATTATGTTTTGTCTTATGGTAAACTGCGGAGATGGCTTAAACCTTTAGAACTCCCCAATTTGTCCAATAACACTTGAATGCATTCATAATATCAATTTCATATGTTTGTGGATACAATAGAAAAAAATAAACTTAATCGAGTTCTCCATCCCAACAAGTTGTTGATTTTTATTCACAGCTTTTACTTATAAAATAATTTTAAGCTCTGGAATATGTTTTCATGTACTCTGCTGTGCTCTAAGCAACTTAGTGGATATACTATGCGCATGCTATCAGTTGCACTTAAGCCATCGTGTCCGACATAAGAAGCCAAGTATAAAAGATAGCTTATGCATTGGAGTGTAAACAAATAAAATTAAAAAAAGCCCTCATAAAAGATATTTTTTATAAAGAAATTTAGCGTGGTCACTCGGCGCACCTAGCATACATTTGACATAGCTAGGCGAATGCATAAAATTAAGTATGGAATTAAAAAGCACAATGAGATAACGAGGAATAAACGAAAGTCTATTGAAAATGAATTTTTATAAAATGATTAAATGCAGCACACGAATTTGCGTTGAAGATGGCAGAGGTATTGACAGCTAGTACGGGGGCTAACTATTACAACTTACTAACCGTGTTCAGTATTAAATATTCGTGTATCTTTAAGTACATATGAATAGAAATGTATGTGAGAATTATGTATGTCTACAACGATCATGTGAAATAAGTATATTACTTTGTTCAATGTGCATGGCATAACTACCTTTTACAAGGAACGAAAAATACACGTTAAGTACTTATGTACACTGACATAAAAATATGTAGACACGTATGTAAGTATAATATATAAATGCACACGATGATGTATAAAATCATCAAAGTTAATAATAATGCAATAAAAGTTAATTAACGATAAGCTTTAGTATTTTAAGAACTTTTGAAAGTAGTAATGGCCACATATGTATGTACATACTTATAAATGCTTAAAAGAAATCTTGCATTAATTAAAAGAGCACAGGCTTAAGTCATCACGCCTTTCAAGCCGAGTGTCGATTAATACCTTCAATTCAATGAGGAATCCTTATTTTGGACAAATCTAATTGTGATGAAGGCATACGACAAGACGAATTAATACTCAAATAAGCAATATGTAAACTATTCTATGAATGAGTGAGCAAGTATTGGCGTTTATTAAATGCTAACGATATTGTGATTCACAAAGCGAGCAAGTGACTGGTTGAATGTGGCGGCTAAATACCGACACTGGCGTTGAAACGCCTATGAATATCGTACAAATATATGGTAGTATATCAGTACACACTCATACATTTCAAAGTACCTATATTTGACGTTCAAAACAAAGATAGTGAAATAAATATACTTATACATATGTATGTATGGTCATATAATATATTATAGTCTATAATTTACATACATATATGAACTGAAAAAAGTATTGTTACAAACGATTTTACATTTTTATGCCCTCTTCTACATTGCAAGTACTTAATGTAATATCTTTTTCATTCTAAGATAGTAGTAACATTTATTTTCCCTTGAAAGAATCGATTCAAAGTTTACCCCTCTTGTCCACAGTTTAAATTTTTCCTTGAAGGATGACATTGCAGCAGCTGCACGGTACAAACACTATGACTAGTATATGATTTAAAAGTAGGCGTTTTTGTCTTTGTATGCGTTTTCGATGAGATTTTTATTTAACTTTTATTTTTATTGGTTACTTTTTGTTTCTTGTTTTCCTTAATATTAGGGAGTTGGCTTTGCACTTTGTGTTTATTTCTCTCGTTTCGAGTGGTAGATGCGCACCGCACGATTCACCCACATACAATTACACGTCCAGCAACACTGCAAGTTTCATTGCCCAACGCTCTTCGCCCCTCAACAAAAACTAAATTGGTGAGTTAAAAGTCACTGTTGGCGTTGCAACACGCGCTTTTACGTAATTTCTGGATTTCTCTCACTTCTTACTACGTCACGTTGTTTTCATAATCGAGTTTTTGTTTTCATTACACTTTTTTTGTTTTTGCCCGTTGTCAGGCTAACACAAATTGCAAATGCACCGAGAGCTTTGTAAAGATTTCCAATTTAAGGAGCACTACCTATCGCATCGTGGTGCTGGTAGCCTCTTAAGCAAATAGAAGTGCGTCTCCGTACGTTTTTGTAGGAGTCAGTGTTTAAGATTAGTGCCTTCTTATAGATAAAACTACCAAATACGTGATATGCTATGTATTTGTATTTTTGGAAAAGTTCTTTGTGTCTTAAAAACTATCGAAACGTTTTCTGTAAATACGCGCTCCGTGTTTGCCTTTCGCCTACGTTGCAGACTATTGCGCTACTACTACAATACTCTTTTTTGTGGTGGCAGGGAGTGTGGGCAGCGTCGGGTGGCTGATCTCCAGTGCTGAGTGAGTGTCGTGATTGTGGCACTGGTGGGCGATAGCTGCTTACGCGTTTGTTGTGATAAGATAACAAACTTCTTTTGCCATTTTTCATTTGTCGTTGTCGTGAAATCGCACCGTTATTGCTTCTGCTGCTTGTGCGCGACTGCGACAACTTTTTACTAACCTTTTTAGCGAAAAATATGAGCTAAACAATGTTATATTTTTAGCGTTTGCGGTTTTTACTTACTACTTTTATTTGGAATTTTTCATTTTTGCTTTGCCCTGACTTCGGTTAAGTAAATGGTAGTTCCAGCAATATAAAGGGAACAAGTGGTTGATGTTGATAAGGAAATATTCTCTGTATAAATCACTTGCTCATATTTTCTGCTTTCCTATTTTTGCCAGTTTACTTGAATCCAACAAGGGTTAGAGTATGTAAACCAAATATTTTCTTAACAATGAAGAAGTTCATATTTCTACAAGTCCTAATCTCAATTTCTTATAATGACTAGTGGTGTTCACGGGTAATATATTTTATAAAATACATGTGGAGAATTACAATTCTGTTATTTTAGATTAGTTATGCATACAGTTTTTAAATATTGCAGTAGGGTTTATTTCAAAATTAACGAATAATATGTAAAAATACTCGTTACATTTAAATTTCGAGTTTAAAAGAAGCGAAAAATAAGCAATTAAACTCTACCACGTTTTTACTTTTAGATCATAAAATGGTACTGAAGAAAGTGTTTACAATTTACATTTTTTGAAGTTCTCCTAATTTATCATAGTGATGTTCACATTTTGGGTATATGTATATTTAACATATCATATATTTGTATAATAAATATTCTTACCGATATATTAATTGCGCATGCATCCTCTCCACTAAGCTGATTTGCATCAGTATCGGCTTGCAGTGTTGTATTAGATGTGGTAGCAGCTTCGAACAAAGAAGTTGGATCTCCTCCAGATTCACGAAACTTTTCAACGTCTGACAGTAAGCGCTCCAAATATTCGACATAAAGTTGCTCTTGCTCCAATTCTTTTGTCAACTCAACAATTTTTAACTTGTGTCGTTCTAAGCTGGCTCTCACATCTTGTTCCCACGCATCTGATAGTGAACTCTGTGGAAAACGTTGCATCCACAATCGTTGGAAATCATTAAATACACTCATTTTACTATTTTCGTAGATTTTTTTGCGATATTATTTTATTTTTTTCTCTTTTGAATTGGTGACCAAAATTTTAATTTATTTCTGTAACAAATTATTTGCATATCGTTACAGTATTTACAATGTCAGTGCTTGTTGTTGGCCTTGCATCTCTTGCATATCGCTCTGTGCATCATACTGCTGCAATCTATTCAAATATACATATATGTACATATGTCTATACATAAACAAAAAAATATATTTTTTACAACCGTAGTGTTATATGCAGGTATGACTGCAAACATAAGAAAGATGATATGCCACGCACAAGTCATAACAATGCAACCAAAGTTTTCTTACAAGTTTCCTTTCTTTTTCAATGACGCCCACATGTAGTCTAGCAAAAGTGGATTGCAAAGTGGCCGCAGATGCTGCGCTTCGCTCATTTACCACTATATTGCTAATATATCCAACAAACAACATGCAATCAACCCTAAACTGTCTAGTTTATTAATTTGTGTAAAAGTTCACTGCCACTTTCTATGCGCCCTCCTCCACAGTAAAAGCGAAAATACGAAAAATATAAAAGACAACATTTTTTTTTTTTTTAAATAACTCTACACCCATTTTTAGAGAACCAATATGTACCTAGGTAAATGCACTTAGAGAAAGGGGTATTTTCTTGCACGTCTTGTACGGCTCCTACTGAAAACCAGAAGCCATGTATTTCTTAATTTATTTGTTGTGCTAATTATCGTAAAGCGCTTATGTTTCTATTACATTATTTGTATCTTGTCTAGTTGTAAATAGAAAAAAATTAAAGCCCGAAGTACGACTCAATCGAAATGCAAATTGCCAACCACGATGAACGGTTCCAGCCACAGAATGAACGAATGGTTGGCTTTGCTTTGTGTTACTCTTCGCCGACTTCTGCTTAGCACTCCGTTTTCACACATTTAGCAAAGCACATACCGAATTTCTTCACATTTTTTGCACTTTTTCGAATAATCTTTCACTTATTTTTTATAATAATTCGATTATATTTTACACTGTATTATTTCCAATAGCTGATTGAAAATCAAAGAAATAACTTAAAAAAGTAAGACACTCCCGTGAAATACGCAACTGAATGCATTCGCTTCCGTATCTATTGTTTTGTTGTTGTGGTACATTCACAGAGATGCATTTGAAAGTAGTACGATCACAGGTGAAAAGACCGGTTACTGAAATCGATACTGTTTGCCGATATCAAAATAGTGATGATGTTTCATATCTGAATGAGGAAGTATTCATAAATCGGATTTTTGGTATTTGGTTATTTTCTTTGGTTATTTTTTTAAATAATCACTTATTTATTAAATGAAATCAATTCATTCTCGAAGAACTAATTCAGTTTGTGGTATATCCATTCCTTATAAGATATCTAATAGTGGAGTATTGAACTTTTTTAATTTAATAATCATTGTTTATAATTGCAGCAATTTTTATGTATTCGTCGAGTTCAATGATTTTTTTAAGCATACTTAGCAGTCATATTACTCGGACTATGTTTCTGAGAACTTCTGGAGCAGTGATCTTGTGTACAGATGTACAACTAACCCACATTAATTTTTTCCTCCATTCAAACCCAACTATACTTTTACATATAAAACATATTGCTTCATGGAAGTTCAGTACAAACTATTTTATTTACTTTTTCATTTTGTCTTCACATCCCGATGCTTAACAAAATCCCATAATTAAAAAACATTTAACTGATACACCCATCAGCTGTTTAGCCTTGTTTTTGTGCCAATTCACGCGCCTTAGCACGTTCCAATTTAGCAATACGAGCCAAACTCTTGGAGCCCAGAACACCACCACCCCAGTGTTTACGGATTTCATCATGGCGGTCATTGTAGTTAGTCTTGATGGCCTCCAAAATCTTCGCGAAGTTCGCCTTATCGTTGGCCTCCACATTGGTCAACGCCAAAGCAGTGCAGGTCTTACGGCGCACCAACAAACCAAGACGGGCTTTGCCTTTAACAATGCAATAGGGAACACCCATTTTACGGCAAAGTGCAGGAAGGAAAAGAACCAACTGTAATTAAAAATATATATTTATAATTAATTCATGTCTGTGCTAACATTACGCAATTCACTATAGCCAACACTTAATCAGCATGTCAAGTTTCCACATTCAATTGTTAATTACAGAAAAAACAATTTCAGTTGAAGAAATTCAAGTTAACATCATTTTTAAAAGTTGGTATATATTTATTTGTCACAACTTACCTCCAAGGGGTCAACGTCGTGAGCGATGACAACCAATTGGGCCTTCTTCTGTTCAACCAACTTGGTTACGGTGTTTGTACCAGAACGCACGAAGGAAGGCTTCTTTTTGGGTTGGACGTCTTTACCCTTAGCCTTAGCTTCGGCAATTTTCTTCAAGCGTTGCTTTTTAGCCAAAGCCGACTCTGGGCGGTACTTTTCCAACAACTTGAATGTCTTCACTGCTGTGGTTTTATCCAGAGTTTGGGTAAACTGGTTAATTGGTGGTGGCACCTTCAAACGCTTTTGCAAAACAGCTTTTTGGCGTTGAACACGAATGTATTTGGGCCATTTAACGAAACGAGATAAATCACGTTTAGGCTGCACATTCTGACCTATAAAGAAAAATAAATATTAATAATAAAATACAGCTGTGATGCAGGCGTTAAACTCACCGATGCCAAAATTCTTAGGGCGCTTCTCAAAGAGTTGGTTCACCACTTTCTTTACTACTGGCTTCTTCACGGCCAATGGTGCTGGAGCAACCTTCTTGGTAACTGGCTTCTTCTTTGGCCTAGGCTATAAAAGGAAATTCACTTTTAACACATAACAAACACAAATATTTGCTTGCAATGATTGCAGTAATCCATAGCATATTTACACTTTGCATATTGCCTGCGCAATTAATTAATTTACATCACATAACTATTTACCTTCTTCACAACCATTTTGGATTGTTTTTAAAAACGCGATGTAATTGAAAAAAGCAGATTTTAATAGCGGCCCGAAAAAAGAGCTGCTTCTACGTCTGCCTGTCAAAAAGGTAAAGGAATCGAGACAACGGAAATCGTGTCGGTGTCACTTAAATGTCAAATCATATAAATAGTCGACAGCGACATCTTCTGGTAAAATCATTGGGGGGGCGTTCGCACACAATAATCCAGTAAGGCGTTTCATGAAATATTGTATTATTTTCAACAAAATGTTTTGCTACGAAATATTTACATAACTCCTTTGTAGGAGTTATATGTATATATTTTCCAACCTTTATATTTGTTGCATATTGGAAGACTACATTTCCTTACTTCATTTCGGACATAGAATTTTACATTTTGATGCTAAAAGCTATTTGAAATGTTATTTTGCCTAATGGAAAATCTAATTTTAGGTATGAAGGGAGTCCAACCTGCTAGAATATAGATTTTTAAGTAAATAAGTAAGTGAATATTCTAATTCTCTTGATGAAATAGTCTTAACTTTAACACAAGCGTCTCCGGAATTCTCTAGGAAATTTCACTTTAAGAAAAATTAAATGAAATAGTTGTATGAGTTATTGCAGTTCTTTATAAAAAAAATATTTGATTTCTTATTGGTATTTTATGGAAGTGACGAATGATTTCCTATTCTTTTAGATGAAATTCCTCAATTCAAAATAAGCAATTATGACCACTAGATGTCGCTGAATGTGAGCTTAGACAGAGACGTTTCTGTTAGTAGATAACGTATTTTTATAAATATACGTTCTCTGGTCAGATCACTTTGACAGTTTTCTTTTGAACGCTCTTCCTTTCATTCTTTTTGTAGTTTTCGTATAATTTTAATTAGGATCAATTGATCTGCTCTGATTGTACACTGATTTGATTGTAATGAAATGATATTTATACAAAAACTTTACATATTTGTAAGAAAAGTGATTAGCTAACTATGGTTGTTGGATATCCGCTTTCAATTGAAAAGCAAGCGCTTTGATTAATAGGAAATGATTACTCTTGTGTGCAACTGAATGCAGAGCCACCATTTTTATTTTTGTGTTTATTTTGTGATCGACATTTAGTGTGTGAATTGGGAGCAGATATATCGAGTGAATAAATGATCGCTTTGGATTATATTTGTTACACAAATTAGCAATATTGTAATATAAATTGTTTTGTGAATTGAATTGGTTATGCAGCGGTGAAATAAGAAATATACTCTCCGATTTTGCGGTTAGCTTTCGCTAATGGCAGGTCACGGTTGTGTTGGTGTTGGGAGCGGGGGAGGTATTAGTGGTTGCGGAAGCGGCGTAGGCGTTGCAAGTGGAGGTTCTGGAAGTGGGGGTGGTGCAAATGCAAACGTGAACACCCACGCAGTAGTCGTGTGGGAGTACGAATCCAGCAATAGCAAGTGGCTACCCTACAGTCCTGGTAAATAAACAATATATAATACATTTGATAGATTATTAATTTTATTAATTTCTTAATTAGATGTCTCTCAACATTTGGAGCGGGCACATGCCAAAAAGTTAACTCGTGTCCTTCTCAGTGATGCCGACCCACAACTTGAACAATATTATGTTAACATACGGACTATGACTCAAGAGTTAGAAGAAGACTCTGGGTTTTCCACCATTAATGTTCGCCGAATGTTTTATGTACCCAGTTCTCCACCTGGAAAGGGTACCAAATGGGAACGTTTGGGTAGCGCGGGTCCGGGCGATTGGCATCCCTTCAATATGCATTTACAGTGTATAATAGAGGATGCCTGGGCTAAGGTGAGATTTTGTTTAAATTTGGTGTGAAATAGAATTAAAATTTGTTAAATGTTTTTAGGGTGAACAGCGGCTGGATCTATGCAATACAAGATTTGGAACACCCTATATAATTAATTTTTGTAACCTAACGCAAATTCGTCAGCCGAATGGACCAATTCGTAGCATTCGCAGAACACAACAGGCACCGTATCCTCTTGTCAAATTAACGCCTCAACAAGCACAGCAACTTAATGGTAGTATTGTAATAGATAAATAATGAATATCACACTCTATTTATACATATATTTTGCAGTGAATTTCTATAATGATTTCTGTACTAAACGAAACAACACCCTGCCGAAAACATCTGCTAAAATAAGCGACACAAAACAACTGCAGCAGCGTATGTCATCCCATAATAATGCGCTGGCAACGACTTCGATGTCACATGGCAGTCGACAACCTCAGCCGTTGCCTCCAATGGCAACAATCTCCAGTCAACATCTTCAACATGGCCATCACCAACAGCAACCAATTCACCATCATGGCAATTCTCACCTACAAACGAGTTCGCATGCGCATACACAACACCGCAGCAAGTCACACAAAAAGAATGGAGAAATGTCCACCACTAATTTGCGTCATATACTAAACAACTTGAATATATTCGGAAGTAGTACAAAAAGTAGCAACCCCCATTTGAATAACAATCTAAATGTGGCGCAACTTGGACATAATTCAGTGGCTTCATCAGTAAATCACTTGAGTATGCCATTTTCACATTCGAAAACACCACTGACTGCGTCTATGAAAAGCCACCACAGTCGCTGTTCAGACGGTTCCTTACAATCTCAGCGTAGCAGCCGTTTGGGATCGCACCGATCACGTTCACGTACTCGTGCCTCGGACACTGACACAAACAGTATGAAATCGACAAGACGCCCCAGTGTTGACACTGTTTCCACCTATTTATCGCACGAAAGCAAAGAGAGCCTTCGTAGTCGCAATTTCGCCATATCTGTAAACGATCTGCTAGATTGTTCGTTAGGCAGTGATGAGGTTTTTGTACCATCACTGCCGCCCTCCTCTCTAGGTGAACGTGCACCAGCACCCCCGCCACTTCCTCACCACGCGAGTTCGCTAAATTTAGCGCCCTCTGTTGGAACAGCAGGAGGCTCTGTAACTGTCGGTGCCTCTCTGCACAACATCAAGCCACATCAATCTCAACAACATATATTATCCTCGGCACAACAATCGACCATTGCCGGTTCCATAGTGGGTGTGGATCCGGCGAGCGATATGATATCTAGATTCGTCAAGGTTGCCGAGCCGCCGGTGTGGCCCAACGCGCAACCGTGCCCGATGTGTATGGAAGAGCTGGTGCAAAGTGCACAGAATCCGACGATAGCATTGACGCGCTGCCAGCACTTAATGCATTTACAATGCCTAAACGGAATGATTATTTCACAGCAAGGTGAAATGTCCAAAGTAAGTTGTAGCAATCGGGCTTTGTCTATATATATTGATTGCAATTAATGCTGTAATACTCACAACTTTTCATTTCTAGAACCTCTTTATTGAGTGTCCAGTATGTGGCATTGTTTACGGCGAGAAAGTTGGCAATCAACCCAACGGCACCATGTCGTGGAGTATTATCAGTAAAAGTTTACCCGGCCATGAAGGTCAAAACACCATACAGATTGTTTACGAGTAAGCGAGCGCCTGCATTTTAAGTTGCCACAACAACAATGAAATTAACTAAAAATTACTTGCAGCATTGCATCTGGTGTACAAACTGAGGAACATCCCCATCCAGGTCGTGCATTCTTTGCTGTTGGTTTTCCGCGCGTCTGCTATTTACCTGACTGTCCGCTTGGTCGCAAGGTATTACGATTCCTTAAAATCGCTTTTGACAGACGTCTTCTCTTCTCCATTGGCCGTTCAGTGACCACAGGGCGTGAAGACGTGGTCATTTGGAATAGTGTTGATCACAAAACTCAGTTCAATATGTTCCCTGATCCCACATATTTGCAGCGTTGCATGCAGCAATTAGTACACTTGGGTGTCACCGATTAGTGAACACACGCAAATTCGACCGATCTAAACATATACATACATAACAAACATATGCATATATACTAATAAGTCTTATTCATTATTATCATAATTTAATTAAGTGTGCAATTTGAAAGTGTTTCAAAGAAAGTCGGGTTTGAGTTGCTCGAACGTTAAACACCCAAGTGGCCTTTGCGTTGTGACAAGCGTAAAGTACAGAGACGTGATGGTTGGTAAACTGTAACAAACGCATATTTTCATAAGCTTTAAAAGTGTAGGTTTTAAAAATTTACAAGACTTCCTTGAATGTTCTTCCATTTACTCTCTATTTTTTAAATATTTTAAGTAGTTTTATTTTCATATACACACATACATATACATTTGTAAGTTCTTGTTAAATTAACACAGTAATTCCAGTGCATCGCTTAGCAATTAAGCGCCAAGAAATGCCCATAGTGAAAATGTGAGGGAAAATGTGTGCCAGTACGCCAGCATAGATAAACTTTATAACTTTATTAATTACAACGAGAATTACATATATGAATATAACTAGTACCTCCCTTACAATGTTTTTTTTATAGTGTAAAAGTATTGTTTTTATAACAATTGCACAAACACAAATTTTCGTAATTTGGTAGAGAATACGATTTTAAACGTTGCAACGAAGTTTTGTTCACATCAAGCATACAATTCTCTATCGCGTATCTCAAGTATTGCCAAACGAATAAATTGTCTTTGATATAGTACATATATAATACCATAAGACAATTGTTTTTAGTAAGTTGAATTTTTAAGTTTTAAGAATCTCCTGCTATATATTGCATGTAGGTGTAAAAAAATTGAATTGTGTGATCCATGGCATGATTTTGATCGTTTTTGTCTGTTTTTCTAGTTAAGCATATGATATTTTTTTGTAAAAGTATTTTATATAATTTTAATGTGCATTTTTCTATTGATACCTATAATTTTGTAGGAAAAAGGTGTGCAAGTGGAACTGATAAATTAGTTGTATTAAGATATAGCCGCAAAGGTTTCATACCATGATCTTTAGTGTAGATTTCAATTTGCAAATAAACGATTTTAATATATGTATGTATGTAAAACTGTCGACGTTAAGCTTAGTTTAACAAATGTCTCATAAAAACAATTTGAGTTAAAAAGTTTTGTATTGCTTTTACAAATATCAATAAAAAATATAATATGAATTAAAAAAAAAAAGTATACTACAATTTTTATTCAAAATTGTTGTTGTTGTAGCGGCATAAAATGCTCTCCAAATAATTTTGCGGAATATGGTTACAAATAACCTGCTGTTTTTGGAACGTTATTGTATTATTCGTTTTGGTAGCCAACAAATGCAATTTCAGTTGATGATAAGCTAAAGAAGTCAAGCACGGTGACCGTACTATCTCTTTAGGCGTTGCACTGGTCACATAAAACTTCTTCTCTTTATTGGCATAGACACCGTATACGCGGTCATCAAACAAACAGTCGTCGCACTCGCACTCAGAATATCTCTTTCCAACAGGTGCTACTTCGGACTAAGTAGGCAATTGAGAAATAAAGTCCTCTCTCGACGAACAAAAACCAAACTCTACAAGTCACTCATTATTCCCGTCCTGCTGAGTCGATGTTACGAGTTTTAGATAGAAAAGCTCTGCGAAAGATTTGTCCTTTGTTTATTCGACGCAGTACCCGCCGAGGGAAGTAGAGGAAGACCTCCACTCCGTTGGAAAGACCAGGTGGAGAAGGACCTGGCTTTGCTTGTAATCTCCAATTGGCGCCACCTTGCGAAAAGAAAAAACGACTGGCGCGCTATTGTTGACTCGGCTATAATCGCTTAAGGGGGGAGCCTGCTTTAGAGGCTTAAAAAATTCGATTTTTTTGAAAAGTTTTTTGGGAGGGACAGAAATAATTGATTAAAGCGAAATTTCTGGGATTTTTAGTTATACATATACATATTTAAACATCGATCACAAACTTTTGGGATACGAAATCTTTGAAATTTTTTGATTTGTTGGACGGCGGGCAGGATGCAGGTCCCAATTTGTGTCGGAAACAAAAAATTCAAAGAGATTCATATTTTTTAACAATTTATTAGTAAACTAAAAAAATTGTAAAATTTTAAAACTTTTTTTTATAAATTGAAAAAAAAGTGGTTTTGACCAAAAAAATTTGACTTAATGTTGTTTAAAAATATGTTCAAACTTGACTTTTCCTAGTTTTTTTTAGTTTAAATAGAAGATTTTTTAATGCCGAAGATAACAAACTTTGCCCCAATTCCATATGACGTTTAGTTTTTTTTCTATCCTGCCCGCCAATGAAGAAAAATCGTAAAAATGAAAAACCGAGATATCGCGCTTGAGAGTTTTCGCTTTCTGCCTAAGAGCTTATATGTATGTATATCTGCTAGACGCTCGGTCACTATTTCCCTTCTAACTTCGAAAATATTTCGACTTCCCATCTATAACTTTGGGGACATATTCTTAAATTATTTTTAAAGAGATTTAAGCAAACAAAAAAAATCGATTTTTTTAAGCTTCTAAAGCAGTCTCCCCCCTTAAGTGGTGTCTACGTTAGTAAAGAAGAAGAAGAATAATTCCTTTAAAGTATGCCACATTATGACCTAAAATTGTCCAAATCCAAACAAAAATGTTCAAGCCCCTGGGTACCGCATATGTGGAGACCAGAATCTATATCTGACTTTTGACCGAAGATATCGGTCAATGTATGGGATATATAGAACAATGGACATTCAGATAAAATCCTTCCCTGTCAATAGTAATTCTGTGTATCAAAAATGGGTTAAATCGGGTCAACACTTCCCTAATATAGAGATTTTCAAACTTCCACTTGACTTTATGCTGGATATATCGGCCAATGCTTGAGTTATCTCAATGAAAATGGGAGAGCGTGTTTATCTCGTAACAGTGTATCTTTATGCCTAAAATGGATAAATTTGAGCGAAAACTTGACCTGCCTCCATGAAACTATTATCAGGATTTTCTGATGGAATTTCCTCCATATGATTTGTGATTGTATGTGAGGTTCCTTAATGATACCCAAAGAACATTTTTTTAGTAAAGTTGAAATATTTTGTAATGCGATTAAAATTTATTTTTTTATAAATTGTATTAAAACATGTCGAAATTCTGAAGTTGTGAATTTAATGCAATATTATAAAATTTTTCAGTATCTGTAATAAAATTGTATACACTATGTATGTATGTAGGTACATATGTATGTATGTATGTATAATAACAGTATGCATTATATGATGCCGTTTTGCTTCTTCCTCGTAACAGTGTTGTTCCTGCCGAATATGGAGCGATGAAGGAGTTTCAGTTGAAACAACATTGATCACATTATCATCGCCATAGCCGCCTCGATCACCTGAGCACTGCCTTGTTTTTTATAACAATTTTTCCATTTGTATGTGTAGCACAAGTCCACATAAATACATTGTTGTTACAATGCAATAAATAATGCCGTATGTAATATTAAACTACTTGTGGCACACACAAAAACAACATACTAACATACTTGTATGTATGTATGTGTCTGTCATACCGAATGGTGATCTTCTCGTAGGGCGGTGACGTCATCGCTACGCATAACTCTGTGCGCCCACCACAGCACAAGGACAAACGTATTTAGGACGTGACAATGTGACATTACCAAATTTGGTGTGAATAAGGTTTCGAATGATTATTAAGTATAGTATAGTCCATTTTTACTGATGGCATTCAGTTGGTAAATTCCCTTGAGTATTTCAATGCCTTCTACTCATACTTTTATTTAAGGGAAATGCTTCGATTTCAGCTTTTTGTTGCTTGCCTGAAGTTGTATGTTATATAAGGCATACAGTAGCGAGAAAAATGCTAAAAGCAATTTAGTTTATGGACATTTGTTATAAATATACTCCGCCAGTCGATAGAGATCACCTCTCGTCTGTGTTGCATTGGAGCGAAGTTGTCAATAACTAAACGCCATTAATTCAGTCGTGAAAAACTTGTCAATTCCGTGAAATACAAAAGGAATGAATGACATTTTTAATTCAAAATTGAAATAGTCATCTAAAACAGTTAAGCTCTCTTACTTAAGTACATATGTATACTATATACACACACTTTAATATACACAAGGGTTTTTACATTTGGATTATACTGCTTTTCTAAGCACTTTCTGTTGACTCAAATAGTTGGGATTGCAGCAGGATTGGGCTACGAGCGGACTGCAAACAAAAAGCCTTTTTATAAGTACTTCTTCTTCTTTACTGGCGTAGCCACCGCTTACGCGGTTATAGCCGCTTCAACGACAGCGCTTCAGTCGTTTCTTCTTTTCACAATGTGGCGCCAATTGAAGATTCCGATCCGATCTTTCCAACAGAATGGAGGTCTTCCTCGTCATCTGCTTCTCCCGGTAGGTACTGCGTCGAATACTTTCAGAGCTGGAGTGTTTTCGTCTATTCAGACCACATGACCTAGCCTGCGTAGGTCTTTTAATTCGCTGAACTATGTATGTCAATTTCGTCGTATATCTCATACAGCTCATCCTTCCATCGAATGCGATATTCGCCGTGGCCAACGCACAAAGGACTTCCGCAGAACCTTACTCTCGAAAACTCGTCAGATGTTGCCATCGTCCATGCCTCAACAGCTCATCCTTCCATCGAATGCGATATTCGCCGTGGCCAACGCACAAAGGACTTCCGCAGAACCTTACTCTCGAAAACTCGTCAGATGTTGCCATCGTCCATGCCTCTGCACCATTTAGCAGGACGGGAATAATGAGTGACTTATAGAGTTTGGTTTTTGTTCATCGAGAGAGGACTTTGCCTACTTGGTCCGCAGTAGCATCTGTTGGCAAGAGTTTTCTGTGTGGGATTTCGAAGCTGACATTGTTGTTGCTGTTAATATTGGTTCCAAGATAGACGAAATTATCTACGACTTCGAAGTTATTCGACTGTCAATCGTGAAGTGGGAGCCTAGTCACGAGTGCGATGACTGTTTGTTTGATGACAAGAGATATTTCGTCTTGCCCTCGTTCACCACCAGACCCATTTGCTATGCTTCCTTATTCATTCTGGAAAAAGCAGAACTAACGGTGCGGTTGTTAAGGCCAACGATATCAATGCAGCCAGCAGCTGTAGGACGGAGCCATGTGTAGAAGTTCACGCAAGTGAGGAAAGTTCTCTGATCGCCATCCACTTGAGAGGGTCCACAAAAGATTCATTTACATATGGCTCAAGCAGCTCACGACTTCCGGTATTAAACCAAGTATCCTCTGTTTTCATACTTGATTTTGATCATCCGCTTTGTATGTCCGCCAATCCTTCGGAGAATATACCGTTGTTTTGGATAATAATGAATGCCAAATTTCGTGAAGATATGTATCTTGTCAAATAAAAAAGTTGACCCTGATCGTTCAGCTTGTATGGCAGCTATATGTTATAGTGGTCCGATATCGGCGGTTTCGACAAAGGAGCAGTTTCTAGAGGCGAAAAAGTCGTATGCGAAATTTCAAGTCGATATACAGATAGACGAACATGTTTAAATCGACTTAGCTCATTACGCTAATCATTTACCATATAGAAGGTATATGGTATATTATATATATATATATATATATATATATAAAGTCGCTGACGTCTTCCTCTGGGTGCTTTCAGTATCGAAAGAATTTGGGTCTGACGACAATGTCCTTACCAAATTAATAAATAAGGCAGTACTAACTCCTTAGCCCTCAGAAAAATACATTTTTTTTTTAATTTTCAATTAAATTTCCGGTTTTCTATTAATATTAGAGCAAGTGCAATTTGTTTGTTAAGCAATAAAAAAATACAAATTGCAACAATCAAATAAGAACATAATTTAGTTGCAATTATTTGTACATCAATCAGCTAAGAAGAAATGCACATTCATCAGCGTGAGTTATCACTGCATTGACAAGTTTGTTCGAAATGCACTGCTTTGCTTTTATTGACAGCTAAATCTGGAGGTTAGCCTGTTCCATGTCTCTAGCTTGCGCCTCTCGTCCAGTCAAGTCCGTGTTTGCATGCAATTGCAATTTTGTAGTTGTTGTTTTTTGTGTTCGGACTCGATATTTATTCTACTTATTGATTTCATATGACTGTGATGGGGCTGTGCTGCCTGCTGCAATGTCTAAAGTGATATCGTGAAGATAATTGCAATTGCAACGTTCAGTTCATCGTGTTAACTCGATAACGACGGTTGTGTGGTTGCGCTCATAAATAGCTCAAAAAGTTCTCTCAACGGTTGTGTACCCAGTGGCTTAAACAAAAAAAAAAAAAAAAAAATCAGTAAATTCAAGAAAAAAAAAAATAAGCAATTTCGATTTCAAAATACTTTTGAATATTTTGGGCCGATTTTCGCCCTCTGGTTGGTGCTAAGTGAGTGTACTCAAGACTAATTCCTACGAGTGAGACATATTTTGAGACAAATTTGTAAATAATTCACAGCAGATTTGCTTTCCAAGTGCCAAACGTGTTGACTTTGCAAAAGAATTTTTGTTGTACTTTTGTTATTCAATAGAATCGCTCAAATATACATATGTATGTACTTGTATGCATAAGTATTTCTGTTGTTTTTCCCACCAGCTTCAGCGCCGTGCAACAATTGATATACGCCGGTAAGTTGCGAGTTTGTGGCTAAGCGCTGGTGCTGGTGCTTGTTCACCAAAACCACAAATCAATCAAAACATTTTTTGCGCTCTGCTCAACCGCTTACTGCTCTGGTTGTGCTCGTAGTACTCGCCTTATTGCTTTACCACAATTGTTTTGGTTGGTTGTTCTTGTTGCTGTGGATGGCGCTGATGCTGTCGCGTCTGGAGACGAACGTCTCATTTGTGTGTAATCCTATATCTCGCTAAAAGCGCGCTTTGTTCGCATTATTCAATTATTAATAGCCCTTTTTGCAATTTTTGCAATTTTTGTTCTTTTTTCATAATTTTATTTCCACATACAAGCACATACATACGTACATACATATTTGTTTACGTTAGCTACATGGACATAAGTACCCCAGTTTAAGGGTTATTAACTACAATCGAATTCGCAGTGTTATTTGGAGCAGCAGTTCCCTGCCACACCTGTTTATGTATTTATTTCGAATTTTCTGAAACAGATCACTTCCCAGCCTATAACTCAAAAAGAAAAAGGAGCAAACTTAAGGTATGTCAAAATATACTTATATTTCTAATAAAATTTTAACTTACTTTTTTATATTTATACTAATAAATAAAAAAAATATGTACCATTTTGGTCGACCACTTTTTGCCATTTTTCCGCTATACGATGAATGCATCAAAACTTCCCCACGAAGCTCTACCAGTTTTTGCCGAGTCATCAAAGATGTGTGTGGTCTATTGTTGTCCTGATGGAAGTCGTTGATCTGTTGATCAGTTCTGACCGTTTTTTTCGATTGCTTGCTTCAATCTCATGAGCTGTTAATAGTAAAATGTAGAATTAATCGTTCAATCAGGCTGGATTCCTTTCCAATCCCACCAAATACTCAACATACCCTTTCGAGGCTTCAATCCTGGCTTTGCGACCATTTGTTGAGCTTCACCACGCTTGGACCATGATCTTTTTCGCACATTATTGTCGTATTTGATCCACTTTTCGTCTCCTGTTACCATTCGCTTTAGAAATGGTTCCTTTTCAGCAAAGAATCGCAGTTGTACTAAATTCGGTCCATTAAATTTTTCAAAGACAATTCATGTGATACCTAAACATCGAGCTTCTTTTTGTAGCCAGCATTTTTTAAATGGTTCAAAACTGTTTGATGATGAATGTTAAGTTCCTTACCGATGTCATGGCTGCTTATGTGACGGTCCTGGTCAATCTTTTCGATAATTTCATCGACTTTTTCAACGATAGGTCGACCAGAGCGTGGTGCATCTTTCACATCGAAATTTCCAACGGCTTTTGGAAGCGAGCGAACCATTGTAGTGCTACACGAACTGATACAGCATCGTCTCCATAAACTTCATAATTTCATTGTTGGCTTGCGTGGCCTCCCTCCCCTTTTTATACAAAAATTTCAAAATATAGCGAATTTCTTCATTATTTTCAAAAATTAATTTTTTGGTTAAATGAAGCTTAAAATCTCACCTTTCCAACACTATATGTCATACTGATTGGTAGCACTGGAGATATACGACTGCAACAACGTCTATTGACAAAATACGAATAGACTTTTTCGAGTACCCAATATACCAGACCGATTCATTCCTTCCCCTAATTAGCTTCTTATTGAAGTATTACATATATTTTGGATATAATTCAAGTTATCTCAACAAAACCATGTAGAAAACCATTGGGATGACATTTACGTCTAACGACGAACTTTTCTTAAAATATTCGTTCACATTCGTTCGTTCGTGGTAAAATCCCATCCAAGTTCTGCACAATCCTAGCCAAAATCTAAAATTATAAAAATACCTTTTATAAAAGTGGTCACTATCTCTACTTTCTGATGTGAAAAGGCTTTCCTGTAAAGCCATCCGTTTTTAATGTCATCAAGACACACCACAATTAAGTGAAGTAAGATTTATAAAATATTTTGATTTTTGCATAATCTTACTAAGGATTAGGTATTGATCGCAGCACGAACCAAAGAGTTCTTATGACGTAGGAGTTAGCTATTTTTTTAGGCCAATAAATCAATTTAAACTTTGGAGTTAAAAATTAAGGTGAAGTCAGTCCCATAATCATACATACACATGCACATATATTCGTACATAAAAAATCTCCCCAAAAAAGTACAACGACATTACCTTTTACGAATTTACGATGCTCGTGCAGTGTCAATAAGTAAAAAAGCGGGGTTAAGCTTAAAAAATTGGCAGTCCAAAAGCGCTAATACAATAATTCCATTAGAAGAGTTATGGGCCATATGAAATATGGACTCTTTACCTAAAGTCTTAAGCAGCACTCGTGCTCGGCTGTATCTAAAAAAAACTGCAAAATAAAGAATAATCAATTAAGATTTAAAGAAGTTGAAAGCAGTATTTTTTTGAGGCTTTTTCTTGCATTTTAAGCTTATAAAGTGCACGCATATAACTGTTCAAACATATTAGGTTGATCATTTCTGCGTTTATAGATATTAGATAGATAGAGAGGATTGTAATCACTAAAATTATTCTTTTAGAATGATGTATTAATCTTAAGAGACTAGCGAGTCGAACTAAGATATATAGAAAAGGTATAGAACAACGATCGTTTATATCACTTTAATGAGTTATTCACTTTCATATTCTTTTTATGAAATTAACTACATAACTTTGCCTAGTGAACGAGATTGTAACATCTAGTAGAGAAATGGTGAATCGAAAGACCTTTAGTTTCTTTTCTAATCCCTTACAATTCGACCAACCTAATATTGATCACTATCCACATAAAAAGTGCAGCAGGCTAGCGCATAAGCGTGTTGCACGATTGCAAGTTACTTTGTCGCTTTACGCATGCGTGTTTTTCAGTCAAAATTTGTTGTCTACTACATTCACTCGTTACTAGCTTCACTACCGAAGTCGAGTGTCACGCAGCTGGACGCAATGTCATATATGCGTTATATGCGATTGTTTGAGCGGCCTATTTAACCATTTGTGGGGTTTCCACAATTTAAATTCGATTACGCTCTCCTTCGAACCAATGGGACATGTCGACGTCTGCCACCTTATATCACGGTTTTTGGCTGACGTTGCTTGATTGTTCGCTTAAATGCAGCATGTGCTCGTACACATGTGTGCTCCATATTCATACACATATGGTATATGAATGTCAGTATATGTTCTTATGGGTGTTTTAAATACAGGGTTCATGGAAAGGCTTGATTTTAGGTTTATTTTAGTGAAATAATACTAAGTTCTTTAAAACTCCATCAGACCAAATGCTAATGTTAGTAAGGAACGTCAGATTGGAGATCGTAACTTCACAGCATTCGAAAGTCATTTCTCGTCTTGAACTACACCAAAAGTTATTCATTTTAGAATATAGTCTTGTTTATTGACTGGACCTCAAAGTGTTGTATATATGGTCTAGTCTGATTGAAAATAATCCACCCTATCGAAGACGATAGATCCCTCAATGAAGGTAACATATAAATGCATTGAAAAAATTCCTGATCAATGGCGATTTTTGTTGAGGCAGTTCTTGGGATATACGAGAGAAAGATTCTGCGAATGATTTATTGTTTTATTGAAGATTTTATATGCGGAAACTATGTAAAGTCGTTCATAGAGTTTAGTGAAGGGTATAAGTCGCCATATGGTGCAGATGCATGGACGATGACAAAATCTGATGAGTCGACGTTACGACTTTTCGAGAGAAAGATTCTGCGGAAGGACCTTTGCGCATTGGCAACGACGATATGGTACAGCGAACCAAGAGACAGCGGCTACGCTGGCTAAGTCATGTTGAACGTAAGGATGAAAACACTCCAGTTCTGAAAGTATTCGACGCAGCACCCGCCGGGGGAAGCAGAGGAAGAGAAAGACCTCTACTCCGTTGGAGAGATCACGTGGGGAATTGGCGCCAAATTGTGAAAAGAAAAAACGACTGGCGCTCTGTTGTAAAGTCGGCTATATCCGCGTAAGCGGCATCTACGCCAATAAAGAAAGAAGAAGAAAATAAGGCGTCCGAAAGGATTGAAGATATTGAAAATCAATTGGAAATGGAATTAGTTTCGCACGGTGCCTTGAATCGTCGCCAACTTGTGGTTGGTACGACTTACTATTTAGAAGACTGCCGAAATCGTTTATACTTGTATGCTTGTTGGAACAATTAGGAAGAGTGAGGCTAATTCTTCAAATTTTGTACTCCAAAGGATGCATTCTTCTTGCTAAAGATTTTTAGAGCTAATCACAAAAGTTAAAAAAAATTTTTGCGGCTACAAAGCCTTACTGCGACTTTCCGGACCTTAAATATAATTAAAAAGTAAGTATGTTTTATTACATTGTAACATTTATTAGATTTTATTTATGAACACCCTCTAAATGTACGCAGAATTACACTTTCATAAATAAGTCCAGTCGAAGTTGTCCATATGTCAGGCTGTCAGCGGGCCTATGCCCAGAATTTCAATTATTTCGAGTTTGCAAATGAAATGACCAAAACGAATGACACTTAAAAGGCGCATACATGCATTTAACAAATAAATAATAATAAAAGTTAAATGTCAAGCAATAAAAACGAAAATTTGTTGATGAATTTTACCATTTTTGGAAAATGAAAATGTAGACTTGTTACTGCCGACTCGAATGCGAACACGAGTGCGAGTGCGAGTGCGAATGTGACTTTGTCATTGCGAATAACTTAAACGACGAGTATAAAACATATGTATGTACAGTGTCGGTGCGAATGTGGAAATACATAAATAATCTACTAATTTATATATAAACGCGCTTTATTATGCAATAATTTATAGATTGACTCGGTTAATGCAAACTACTGCTACGGTACTGTATGACAAGTGAGTGGAAATTGCGGGTGTTTTAGAGACAGTATTACATCACCATGCACCTATGTACATGCTTTAAACACGACTGTCTATGAACCAAATATTAATGGTTATTATTAAAATTGATTGCGAATGCTAACCCCCACACACGCCACGCTGTGTCAATTATTCTCCATGCAAGGTGACGGACAGTGTCAGAAAATCTGTACCCGAACGCATGTCAGTCATACAAATATAGTCGCACTTACTATTGAGTTAGTATCCACATCAATACAGACATCTGTTATTCTGGAATCGACTAATTGTTTTAAAAGCAAATCAGCTCAATTTGTTTTTAATGGACAGACATGCAAGTGCACACACACTCGCACTTGATGCACACAACACCATTTTGCTTCGCCATTAAAAACTTCGTTTTTATTTCTGTAGAATGCGCATGAAGTCATGCCACCGAAATATTATATTAAAATCAATTAATTACCTTACTTGAATGTATATTTATGTATAACGGTATGCGTTTATATTTTCAGGCTTCAACATGGAGCTGGAATGCGATCTGAGCGCAATCCAAAATGAGGACTTGCTGCGGCGCATGGTAAGTTCGCCTTATTACTTTATTATTCAATATGTTGTTGCTGTCTGAATTCTGCCGGTTTGACAGTTCTTAGCCTGATATAAGTTCAGGTCCGTTCCGATTACGTACACCCTACTTTAGCGGGAACGGTGTTATAGAATATAATAAGGTTAGGTTGATGTTTTTATACTTGCTTTATGCTAAGTTAAAAAATTGTCTTGGCCTCTTCTTCTTCTTATTCTTCTTTATTGGTGTAGACAGGATTACGTTGAGGAATAATTTTATTTCTTATCAAAAGTTTAATTTTTTGTATCTTTCTTCTGAGAATTTTTTCACAGAAGCCTATCTACTATTGAACTCGGAGTTATACGACCTCCTGAATTCCTGCACCTCTTACGCGGTTACAATCGAGTTCATAACAGCGCGCCTGTCGTTCTTTCCTTTCGCTGTTTGGCGCCAATTGCAGATTTAAAGCGTAGCGTGGTCCCTCTCCACCTGGTCTATCCAACGGAGGGGAGGTCTCCTGCGCTTCCCACGACCGGTATTGCGTCGAACACTCTCGTATACTCTAAAAGCTGGAGTGTTTTAAGCTATTCGGACGACATGACCTAGCCAGGGTAGCTATTGTCTCTTAATTATCATCAACTCATCGTTCCATCGTCTGTGAAATTCGCCGTTACCAATGCGCAAAGAACCATATATCTTCCATAGAAACTTTCTCTCGAAAACTTGTAAAGTGAACCCATCAGATGTTGTCATTGTCCATGCCTCTGCACCATATAGCAGGACGGAAATAATAAATTTATAAGTCATTCATTATTTTGGTTTGGCTTTTATTCGTCGAGAGAGGACTTTACTTCTCAATCGCCTAGTAGGTCAGAAGTAGCTCCTATAGATATTCAGCGTTGGATTTCGATTTCGTCTTGCTTTTCTTCACTACCATACTTTGCTTTGCTTCTCTGTCCAACCTGGAGAAGCTAGAATTAACGGCGCGGTTGTTTTGGCCAATGATATCGATGCCATCGGCGTACGCCAGCAGTTGTACACTCTTGTAAAATATTTTACCTTCTCTTTCAGATCTGCAGATCGAATTATTTTCTCCAGGAGTAGATTGAAAAGGCGCACGATAGGGAGTCGCCTTGTCTGAAACCTGGTTTGGTATCGAAAGGCTCGGGGAGGCCCTTCCCGATCCTAGCAGAGTTTTTGGTTTTGAACGTCCTTTTACATAACCGTATTAGTTTTGTGGGAATTCTGAATTCAAACAAAGCGACATAAAGGCAACTCCATTTGGTGCTGTCAAAAGCAGCTTTCTAATCTACGGAGAGGTGAGGTGGGTATTTTCCAAGATTTGGAGCATGGTGAATATCTGTCCAGTTGCTGATTTTCCAAGCCTGAAACCACACTAATAAGGTCAGTTTGTTAACGGTGGGCTCTAATCTTTCACACAATACGCTCGATAGGACCTTATATGCGCTGTTGAGGAGGCTTTATTCCACGGTAGTAGGCACAGATTGTTGGGTCTCCCTTTTGTGGATTGGGCAGAGCACTCATAAATTCCAATATTCTACAAAGAAGATGCATAAATGTGGTCTCAGTAGCTTCTATGACATAAACATTATAGAGAAATGTTTAATGAATTATACTCGATTTCTCACCTATTCCAAACTTTTTTAAATCCATAATATAAACATTTATTAAAAATCGTAGGATCTCTCATCCATAATCATTATATACATAAGTATATATAGTATATGTATTTGGTCATTTAGCGCTGCTTCGCCAAATTCAATTTATTTGCAGCACTTTTTATACATTTAACAATACATTTTATCTACAAACATAAGCAAGCAAAATCTATAAAGCCCAATTTAAGTGATTAATTAAGATGACAATCATGAATTTACAACTAAATTGAGAGAATGAAAATGAATCCGCATATGTCCATACACCTCCACACATTAATGCTTTATCGATTGTAGACACTCGGGCGGGCGTGTAACCGCATTTATACGGCTGTAGGTATGTATAAGTATGTATGTAGATGTGACATTTAAAATCGTTAAAAATGAATAAATTGTTCAATCAGACAATCTGACAATTGTCTGCTATTATTGGATGAGACACATTCCACCAACGCGCTGGCATTATTGCCACACAATGGCTACAATAATGTCAATTCGCTCTAAAGCTTGGTCTCCATTTTTCTCAAAAAATCAAATTCTAATTAGTTCACGATTTGCTGGCCAAATAAAAAAGTCTCTAAACTCAAAAATTAAATATCCACAAAGCTAAATTAATTGTTTGGATTTGAGCACAGTTTGTTTATTATTTATTGGTTACGCATATGTACATACATAATTCATTTATTATTTCATGCTAAATATAACGCCTGTTAATAGTTATTTATAGGCCGCCGATGAGCGCCAATTATGCCCACGATCATACGGTCAACTGAGGATGGGCCACAAAAACTGGTTCGGGGGGCACGCGCTCAGTTATGCTACTGCACACAAAATAAATACACACAAAAAAATATAAAAAGTTTATGTGTTCATACCATACATACATACATACATACATATGTAATGACTCATCGCAGTTGCGCCGCCGCATACCGCCAGACGCATTCTATCGTCCAAACGAATTGCTTGGATATATGTAAGTATATGTACATAAATATTCGCTTATCATACACTTATGTGGTTGTGTATGCACACATTTGTTCGTATCTATGCCCCGTAAGTGCCAACAACAAAGCAGCCGCGCAGACTCGTAGTAGCGCCAAAGGCGTTGGGGTAAAGATTTCATTGAATCATTCAGATTTATGTGAACTCAGCTTACAATTATGAGAATGTGTAAAAATCTACATAAATATTTATGCTGTATATGTGTATACATATGTCTGTAGGTATGCACATACTTATGGGTGTGTGTCTGTTCGACGGTGGCGTTGACGCTTCACTGCTCGTCTGTGTGAAGCGCGCTGCCACAGGTAGTCGTCGTTTGGGACCGGCTGCTTGTCTGACACTTCCCATCGACAAGAACGCAAACGCTATGAAGCATGAAAACTACCCAGCGACAAAGATCATACGAATGCTCATGGTGTGTGTGCATATCAATAATCACCGGCTCCAATAAATTACAACGCCAAAGGGCGACACATAAATTTCTCTGGAAGAAAAAACAAAACGAAAGAAAAATCACTTAAGTGGCCAAATTGGCCAACTGATCGACTCGTATTCGCCTCAACAAAGCTAGTTCGATATCATCAGGCACTGGAACGGCTGAGCGCCTGGCATTTGGTGGCGACAGTTGCTGGTTGGTTACTCGTTGTCACATTTGGCATTCTGACATCCGAAGTTCTAATTTGTGATTTGAGTGTTTGTGTTCGTTTGTTGTGGTGTTTGTGTTCAGCATTACAATTAACATCATTAACCAGTTTTGGTTGCTTCTCGTTTGTTTTCTATTATTTGGCCTTTTTTATCGTTACAAGCAGTGACGTCATCGTTTGTCATCGATGACTGCCAAACCAGTTAACTGTGTAGTCAGCTGTGCCACGGCTGCAACGCAGAATTCTATTTCTCATATGGCCATGATCACTTCCAAATGGCTGATTTGGTTCTATGAGTGTACGTATGTACATACATACATACATATGTATGTATATTTATCGTGGGCGCACTGCTCAACTTTGTTCGAGCAGCTTTACTTGGCTCATGTGTCTGTAAACTTGACTCTGCTAGACTTCTCTGGAAATTAGTCGTTGGTGTTATTATTATTGTTACAAGCAAGTAGACGATGTCATTCGTAAATTCATAGTAACTTGTTTATCGAAATTCGCATGAGTCGCAGTAGAGACAAACATACCTACATATTGAATAATGTCGTTGTGGCTATTTCTGTAGATCAGAATGTCTGTGGTAAGTGCGTGGGTGCAGGATGATGCACAGTGTAACTAATGCCCCTTAAATATACATACTGTAGCCAAGTGTGTAACTTCAGCTTGATGGTTGTAGGCTTAAATCATAGCTGAGAAAATATTTCTTATTAAAAAAGTGTTTAGAAACAATATCAACCCATCGGACAGCTGAAAACGATCGAGGGTTCCTGACATTAATACTGTTCCAGACATCTTAAAACAGGAAAAGTTCGGTAATGGTTACCTCAACATACGACGTAAATCGATAAGCGACTTTTGGTTCAATCTAGGGTTGTTCCAGCGATAAAGCTTTTTCGTTTCAAGGGTAGCGAAACTTCTTTTACCCTGTGAGTCATTCTTCAAACAGAAGAAAGTCGCAGAGAGCTCAAGAAGTCGGTTAATACGGTGGTTGAGATTTGTTTGTTGTTTTCTGATTTCTTAAGATCACAAATAACCAATCAGTGACCTACTGCATTAACGTGTTCCAAAATTTATATTATACCATATACTACATCTCGATGATTTATTTGTAATGCTTCACCTCAATAGTTGAAGATCATAGGGAACTTAACCTCAATATTTCACCAAAATTGTTTTATAAAGTAGTCGAAAAAGACTTTTTGTATTTCTAATCAAACGTCAACATATTTTTTTCATATTTATAATGAACTTTAATGAACCAAATATGTACCGTTTTGGTCGACCACTTATTGCCATTTTTCCGCTAGAGACATTATTCCATCAGTGTAAAACTTTTCTGGTTTCTCGGCGAAAAACTGCGACAGGTAATTTTCATAGGCTTCTCTTGAAGCCAACTTTACTCCATTAAGTGAGTTCCGCATTGACCGAAACAGATGGTAGTCCGATGCTGCAAGATCAGGGCTATATGGTGGATGCATTAAAACTTTTCAGCCAATCTCTTCCAGTTTATGCCGAGTCATCAAAGATAAGTGTAGTCTAGCGTTGGTCTGACGGAAGACGAAGCCTTTTCTGTTGATCAGTTCCGGTCGTTTTTTTCGATTGCTGGGTTCAATCTCATCAGTTGTTGACAGTAAAATGTAGAATCAATCGTTCGACCAGGCTGGAGATGCTCATAGTGGATGATTCCTTTCCAATTCCATCAAAAACTCAGCATAACCTTTCGAGGCGTCAATCCTGGCTTTGCGACCATTTGTTGAGCTTCACCACGCTTGGACCATGATCTTTTTCGCACATTATTGTCGTATTTGATCCACTTTTCGTCTCCTGTTGTCATTTGCTTCAGAAATGGTTCGATTTCATTTCGTTTCAGCAAAGAATCTCAGATGTTAATTCGGTTCATTAAATTTTTCATAGACAATTCATGTGGTGCCCAAATATCGAGCTTCTTTTTGTAGCCAGTCTTTTTTAAATGGTTCAAACCGTTTGACGATGAATGTTAAGTTCCTTAGCGATGTCATGGCTGCTTATGTGATGGTCCTGATCAATCTTTTCCATAGTTTCATCGACTTTTTCAACGATAGGTCGACCAGAGCGAGGTGCATCTTTCACATCGAAATTTCCAACGGCTTGTGGAAGTGAGCGAAACATTGTTGTGCTACACGAACTGATACAGCATCGTCTCCGTAAACTTCACAAATTTCATTGGTGGCTTGCGTGGCATTCTACCCTTTTTTATACAAAAATTTCAAAATATAGCGAATTTCTGGATTATTTTCACTCATTTTTGAACAGCTGTACTTCTTTTTCAACTTCCCCAAATTTAATTTTTTTTATTAAATGAAGCTTAAAATCTCACCTTTCCAACACTATATGGTATGACACAATGTGATTAGTAGCACTGGAAATATACGACTGCAACAACGTCTATTGACAAAATATTATTGGTCGTAGCTCCTCTGTCCCTCTTCGGGTAGGTATTGGGTCGTTTGAGTTGTTGAAGTTGAAACATTTTAAACAGATAAACAGCTGTTGCTTTCGGATTATATAGTTTTAATATTAAATTTTCTTATTTTGTTGTAGAATCCTATTAATGATTACAATCTTCCGACTCATTTAATTCACAAAAGCAGTGGCTTTCTAATTAAAATTGCGCTCACATATGCACATATGCATGCAACTATTTTAATGCATTGAGACCCACAGTGCTTCACAAATCGAGCAGAGGCAGCGTACAATATCATGAGAAAATGCATTGTTTTTCATGGATCCAGTTAATATACATACATACATACATACATATACAAAATACTAGATACAAATTTACATGGAAAATAGCTTTTTGTTAGACAATTTTAACTTTTAACAACAACAAGAAAAATGAAAGAAAACCAATCATTGCGGTGTCTCCTACTCATGTTACAGCTTACTCAGTGTGCTAATGCGCATGCGCGCCTGCTCCCAACCTGCAAAACCCGATAGCCAACACATGCCAGACCTGACTGACGTACCGTGGTCTTGTATCGTAAATGGATGTAAATGTATTTTAACTTCTTATGTAAATATGTATTATGTACCATACGTATGGGCATAATGGCAAGGCAGCCGGCGACTGTGTTGAGCGATATACAACACACTCAAATTGCTCGAATTTTGCCGGTTTGCGCAGCGAAGTTCGCTAAGATTTCGAGGTAGTACGACTGACTTGTCTAGTGGAAAAACTAGCCAATAGACTTGGTCATAACCGCTGCTTAACTGCTGATGTGTGTGTGCGCATGCACGCTGCCGCCGGCTGGATAGTTGATCTTACCGGCTGGCTGTCATCGATTGTTAGGTTCTGTACATACAAATACATGTGTATACATATATGCATGCATATAGATATGATATGTATTGAGGTGATGGCTGTTGTGCTGGCTTTGGCGTCGGTGGTCTTGTCGATCGCCGATTGGCGATTTGCTTATAAAGTTGTTGGCCGCTTTGAAGTCGACGCGCTGTGTCACTACCGTTCGCCAAAGCCTCAATTGAAGTAGCGAAACTTGGCTGCGACGCTGTCACCACGATTGGGCATATGACATGAATCTAAGCTTCGAAAATGTTTGTATTAAAACATACAAACTTGCTTTTAGCATATACATAAGTATGTCTGTGTGTGCTTGTGTCTAGCTTATATGAAAAACTAGAACGCATCTTGAGGTTAGCAGCATTGGTTCAACGCCTTGGGGGCTACTCAACCACGGCTATTTGCCGGCCATTCGGCGGACCGGCTTTGCCATAATCGAATTTCAGTTTTACTTGCCCCGAGTGAATCTCATTTACTTACTCACATACATATGTACATATGTATATGTATGTACATATGTAAATATTACGCATTGGTGTATGCAGATTAACGTGAGTACTTACAGCTGCTGCTTCGTCCATGGCTTGTGTGGGAGTAGCTGTTGTTGTTCACGACGACGCGTCATGTTCCACGCCAACGATCTTTTGTGCGATATGTGCCATTAATGTCTCAAATTATTTGTAATTTTTCATGACACATTTCTTTCTCAATTTTGGTTATGTTGGCCGTTGGGAGTTTTTTTTGCTTTGCTTTGATCGTGTTTCACTGAATATGGTTCAAGTTTTTTCTAAAACGTTATGCGCTGACAAAGATGTTATTTGCTAATTGTTTTGTTTACCCATATGGATGAGATTTTGCTTGAGTATGGCCTGTCTTCGGGTAGTTCATATTTGGGATGCTGCATTAATGGGGTTATCGCTTGTGTGTGGGCTTTCGGTGTATCATAATCTGTAATAAAGCATATGGCAAAATATTGATTTTTGTTGTAGTAGAATAGTAGATCTACGTATTCTGAAGAGAATATTAGTAGAAATTAAGAAGTTTCAACCAATGTAAATATATACATACATATATGTATGTATGCATACATGTACAACTAATTGCCTCTTAACGGTTTACTAGAAATCTGGTCATGGCCATTTTGAGGGAAAACTTCGGAGAACAATTCATCTCAAGAAATGGACCCGTACGTTGGCCCCCAAGATCATGCGATTTAACGCCTTTCGACTATTTTTTGTGGGGCTACGGCCGAAATGCTCGAAAAAGTTGCCCAAAATTGGACTTTCCGAATGGACCACCCAAGACGCAGCCGCGGTCAACATTTAAATATTATCTTCAAAAAGATGAACCAATCTAACGTTTTAAACAGATGCACTTAAAAAATAGTTTAAACAGACATATGTACATACATACATACATATACACTTTAAAGTCAACACAAAAAATTTGAATCGATATATGGGAGCTAGGAGAGGATATAAGTAGGTCTTCATTATGACTGAGTAACTGATTGTAAAGTCAAATAATCTAAGAGGCAGAGCTGTATTGTATTTTTCATCTTTTTTAAGGCTGTGCTAGGAAGCTATCTTAGAAATGCCATGTGTTAGATTTAATTGAAAACAGAAAAGTAATTAAAGTAGTTAATTATACGAACTTTTGGTTGAAATGGACGGTGCTACATTACTCGTAAACATTTATTACTTAGATTCAAATGGAGATATACTGCAGTTATGGTGGTGGATTGGAACTGATACAGTTTATATAAGCAAAAAATAGTAAGACTTCGTTCATAATTTTAAAATTCTTAATTTATTCTTAAAAATTTATGCTGCCCCCAGGAAGAAATCACTCTTGACTTCAATACATTTGTGCCAACGTTCTTTCCGATCCTTGAAACAGTTGTTAAAGTCAATTTCCGGAATAGCCTTCAATGCGTGTAGCGATTCACATTTAATGGCTTCAATTGATTGACTCAAAACGGGTTCCTCGGAGCGGTCGTTTAAGTTTGCGGAATAGCCAAAAGACACACGGATCTAAATCAGGCAAATATGGTGGCTGCGGCACGGTATTGGTAGAAAATTTTGCGAAAATTCAGTATGCGACGGCGCATTATCGTGGTACAAAAACCAAGAGTTGTCGGTTTCTCTTTACGAATAGCTTCGCGCAAATGACGCATTACACTCAATTAGTATTCCTTGTTGACAGTTCGGCCGGTCGGATGGAATTCAGAGTGCACCACACCTCGATAATCGAAGAAAACTGTCAACATAACCTTGATTTTTGACCTGCTTTGGCGTGGTGTTTTCGGTTTCGATTCACTTTTGCCACAACATGCGGCAGATTGATCGTTTGTTTCTAGATCATAAGCATAAATCAAAGACTCATCGCCAGTAATAATACGCTTCATGATATCCTGTTTTTCGAAAAAATTGAGTGATTGATCTTTCAAAATGGTTTTCACTGATCCTTCCAATATTCCAACGATGCCAGTAAGATCTTTGTTAAACGTCGATTCTCAAGTACTAATTTCTTTATTTTATTGGCTTGTTGATCATCAGTTGATGTTGATGGCCATCCTGGACGTGGTTCATCGTCTACGCGTTCTCGACCCACTTTGAATAATTTGTACCAATCAAAAATACTTGCTTGCGACAAACAGTTATCACCGAAGTCCTTTTCTAACATTGTGAACATTTCGACACCAGAAAATTGATTCCGCACACAAAATTTAATGGTACTTCTTTGTTGAATAATTTGACTCATCGTAAAAATCGCCGAATACACTTTATGTACTTCAGAAAGACAAGCGTATACTAAATAGTAATGATTATTTTGATGTGACAATTGGCACAGATGTCACTGGCAGTCATACCAACCAAGAAAGAAAATATTTAGGCGGATAGGTTTTCGCTGGAATTATAAATCAAAAAGTCTTACTACTTTTTGCCACAGTATATATTGCGTAGTCGAAAAAGTCTTTTCGTATTTCTAATAAAATTTTAATTTATTTTTTTTATATTTATAATAATAAATAAATATATAAATATGTGAAAAATATTTATAGAGCGGGGCAATTCCCTTTTTAAAAAAATATCTAAGCTATATCTCTATGAACCTCTCTGCTAAATTTGAGTTTATATAGCTTTAAAAGTTGTTGCATTTTATGTATTTAAGTTGGTTAAAGAGGCAATAACAAAATTACGTTTGTTGAATAACGAAAACCTTAGGCATAACAAATTAACCAAAAATATATTGGTTAAACTGAGTGCTTTTCGGTATTCATATTGGAGTTATATAAAAAGAGAGGATATGCATGTATTTTAAAATTATTAATTAAAAAATTCAAAAAAAATGTTATTATACTTTTGTTAAGCAGTACTCGCAGCTTCCGCTGACCGTGAATAAATTCGGTAATTGACATATACTCAAATACGTACTATGTACATATGTATATCCGTATCTGTAAATCGCAAATATGGACACGTATGTATTAGCTTGGTATACATACATATATAGTATATATTAGATCTATCTTTTAGCAATCGACTTACGTATATACGCAAGGTATAATATACATATATAGAAGTTGTTATAAATTAGTAAAATCTGCTGAAATATTCTTAATTTAAATCTTAACCTCAAACTAAATAATAATTTAAAAAACTGACGTCATTCCAGAAACGGCAACATGGACAAGCGCTGGCAAACTTGTGTGAAGGAGAATGTCAATTTTCTTTTAGTTGCAAACAAAGCGATTTTATTTAATGATTCCGTCATATTGTGAATATTAATTTATCATATGCGCTTATAGTCGAATTTCTGGATTTCGAGCGAAAACTAGTTTCCAAGGCATACGAAAATAATAATAGAAATTAATGATGTTAAGTAAATTTTTGTTCTTACCTTTTCATTACCGGCTGCGTTAGTTCAGTGTCTTGATCACTTGGCGTGTGTGTTAATAGCGAACGCCTCAGTCAATTCTTCGCGCGGAGTTTTTGTTTTGTTTCAGTGTTGTCTCTTTTTGTGGGCATTTGTTTTTGTTCAAATTACTCCCAATATTATTGGGTATGTATGTATGTATGTGTATGTGTGGAAGTGGCGTTGAAGTCACAGTCCGGCGTGCCCAGACGCCCAAGCAAGATTTCAAATCAATCGAGCGCGTCACTAAACTAGCCAATCATCTACGATTCGGCATCGCACAATTTGCTCTCTTCGGTTGGCGATTGCTGGCGATCTCCGACAGTTGTGGGCTCAATAAGCGGCATCTTGGAAGACACCTTTGGGAACATGTTTGAGCCTTACATATTCGGTCAAAACAACATCACCATCGCGGTGAACAACACACATGCACGAGTATATGACTAAAGTGTATGTACATATATATTTGTATGACACCTTCTCATGAATGCTTGGCTACATACATATATATACATACATATGTACGTGTGCATCTAGTTGTGTGTAACTATTTACCTTCTCATCCGCTGCACACCGGCTCGATCGGCCGGTGAATTGCTCCGCTCGCGCGCCTGATCAACTTGTCTGCTCGGCTCGTTGGCGAGTGAAGCGGAGTGGAGCTAAATGAAGTGGCGCAATGAGCACGCGATCGGTTGCGGCTTTTCAATAGCTGCCAAGTCGCTAACGCTTTTTCGCTTTCATTCATCTTGACTTTGAATCAGTCTGTCTTTGGCGCTCGATCGAAACGTACGAATAACTTCTTCGTTGGTAAAATTCACAAAGTAAAAATTTTATCAAAATCGAAAAATAAAAGTAACATAAAAAAGTGAACGCAAGTGAAATAAAATACAAGAAAAAAGGACTGTGTTGCTTATCGCGTGAATAAAGAAACTGAGGTGTACTAGCTGGAGATAATATATAACAATAAAAAAGAAAAACATTTGGCGTTTGTTTAGCGTCCGGTGAGAAAAAGTATAATTTTTAAGTGATCGACATTTATAGGAGTCTAGCTCAATACCAACATACATACATTCGTGCTCGGATTTGTGTGTTTTCTTTGCAACCTACCTTCTTTGTGTTCTACGCCCCATATCGATTGCAGCGAAGTACTAAGAACGCTTTCCTGCTAAAAAGGTTAGTATGACTTTGTGCACACATGCATTAAGGAACATACACACACACTTTGCATGTGGTCATGAGCGAAAATGTAGGTGTCACATCGGTGCCTTTAATTGTTAACTCAAATACGCTTATATGTATGTGTGTGTGTGTGTGCTTTCGCCCATTTTTTATTGGTTTGACGTGTCACCTCGCAGATTCATCTCGTCCATAACTGGCGATGATGTGAATCTCTGTCTCTGCCTCCGTGTATGTGTATGTGTAGACTTGTAGTCACCGTTTGACTTTGGTGACCAATTACGGTATTCCATTGGCGAAATATCGACAATATTCCAGAGAATTTCAGTTTTTTTCACATTGAATTTGCCATTTTTATACAGACATCTAATTTTATGGCTGTAAAATGCGAATTTTACGTCAACCACTTGGTGCGATTGAGGATAACAACTATTTGCTTTTGGCATAATGACCAAAGTGGTCGGACGCCAATGAATTTAGATAATTTTAAGCCTTTTACATTTAAGGAAAAGCAATTAAATTGCTATTTCAATGACATTTAAGTGAAATTTGTAATTTTGGCTGTACCTCCTGACAATTTTTCAAACTAAATAAAATTAGAGATTTTTATCTTCTTTAATGCAATGTGCAGTTGCGGTTGGTCCTTGGTAGTTTAAGTAGTAGTCCGTTAATAAGGCATTAATTATTAACTTTTTGCAAATATAACTCAGTTCGAGTATCTGTATCAGTATCTGCTGATACCAGAAATCGATTCCATGTAGTGAACTAATTTGACTAGAACAGACTTTTATCTGGAGACCTAGCGAATTGTGCACTTATTGCATTTATACTTAATGGCGCTTTTCCCTCTGCTGGATGCTTTAACAAACTTTTTCTCTGATTTCAAGTAAGCACTTGATGCTTTTAGAACAAATGTTGAGATCTACAAGTTTTAGGTGATTTTCTAAAGTTTAATTCGTTTATATGGAAAAAGAAAACACCAACAAAATATGTGATTAATTATTTATACTTGTGTAGATTACTCATTCATTAATACTCATTAGTCTTGAGATGTTAAATGATGGAGTAAACTTATTAATTTGAATAAAATAAGAATGTGCAACACATAATTTGTTTCCAAATAGTGAAATCGGCATATTATTTTCTGTCTCGTATATATGTATATGTTACTCAACCATTATATGCATAATAAAAGTAACTAAATTATTTTGAATTTTTTAAATGATCAATAGAAGTGAACGTTAAGTTTTTATAGAACTTAAATACTTTTCCGCGCTCGTTCGAATTACTCGTTCTACGCTTTATGCTCAATGTTGTGAAAAATTGTTATTTGTTAAAACATGTAAAAAAAGTATATTTAAAATATTATCTCAACCACCGAAATGTTAAACATTCTCGATCTATATTTTTAGTTTCACTGCAATAAGTTTTATACAGAGAAAAAATGCTATTCATGGAGATCGGTAGAGTAGTTCTCGAGAAATCTTGCCAACCGACTTCAAAAATACAGTTTCGAGAAAAACTTGTTTAAAGACGACACACTAGCTAGCCTCAAGCGCACAAGTTCTCAAGGCTGTACCTCCGAAACTATTAGTCTGATCAACTTGAAAATTTAGGGCAAAATTTAAAAGATTTTGTAGAATTTAATAATACAATAAAAAAAATCTATTTTTTGTAATCCGCAAACCCATGTAACCCCTTAAGAAGACAAAAGCTAGATATGTGCACAATTTTTTGTACCAATATTTGTCAATATTTCATTTTAAAGTTTAAAGAATGCATTATCCCTGATGTTCGGTTTTTAAAACTATTTTTTCTATGGATAATCCCAGTTTCGACGTGCTTACAGTACTGTAATTTTATTTGGTGTTAAGTGATTACAGGGGAACTTTTACCTTGAATTAACCTAATAGATCAATATTTGCTTATTCCTTGTAAAGTAAATTGCGTTAATGTTTAAACATCTGAAATTCGATTAATTGCCCAATTAGGAGTCTGGTTGGATATGATATGTACCTAAACACCTGTAGCTTTAGATAACGCTAGTAACATCGTCCATAAAACGTGTATATGCATATCAGACGAACGTTGGAATAATGACGATATACATATGTACATATAGTCGCAATAAAAAAAAAAAAAATTAAAATATTCACCAAATCACTAAAACGAAAGATATAAATTAAACGCATTTGTTTAGAAAGTAGTTTATGTCAGTTAATTGTGTTAAAATGCTAATGAAAGCGAAGAAATACGAAAAAAAGCAAATTATATATTCCTTAATTTTTGAACAAGATTTGTCTGTCGCGAAATCTAAATTCGTCCGTTTTACAAATAGATATACATACATACATACTTATGTACATTTCTACAAACGCATATTGGGGTTGGTAAATTGTCGCAAGTTAAGCAATCTGATGAGCTGGGACTTGTTCTTAAACATATGTACATAATTATACATACATACATATGTATTTTAAGTAAATTTTTTCAAAATGTGCCGATAAGACGTTCTCACCTCCATTGCGCCGATATTTGTATATGTATGTAGCTTTGTTGTGAGCTAGTCTCCACTGCCATAAGCATCACAATATGATCATATTTGCTAATTTACTTATTGTGTATGTTTGTATGTATTTGCAAGGTTTTAGAAAGCTTCTAATATTTAAATGACTACCTGCCTGTTTTTATGATTTTTATTTTGTTTTCAATTTTGCGAGAGCAACAGGTTCGCTTATTTCCGCTAAACATTTTAATAGATGGCTCGACGATTAAACCGTCAGCTCGTTTGTAGATTCGTTTCACTTTAAAACTGTGAATAAATGTGAAGCCGCGTATATTATTAGCAATAATTAAATTTAGACAAACACATATGTACGTACATAAGTTTGCATCGTATACAATTTTCGAAAACAATTTTTTACAAAAAAATATACTATTTTTGTTTTTTTATGTTAGCTTGCAAAAAAAAAATAAATTTTTATGGTTAATCAACTACTTATTAATAAAAGAATCGTGCTATGAGAGCCTGGAGCTATTTCATATTTTAAATACATACATACATATAACTAAAAACATCATAAAACTGCTAAAATCTGCAATTATTAAATAATTTTTGCAAATTTTTCCCGCAAACACAATTGCATTTTTCGCAATTAGGTCGTCGCAATTCAGTTGTTGTTGTTGTTATAATTATTTTTTAATTTTTTTCACGTTCACCTCAAACTTGTATCTACAATTATTAACAGCAATTTGTTGTGGAGCACTTAAAGCACTCATTTTCCGCGTCGCACTCGTACCCACGCATTTGCAGGCATGCATGTATGTATATGTGTATGTATGTTCGCTCTAACAGTACCTTTGTTAACCAAATGCGAGCTGACACTGAAGTCTGGCTTTAACGATGACGTAGGTGTGCTGCCGCTGCCGCAGCCTCTGTTGACGGTATTTATTCTGCCGCCGATGTTATTATTACGGACATAATTACGGTTTTGCACTTACAGAAACATACATACATATACACATTTTTACACACCAGAATGTGTATTATGGCAGGTGCCATTATAAGACCAATTATTTCGCACTTAATACATCTTTGACTCTATATGTGCATATAATAATAATAATAATAATAACAATAATAATAACAAATGCACAAAAAGCCGAAAAAAGAACTTCAAGCAATTAACTTCGTTAAAGCATATCAAAGTAAATGAAATCAAAATTCTAAATAAACTAGGAAAGAAATGAATAAATGCCCGTGTTGCGTTGACCTCGAAATGACACGAAAGTCATCATCAGAATATAAATACTTTAGTCATTTAAGCAATTCAACGCAGCGCAGCGGAGCAATTCATCAACGCACTGCCATCACAGACAACAGACAACAGGTTGGCAGCGCAGTTTCCGCACCTCACACCTGTGGCTCGACTTAAGACTTCTTGCGAGCTTAGCTGCCAATGCGACGCTTCGCTTGTTTTTGGCACAACTAAGTATATATGTATGTAAATGTGGATGTAGATGTCTGTATGTATTTATTTTGTGCATATTTGTATGCTTTCATGTTGTTGAGCGAAAAGCGAAATTTTTAGAAATTACGTCATTTTGCAAATCGTCTGTCGGCATTGTCCGTGCTCAAGCCGGAATTTTTTGCAATAAACCGTGTCAAAAAACACAATAATCGAATTAAAAAGATTTTTTTGGTGACACACTTGATTGTACATTAATTTGTACTTGTACATATGTATGTATACTAAAGCATGCTTTGCAACTTTGAACATGCGCACACACATACTTACGTTTCTAGCGTCTAGTGCATTAATAGCGGAATGGAGTTATTTTAACATTTTGAAGATCTTTATTACATTTATGTGTAAGTATGATAATTTTCACTTTACTTTTAACCGTCTGAAAACGGTTTGTATCCAACTGAAAACGCATTGTTAGGCTTTTCTAGCCACGTTTTTTGAAAATCGAATTAAGTTTAAGTACTTAATAAAGAAATAAATATTATTCATAAAGATCTTCAACTTGATTTTGATGGGTCAGTTTGAATAGCAGATACATACATACATATGTATGTGCAAAATCAAATTTAGTTGTTATCTTGTTTCCATACAAGGATTTGATTTACATCAATTAGTTTGGAGTTACAGTTGTGTAGTCGTGCGATATCGCGGAGAAAAGGACGTGTGCAAAATCTCAAAACGATATTTTTAACTAAACAAAAAAACTAAAGGACTATATCCTGTATATATGTACATACTTATGTTGACAGACAGACAGACGAACATGATCAAATAGACTAAATAGACTCAGCTCGTCACGTTGATCGTTTATATACAGGGTTTGTCCGGAAAGTAATAGGACTGAGTCGATTTCAAAAAATTTATTGAATCAATCGTTACAATTCTTTAAAAACTTTCAAAACAGGCTCCTTCTGCGTCGATGCATCTCTGCCAACGCGATTTCCAAGCATTGAAGGCGTCACGAAAGGCATTCTCCGGATTAGTCATGAGGGCCGAGGTGCATGCTGCTCGGATCTCCTCTATCGTCTGAAAATACTTGCCTTTCATCGGCCTTTTTAGCCAAGGAAACAAAAAAGTCCGGGGAAGGCACATCTGGGCTGTAGGCCGGCTGGTTAGGTAGCTGTTCACTAGAAAGGCGGTGTGAGCCGGAGCGTTGCCGTGATGCAACTTCTAATCGGCTGCGATGTCTTGTCGGTCCCGATCGACCCTTCGTTTGAGTCTCTTGAGAACTTCCACGTAAAACTTGGCGGTTTGTCCAGGAGGAACAAATTCATGGTGGACGATGCCTTTGATGTCAAAAAAGACAATAAGCATCGTTTTCACTTTGGATTTGCTCATTCATTAGCGATTTATTCCCGGCCCTCCAAAAATGCCTGGTGCCACCGAAACCATGGTACTGCTGAAGTTATTGTAGTTGTAGCATTTTAAACATTTTCCGAACAGTTGTAGATTTCAATCAAAACCAATAACTATTTAAATATCTTTAATTTTCAACTAATTGATCTTGGATCCTTTTTGCAGTTCTTAGAGCTTTTGTGCTTTGACTTGGGTTTCAAAAAGATCTTTTAAGCGTCTGTGATCTTTAAATTGTGAATACCTTTTATGAATATCTGGCTCAAATGGCATAAATACTGGTTTTGTCATATTTCTCAAATTCTAAATTAATTGTCCGCCGTGAATTCAAGAATTTCAATCTTCAATTCGTAATTTCAAGCCTAGCTGGACTGGTTTTTCAGACAGGTAAAGAAATTACAAAAAAATAAAACAAGTCAATAAATAACGCAGCGCGAATATTAAGAAACGAATAATTCACAGAAATTTACCGCCGCCTACAAGCTTGTCCCTGTGCGTGCGTGTAAATGTAAGTATGTATGTGATTTTGTGTTCAGGAAAGTGGGTATATGTAAAATTACTTGTGAATGTATGTACATACTATGTATGTATGCATAGCAAAGAAAGCTGGTTTGCACTTTTCACTCTCCATTGTGAAGGTTGGACTTACCGTTGTTTGTAGTTGTTGTTTTTTTGCAAAATTATAAATATTAAAATTTTAGTTGCTTTTTACGGCCGAGATTGCCGTGAATTATTAGCTTCGCATGGAGTTGTCGTGTGCGTTCGCAAGCTTTGCGTTTGCTTTTTTACTTTCACGGCTACCTACCGTATATGTATGTACATATATGTATTTGTATGTATGTATGCATGTATCTGCAGTCAATATTTATAGCGACATTGCTTTTGCATGAACGGTGATATCATTTTTGGTTTTGCGTCTACTAATATTTGTGCTCACAGTTAAAAAATAAAAATAATAATAAAATGTTTGTATGTTTGTACGTTGATATCGTACATATGTATATAAATAAACAACTTCATAGAATATTTTTCAAGTTTAATTAACGTAAACAAGTAGTTGTGTCATAACTGAGCGGTCACCTACACCTACATACATACAAACGATTATGATGTTTCGCGGCAAGTCATAACTGAGAGCAAAATCAAATAACTCACAAATTTACTCGAACGCTGTTTAACACTCTGCGATTTTGCTCTCTTGTGTAAATAAATAATTTGTTTACCTTAGTAATTTTTATGACATGTATTCCATTATGCATATAAGTATGTATGTATGTATGTATGTGTAGAAGTGAATATTTTCTGGATTACAGTTATCAGTGACCTCTTAAATTTATAAATAAATGAATACATCATCACTAAATTGCACATTATCGCCAATGAAGCACAATAAGAAATGTTCGTACTCGTATCCATATATACATAAGGATGTATATAAAAAATGTGTATACATATACATACATACATACATTTGTACATTGAAAAATATACTTAAAAAAAACAAATACTTAAAAATGTCACATATATTTCTTTTGCAACAGCTGATTAAATATAAGAAAAAATGTTAAGACTTCAGGCTTGCGAGTATATTTGGAATTTGACTTCTTTTGTTTAGTCATTTAGATATTGACAGTTGATTGAGAGAGTTTCACGATATTTCGTTAATCAATAAGCAATAATAATATTATTGAATTGAAGTAATTGATAGTTTTTTTTTCATTGACCCAATGCGAAATTCAGTCATAACAAAAATAAAATAAAGAGCAATAATTATATTCTTCGGAGGTTGTATGTATGATCAAAAAATAGTAAGAATTCGTTCATAATTTTAAAATTATTGATTTATTCTACAGTATCTATGTATGTCGTCCCCCTTAATGTAATCTCCCTTGATCCCAATACACTTGTGCCAACAGTTTCCCAATCATCGAAACAGTCGTTAAAATCAATTTCTGGAATAGCCTTCAATGCGCGTAGCGATTAACGTAGTAATCGATTAAGTAAACAGGACTTTTTGAATCTAGCGGCCCCTGGTGGCGCCACCTATATTTTGACTGGGACTGCGTTAGAATCTGCTGTCTTTATCGATTGTACAGTGAGAATTTCATGACATTTCATTAATTGGAAGTGAAGTTGTTGCGTTTTAGGTGTCAGTATTTTTGTGTTATCGGTGCGAAAATGAGCTTCGAACAAAGAGCCAACATCAAATTTTGTTTTAAAATTGGTAAAACTTTTACCGAAACGTTTCAATTGATGAAACAAGTTTATGGCGATGATTGCCTATTGCATAGCAGAGTGTACGAGTGGTTTCAACGTTTTCAGAGTGGTCGTGAGGACATAAATGACGATCAACATGTGGGCCAATCAAAATCCGTGATCACCGGAAATTCTATCGAAACTGTGCGTGAATTTATCAAAAATGAGCAATAATCATCATTGAAATTCATGGAAATGGAATTGAACAAATTCTCCAAAACATCGATTTATCGCGTTTTGACCAAACATTTGGGCTTACGAAAGGTGTGTGCACGGTTTGACTGAAGACCAAAAATTGCTCAGAATCCAACATTCGTAGGACGATTATTTGACCAAAAATCACATTTTAATCATTAACCACTCCCCGTATTCACCTGATATGGCACCGTGCGACTTCTTCCTTTTCGGAAAAATGCGTTTCATGATATCCTGGTGCTTTGAAATCACTGTTTCACAGACGTTAACACAACGCTGTTCAAAAAAATTCACATGCTTTTAGAAAAAATCGTGATTTCACTGTTCTTAGACCCAAATGATCTTTTAGAATAGTTTGCACGAACCCTTCTGATCTTTCAATAATGCCACTAAGATCTCCGATTGTTCAACGTCCATTCTCAAGCACCAATTCCTTTATTTTATTGACGTGTTGATCATCAGGAGATGTTGATGGTCGTCTTGGACATGGCTCGTCGTCTTTGAATAATTTGTGCCAATCAAAAATACGTGCTCGCGACAAACAATTATTACCGAAGACCTTTTCAAACATTCTGAACGTTTCGGTACCAGAAATTTGCTTCGGTACACCAAATTTAAGGGTTCTGGTTCACGAAAGCACTTTATGTACTTCAGAAAGACAAGCGTATACTATGTAAGCACTAATGATTATTTTTATGTGACAACTGGCTCATTTAGCGGGCTTAATGCAAATTAGTATTGCTCAAAAATTTCTTGCATTTAACTGAATTTACCAAATTTGAGTAGACAACACTGGTTAAAAATGACCGATTTTTGCTATTATTTGACAGAGTCGCTTGAAATCTGCCGCCTCCTTTGCGTTTACAGCATCAGAGGTTAGCAGTTTTTAAATTTCTAATTAAATTATATACAAGTATATCAAAAAAAACAAAATTTAATATTTTTAGATAGCAGAAAATAAACAACGCACAGTTTGCTATCCGTTTTTCCAATATTTTTAACTTTTTCGCACACTTTTTTCGAGTTACAATCAAGTATTGCTTTTAATTGCACTTTATTATCTTTTAGCGTATTTAATAATCAACGAATTTTTTCGATAAATTTATTGATTTTCCAAAAATACCAAAATTGCCTTTAATAATTTTCTTCTTCATTTTTATTTCACTTTTTTTAATAAATAAACAAATTTCATAATCAGCTGTCTAAATGCACAATTCTGTCTGTCACCATAAAATTTCAATGCGCATTAGCGTGTCTCAATGCGCATTAATTTTGCTCGTCTGTCAGGGCTATTACTATTTTTTGCCCACAGCTTATTTCTGTAGTTTGTACAATTAGGTAACTCTAATTCCAGGCACGTTTTAATAATTGTAACAATGCTAAAACCGTAAGTAAGTACATATGTACATATGTACGTATATGTTGTTAATTGAAAACGGTGTAGGAGCGTCACTCATGTGGCTGTTGTTGGCGGCGGTGGCGTTGTCGGCGATGCAACTAATGCATAACCAAGTATGGCGGTAGTTTACTTGGCGACAGCAGCAACTTTTTATCGAACTTTTGACGGTTTATTATTTTGCAGTTTTTGTGGCTTGTGTGGGATTTACCCAGAAGTAATTTTACTTTCAGTGACTGATGTAATTCAATTTGGAACACTATCTACAGAAATATTTACATATAACAAATATGATTATGTAATTGTATGGGGGAAGAGAGAAAGATAAGATCGAAATTATATTTATAATGATTAGTATGAAAAACCTTAAGGCCCTTAAATGATTTATTTTGTAAGAGTATATGTAGGCTCTCAGAGAAATTTTTTCTTAACAAAAAGCTCACGAGCTGAAATTCTTGCACTAGTTCAATATTATTATTGTCTTTACTACAGTTGAATGAATAACTAAATATTTTAGTTCACTTTAAAGAATTGCATTTTCATTGAACGAAAAACTAGTTATTTTTTAATTTTACGTAATTTACGAACTAATTTTCTTCATATCTGTCTCCCATATTCCAGTGGCAGCAAACACCGGACATCGATCAAAAGAAGGAAATTCGTTCTCACTTATATAAATTGCGTGAATCGCGTTTACGTGACTTATATCAAGGCGAAATCATGGCTGGCAACTACGCTAAAGATCCGTTGAACTCGTCGCACGGCGATTCTTTGGTGGGTCAAAATTTTCAAAGCTTGAAATCAAAAGAAGTACGAGATTCAGTGAGTCCCATAAATGATTTGAAGTTCCACTCCATGACCCTGAATCATCCCAATACAACTGGTTGGGACGTGCAAACTTCGTCCGAGGTGAGTCCAGATGGACGCGCATATCGTACCGAAACCTTGGCTACTACAGATGGTAAGTACACTTCTTTTATGACTCTTCTTTCTGTTCTTCTATTCTTCTATTACTTTACCCAATCATTAAACAAGGTAGAAATTAGTAAATACAATTTTTAAAAATATATACTTTAAATATATGTACATATATGTATGTGTGTTGCTGTCCTTAATTGCATGCTTACAGGCGTTGAAAAGATTAATGGAGGCACCGCTGAATTCCGCGGCCGAAACGAGCAACGCGCAAGTGCTTCCCATCAAGGGGACGATAAGAACTTCGTTAAGAAGGCATCGGAAAGCTCTAATACTCACTTGCAAGAGCGTGTAGTGGTTGGCGATGAGAATTCCGGTCGCACTGAAATGAAAACTAGCTCGACTACAACATCATCCTCATCGCAGGTGACATCTTCGTCATCCACTATCGAATATGGTGGTGCTGATCCAAATGATGGTCGATATCTTATGGATAATACTCAGCGACAACATCAAGATCATCAACGACTCACCCAAGATCAATATAATCAGCAGATTCGGCGACAACAACAATTACAGCAGCAAGAATATGAACAAAACATACAACACCAACACCAACAACAACAGCATCAGCAACGTGTCCAGCAACAACATCAGGAATTCAATAGTAATCGTCAAGAATCGTCTACAAGCCGTAACGTTGAGACTCAACAGACGAAGGAGCAGAATAGACGTGTTGTAGATATGGATAAGGCTTCGCCTGAATATCAGCAACATGTCCAGTATCTTATGGCACAACCTGGTGAGATTATCTCGAACACGGTTGAGTATCCGAAACCGAATGTTAAGATGATCACTACCGTTAAACGTTTGCCTGATGGTACTATCGTCAAGAATAAACGTTACGAGACGGAAGAGTTACGTCCTACAGCGGATACCCAACGTCAACGTACGACTTCTACTACGAGCCAGAGCAGCACTCAACATAGAAACGAACAACAAAGACGTGAGCAGACAGAAGATAATGTATACAATCGTCAACAAAACGTGCGCAATAATGTATATTCGAATAATACTCCAAGACGACCTGAACATGATGTCGTCGATAACGCCGAACCCTTCTTGCGCAAACCCAATCCGCAAGAGTTAGCAGTTTCACATCCGGCCGACCGTTTTGTGGATGAAACCACCAACGTTGAAACTAAATTTTCATCGGTGAAGAAATCAAGCCGTAAATTCTCCACTGAAACGACATCAGAAACTATTGAGGAGTTTTCGGATCAACCACCCTCTTCACAAGCTCCTGGTATCAGAGGTAAACCGCCGAGTGGTCATTCACCTAACAAGGATTTTTCTACCCATGGATTTCCTTCAGTGAAGCCGAATAAGCCCACTCAAGAATATCCTTCTGAACGTCCACATACCGGCTCACAACCTGATTTTAGTACTCATGGGTTTCCTTCGGTGAAATCAAATAAACCAACACAAGAATACCCAAGCGACCGTCCACGTCCTTCTGAGGTGGAGCGTATAACACAACGAACTGTGACCCCCACAAACAAACCTAACACAGATGCACCACATGGGTTTCCCGCAGTAAGACCAAACACAAATATTACTACAACCAAAGATGGTGATGTGATAATTGTAAGTTCTGAATCTACGCGTAGTTCAAAATATAAGACCAATGCAGAGCGTATTATCGAAACTGAAGTAGTAGTTGATGGAGATTCTAATGTTCGTCCTGAAAGTTATCCTAACCGTGGGTTTCCCGCAGTAAACGAACCATCAACGGGAGGTAGGGATTCGCCAAGATATGGTGCTCCCATTAAGGAGTATCCGAGTAGTCCAATAAAACAATCGCCGGATTACTCCACAAGCGGATTTCCATCTACGAGAGATGTGGCTAGACCGCATTCAGGACAGCCTGTACCTTCAAGAATCATTGACCAAGATGGAAATGTAACAGTAGTGAGCTCGGAATCAAAAAAAGTGATTAAACATAATACAAACAGGGAGCATATTATTGAAACAGAAATTGCTGGCGATTATGACCATCATACACCGTCAGGCTTACGTCAACCCGACAAAATTACATTTCCACCTACCCCTCAACCAGGGGATTTTAGCACACATGGATTCCCATCGGTAAGAGACTCTGCCCCCACCAATGATGCATATCGTCCACAAGGTACACCTACACGTGATTATCCAAGTAGTCCTCGAAAGGCACAACCATCCGAAGATTTTTCGACACACGGTTTTCCCTCTGTTAGGGAGTCGGCACCTGTTAGAGGAAGTACACCATCTCGAGACTACCCGAGCAGCCCAGGTCAACATCAACCAAAAGAAGATTTTTCTACACATGGTTTCCCATCTGTAAGAAGTCCCAACAAATCTGCACCGGATTTCTCAACACCGTCAGGTGGCTTCCCATCAACTAGGGATACTAACGCTCCCAAGCTTACGCCAACTCAACCACAAAGAATACAACCGAATTCAACACCCACAAGAAAACCCACGAGTACGACAGACTCTTCTCAACGTCTGATTTCGAAGGAGAGGGATGTCGACGCCACCCATCGTGCCTTTGCCGCTTCCCTTCGATGTTCATCTCCAGTGGATAGTCCAGACCATCATCGGACCACTCCGCGTTCCAGCGTTTCATCGACTAGGACATTCCGACGAGATGGCCGAGAAGGTTCCCATGACAGCGAAACAAGTCGCATCAGTTCGGGCACAGTTACGCGTTCTTCGCCAAGTAAGAGTGTTGGTAAAACTGTCGTTACAAAGCAAACTGTTGTTAAAACTCGTAACGTGAATGGTTCTAACGAAACAATTGATTTAACACCCCAGCAGCGCCCCACAAAGTCGCCGTCTCCCACAAAGACCATCACAACGACCACCACACGCACCACAACAACTAGAAAGAGTCCAGGAGAAGTGCCAAAACCAGGTACGAAGTAAGATATAGAAAGCACATTACAACTAAATGGCAGTCTATCCTTCAGATAATCAAAAATCTAAGCCAGCCGAAAACACATTTCCTATTATTAACGAACCACTAACCATCACAAAAACCCACTTTACCGCAAATGACGCCAGCTTCCTCGGCAACGAGGTGGTCGAGGAGCCATGCTTAAAAAAACACTTTTACAAACTCGGTCCGTCCGACAAAGCAACAACAAACAATGTTGACGGTAAGAAGATATAAACATTCAAAATTTGCTTGCCAATACAAATACAAAAACAAAAACAATAAAGCAGAAAAAAAGCACTATTACACGAAATTTCTAACATAAATCTAAATTCACATAAAAAGAGAAAGAGACATATCATAAGAAGTACTTACTATAAACAGAAATAAATTGACATACATATGTACTTATATACATACATACATACAAAGACTTAAAGGTCACGATCTATGAAAAATATCAAAACCAAAATTATTGAAACCGAAACAAACAGTTACAGAGGAACACCTAGAAACTTCCAAGACAAAACGAAGCTTAAACACCTAAAGCATGCGACTGATGCGACTACATATAAAACAAAACGTAGAAGTAAAGGTTGCATGGTAAGCTTTTATTAACACCATCAGCTAAAAGTAGATTACCAATTGCTTAACCAAGAAATAACACACTCGTAGAGTAGTTTGGAAAATATGACTAATAATATGTACTCGTATCGTATTGTAACATCACTGACAAAGTGATTAATGCTTCATTCGCTGTAATTTTCAACAGAGAAGTCACCATATTCACCAGCACCAAGTAATAACATACATCGCACTCATCCCAAACCAAAATCCCAAGTTCGGGATGATTTCGAAGATGTTAACCACGAAGAGCCCATCCATAAACAACCACTAAGTTCATCCGTAATCGAACCTAAACAACGTAATCGTTCACCATCAGGACCACTTCCAAGTAGTAGTCCGCAAACCATTTGTCAACCAAACAGAAAAGAACCTAGTGTTGAGCGTAGGACTGTTGTGAGAGAAAGTGAATTTGAAAACACAGATTGGCAAAATACAATTCTAGATTCGAACGAACGACCCTATCCTGTAAAGGATGGATCTTCAAAATCGCGAGAAAACCGTCCTACAGATGATTATATAAAAGAAACACCAGTTGATACGTCTGATTTTCCGGTCATTAGAGAAGAAACTATTAAACGACCAGATCAAAATAGACAGAAGGAGATTTTGACTATTAAAGGTACGAGAAATGAAAAACTGCGATCTAATGAAGACAAATTTGTAACAATTGAGTATGATGTAAGAAAGCCGAATGGTAAAGAGCCTTCTGGACCGGTCGGCAAAAAATCTACTTCGGGGAAACCATTAGATTCAACAGACAGGGGACCTAACGAAAGCAAACCACTTGAACCTTCAAAACGAAGACCATCTGATAAACATCCCACTGAATATACGGATAAACCTAAAAGTCCAATTCGAAAAACTTCCGATATTACCTCTTCAAATAAATTCGAAACCTCCGTAATAACAAAAACTACACGGAAGGAAAATTCATATGTTATTGACGATGATATCGAACCACATCAAAGTATTCCAAAACAGCCAACTGAGAAGAAACCTAGTGATACAGGAAAACTAAAACCGAACGGCGTTGATCGCAGTCCGACTAGAAAACCAACGAACTCAAAAACTCTCTCAAATATAACTTTGAAATCGGTCTGTAAAGAAAACGATGAACCTGTGGATAAAAGACCAACGGGTGAATCCCCAAAAGAACCTGCTTTTAAGAGACCAACGGGCAAGAAACCTGAACCTAGTCCCACACGAAAACCGGAGAAAGATACTCCAATTACTTCCGAAGACAATGTATTCAAAACCAGTACTATTACTACTACGGTCACGAAAACTCGCAAAGACAACATTTCTCCTACCAGAACCAGCAAACCCAAGGATAAAATTCCTGAGGAAGATAGACCAACAAAATTGTCGCAACCAAAGCCGACATATACTAACACTATAAAGCACGAACCTCGCGATGAGTACCCCGCACCTATTGAGAACAGACCAACAAAGAAAATACCAACTAAGGAAAATCTTAAATCAACAGAAATTAGAGTTACTAAAACGCAAGTGGTAGCATCTACCGATAAATATCAGCCTGGTCCAAAAGTAACAAAACCACTTACTAGAGAACCTTCCAATCCAGAATATGATGATGACGTAAGCGAGAGTGAACGTGAACCAAGTAATCCCATCAGGACGGCACCATCTGAGCCTGAAAAAGTCACACAGTCAAATAAACCGCATAATACTCAAGAAGGAGAAGACTTCTCGGACACTGAGAGCACAAGCTCTTCATTTATAACGACAATAATTAAAAAGGTACGCACAGATGAACCAAAAACAACTCAACAAACGATTACCGATGAGACGACAAAAGTTCAAGAGCTTTTCAATAAAACCGACAAGACGAAACTAACTAAAAATGTAAATGAAGAATTCATAACTTTCGAACAACAGATGCGGGAAAGAATTCCAGTTGATGATACTCCTACAACTAAAACAGAATTACGAAATAAGGAAGCGAAGAAACTAATTTCTGAACCAATAGATAAGTATTCGAAACCCAATGATACAGACAATGATGAGCAATCCTTTACTGATGCAAATACTTTGAAAATAAGTTCAGTTACAACAACTTTAAGAACCGTTGCTCAAGACAAGTCGCATTCCCCCGAATACCAACACAGTGATAGGGAACCCAAACTTGTGCAGCCATCTGTTGTGGGCTTGAGTGACGACGATGAGGTCCCACAGCAAACAATTGAATCGACTACAATTATTAGTACAAACAAGAATACACGCAAAGATAATTCACCGAATTTCACAGATGGTGGAAAACCCAAATCTGATGCTCCTTGTGCCAAGAAGCCTACTGAGGGGAAAAATAAGCCAATTTTGCCGGATCATAGCACTAAGGATCACATTCCGTCACCAACACCAACTGATCAAACTTTTGACACTATTATTTCGACTACCACTACTAAAATTTCCAAAAACTTACCTGGCGAAAAAACAACAGCAAAGCCTCGAGAGCCTTTCGATAAACTTGTGCAAACCACTTTCGATGAAACTAAAAAAGTTGAGGAACTCTTTAATACTAATAAATTGGCTCATACAAAAAATACTATTGAAGAATTTATTACTATTGAAAGGCAAAACAAAGAAACCCCAGATGGAGCTTTTATATCGAAAGCACCTGAGCCTGAACCAAGTTCCCCAAGTTTTAAGAAAAAAGGTGTTAACCCAAGAGAAACCTTTGAAGATCGTTGCCGTCAAATCTTAGGCATGGAAAACTATGGAGACACTCCTGGTGTTTATAAAAGGAAACCTGAAGATGTATCTGATCAAACTGAGTCAGTTACCGTTAATGTCACAGAATTGGATGTTCAAATAGAGGACTGTGAAGATGACGAACCCACTTATCTAAATAATACTAAAGATTCTGTTAAGCCTCAGAAACATGATTTCCCCACTACATTTGATAAATCACAAAAACCAAAAACCCGCAATACTCTTGATGATGAAATAGTAGAAGAAGTGGAATGTGTTCGTAAAGAAACCGTTGTACCATTTAAAAGAAGTTCTCCAGATACGGAGCCCTTGACTGAAATTTGTCGTAAAACAACTTTGATTTCTGAAACCGATTTAAATGAAGAAGAAGATGAACAAACGGTCTCCAAAAAGTCTTCTAAAATAGTTACTAAAACTTCCAGTCCATCACCGAAGAAGGTGAAATCCCAAAATGAGGAGCCAGAAGATTCATCAACCACCGATTCAGAGTTTCCGGAAAAAGAAACGGACGAAGAGTCTCAACCGGATACTATAGTATCTAAAAGAGATATGCAATATACAGAAGAAGTAGAAAATGTCTCGAATGTGGTTGAGGTTACCAAAAAACGAGTAACGAAAGAAAAACCTTCTAGTCCTAATAAAAGTCCGACCAGAAAGCCATCAGAGCCTCAAGTTACTCGTAAAACATCTCCCGTCAGACAACATCCTTCTGGCTCTTCCACGATTACAGAATTGAAAACAATCGAAACAAAGACTAAGTCGCTTGAACCGAATAACCCTTCAAAAATCAGAAGTGAAACTAAGCCTGTTGACAAGTTAGCGGAGAAACCGGATAATCAAAGTATTGTTGGAAGAGATAAACCAACATCTCCAGCGAAGTTGCGGTCAGAACGTATTCATAAAGTTGATACGACTTCCGACAAAGGTCATCAAAAGCCTACAAAAGAGTCTCCAACTCACACAATCAAAGACCGCTTACGTTCTGCCACCCGAAATAGGAAGCCTTCCGAATCGCAGTCTGATTCTTCGCCTGATGTTAGTCCTTCACGGTTTACAGAGCGTAGACGTTCAAGTAATATTTCGGTACATACTGAAATCATAATTGATCATTCAGGACCAAAATCTCCTAAACCTATTGAAAAGAGCCCTGAGAAACATACACCACAGACAAAGAAAACCAGTCCGACAGATAAAACTTCACCAAACGCAAGACCGGTTCGAAGACTTCCTGTAACCGAACGAAAAGAATCTGCGCCGGTTCCGAGTGTTACTCGTAAAGAAAAGGATGCAAAAATGACTAGATCAACAAGTGAGAAAGTTATGAAAGTTACTGATAAACCGGTAAAAGAAACTGTTGTGAATACATTGGCACCAAGCCCCACACCGAAAGGCGATCGTCGTCCTAATAAGTGCTTCACCACCAAGACCATAAATCTCACTACTACAGATAAACTAATAAATAGCGATGAAATGGAGAATGTTATAATAGATATTCAACATGCGAAGAGTTCTCGTGAGCCATCACCAGATAAAATTGTCCCTACGCCAGTACCGGTGCATTTAGATACGGGTAAGCCTCGTTATCCCGATGTTGTACAAGAACCTGAAGATGAACCACGCAAAAAACCGGTAATCACAAATATACCTATTTTCGAAGAAGAATCAAACGAATATATCAAATGCCATATATCAGAGGTGAAGACAGATAAGATTTCGAAATTGGTGGACTTAGATGAGAATGATATTCTGGATAACCCTATGATTGAAGCTCCAAAAAGTCTTGACTATCCGTCTATCGATAGACCTGACGATGACTGCCTTTTGAGCGTTCATGAGAAGGTTTCCAAGTTCACACATACAGCTGAAGAGATTAAGAAACCCAAAGCATCTAGCCCATTCAATAGAGAGTTCGACAAAACACCCAAAGTACCAGAAAACGATGAATGCTTATTGACAGTTGATGAAAAAGTTAACAAGTTCATTAAGACAGCAGAAGAGGTAGCGAAACCCATCACACCTATACGGGAGGTTGAACGTCCCAGCTACACTGATTTGGACGAAGAGTTACGAACAGATGATTGCACTTTGTCTGTGTCTCAAAAGGTGAATAAATTCTTGAGTACTGCAGAAAAATTGGCTCCAACTGCACCGCAAAGGTCCCCTGAATTGGTGGCTAAGATCGAACGGACTATTTCCAAGCAGAGTGAGCCAGAGTATCCCGAAGATCTTAGTGATGATGAACTAACGCCTTTTTCGCATAATCATACTCTCGAGATAGAGAAAAGACGTCAAAAAGACATACTCTCTCGACCAACTGTATTTGAAAATACAACAAAAACTGATCAGTATAATGATTACTCAGAAGTAAAACTTACTACAACAGAAAATAATACCACACTAGAAGAACACGAGGAAGTAATTCCTCACACAAGAGATCATACAACAAAAATTGAGTTAAAGCGACAAAAAGACATTTTGTCCAGACCTTCAATCTATAATCAGAATGTGAAAGGAAGACCACAATCGCCCAATAAAAAAGAACCCACTGGTCCAAGCAAGCATCCAATAACGAATCTTAAAACAAAACAGATGGAATATACAACACGGAAAATAAACAGAGAGGATAGTGATAAAATTGAAATTAAAAGTGAGCGCAAACCATCTACTCCACTCTCCAAGCCTGATAGCCGTAGAACAACAAAACCACAAGCTTCGTCTGTCGCTGTAACCAGATCTCGTTTTGAGACACCTGATATTAAAAGGAATACACCAAAATCGCCTGTTGAACCAAAAACCAATCGAGTCCATTCACAAATTATTACTGGTCGTAAACCAACGAGTGAACCCAAGACGTCTGGTAGAAAACCATCATCGGAATCGATCACTAACGCTTCTTATCCAAGCAGAGGTAAACCAACAACTGAGCCTGATAGTCATTTTGATGGCAAGCAACCATCTACTGAATTCGAAATCAACGTCCATGATTACGAAACCGTCGAATCTGAAACAGAGTTCACATCAACATCACGCCGCAGAAGTTCATCCAAAACAAAAGATTACTTAGAGACGGTACAGACAGAAATTGAACGGTTTTCTCCTACCCAAAAAGAATCTCCAACTCGAAAAACTTTCCCGCAGGAAAAGAAAACACCCCAAACTTTCTCACACAGTCCTATTCAAAAAGATACAACTAGCACTACCAATGCTACTCACGTAACCGAGCGCACAAATAAGCACAATTCAGATTGTTCCGATATTGAAATCGTTGAAACTGTTATAGAGCGCCCCGCACACGTAAAGACACCAACACCTACACCAACATCCGTTGGTCGTACTCGCATAACACCAGATACTGTAGCCGCTCGCCGCAACATTTTCGAAACCAATGCCACGCCGAAGGGTCACAGTCCAGGAGAAAGCAACTCGCCCTCACCTGTTGGAAGACGTCCATCATATATGGATCACACAGTTAGCTCTTTAGAGCACATTCGTCGTGATTCATTAGAAGTGAATAAGCATAACTATTCACGCAAGTCATCGGTGGATTCGGAAATCAATTATGAGCGTCGACCAAATGCTGCAGTGAAGTTTGATGTGCCACATAAACCGCAGCGTACTGCTAGTATTCCCGAAGATATTGATGTTGAGAATATTTTCGAATTAGAAGTATTGGAGCGTCTTTTGGAAACTGTAACCTCATATGAGCTGAGACGCAGGATTCGCGCTCAAATACGTTTGGTTAAGAAAAATACACTCAACACTAATGTGGTTGACAAAAGGAAAACCGAAACTAAAGCATCTAATTCCATAAGATCAACTCACAAAACATCTACTTACAAATCAAATGTGCATCATGAAGAAACTGACACCATTAATGAAGGCGTAACAACGAAAGTACCATATGACAATAAAGGTAGTCCAAAACGTCCGGTTCAAACATCAAAGGTGGGTAGGACAACTCAAAATGTACCGCAAAGATCCCCATATGGTACTGAGGAAAGTCCAAGGTCGTACAATAAACTGCACCGCGAACAGAACGTTACTACAAAAAGAACATATGCTACTAAAACTCCAAATGGTGGCACTGAAAGCCCTGAACGTCCCAGAAAATTACCCTTTGAACGCGATCACAGTCCCGAAACAAAAACTTCGCACGAACAAGTAAAAGAAATACGTCGTATATCTGGTTCTTCGAAGTCCTCACATAAGGAATATGTACATAGCGAGCAGACGGACTACTCGGAAGAGAATATCAAGAGCTCCCGCCGCCACGTTGAGCAGAGTTCTGAACGCTTTGAAAAAGATCATAATCGTGAACGCAATTCTAGTCCGGAATCTAAGAGTCCCGTTAGGGACGGCAGACATAGTCAAGATATAAAAATAAAAACTTTGTCTAGCACACGCACCAGAAGTCCTGATGACAGAAAGCCATCATCGCAACGCACAACCAGTCCGAAAGGAAGAACGCCGAAACAACGTGATGAATTATACAACATTTCCAAGGTAACGACAGTTAAAACCACACGCTCACCCGAACGTAAATCTAGTAAGCCGAACGCTGATGAAAACACACCCATTTGGGCGGATCGTAAAAATCTGCTCAAGAGTCCAAGTAACGCACCACGTAAAGTGACAACTACGCCGTCAACACGAAACACGGCAACGAAGGTCACAACATCGAAGACAATCAGTCAACGCCAAACTCAGAATAGAAACTTTGAAGAAGATTCAATCACCTCGAGTTATGGCATTGGACCGACAGACGAAAATGGTTTGCCTTTATTCGGCATTAAGGCGTTGAAAAAGAAGAAGCCCAGCCAGCCCTGTGAAGCAACTGAAGGTAAGTCTAGCAAGCAACTAAATAAAAAATAATTATGCATTTATTGCTCCAATTTGTGCTCCATAGAAGTCACAGGCTATGTGATCGAGGAGAAGTATTATTCAGATAGTAAAACAAAGCCGAAAGTTGAGCGTAAGGAGTACATTTATTCAACAAATGCCGATGAACTCGAAGAAATTACGAAAACTCTTGAGCAAAACCGTAAATCTTCAGAGGATAATGTGGATGTCATCAGAAAAGTTGAGAAACTCGATAAGGATTACGTAAGTACTGTTTAATGAAAATAACGCATATATTATGGTAATCTATGTATTATTTTCAAAAGGTTTTTGACAAACCGGAAGCTATAATGCCAGACACAGAGGACTTTACTACAACGTCCAGCAAATATGTTCGCCGTGGATCAGTGAAGGAGCTGAGTGAGAAATTCATACGAAAAGAGTCTTCACAATCAGTAACGGAAAAATCCGGTGGCTACCCGAAGGCCGGTTTGATTTTACGTACCAGCCGTGGATCATCATCAGAACCAAGTGGAGGTAAATAAGAAATAAATGAGATGATTATCCACCATATTTCTTTAACACTTTCGCTCATATAGATGGTTACGAAATAACTACTGAAAAATATACAACAACATCGAGCAGTCATGGTTACCGCGGCGATTCCGACGATGAACAAAACGTGCAGCTGCGTCAGAAACAAACACGGCGTATTCTCACTGACTACGACGATAACGAAGCCGACCAATGTCACTTGAGTACTCGTTCATCGACTAAGTCCACACGCTCGTTCCTTAACAGCAGCGGCGAAACTAAAGTGGTGACCAGCGTGGATGATGCGCTGGAGCGTATGCGTAATGCAGATTATGGTAAGTATAATGCGGAGAGCATACAAACCAGATTATCACTTGTTATGTTCTATAAGAGTTAAATGGTGTGAATTTCTCTTAAAACGCAGTTGTAGAGGAAGGCGATACGGCTGAGGATCGCGAGGCACGTTCTTTGTTGAATAAATTTCTAGGTGCCAGCGTTATAATGAAAGGCGTCGAAAGTGTTTTGCCAACAACCAAACAAACAACAACTACTACCATTACCAAAACTTCATACGGCGATGGGGATGATGGCGACAGAGACCTACTGAAGAATAAAGCGGTGAGTTCGAAGAAAGAAAAACAATTTTTACAACACTGTGTGACACTAAGCTAAATATCAAGTATAACGAAAATTAAATAGCAACTATTTGACGGAATAAATGAGACTTGAACTCCCTTTACAAACCGTTTGGTATAAAAATTGTAAATAATAGAAAAATGGAACTTTCTAGACTCGGCGTCTGACCTTTTCAACTCTTTTAAAGTGACAATAAGAAATTCAATACTGCTGTTAAAGTTTATTTTTATTTAATTTTTTAAATAATTTATGCAAATTAATGCTTTAAGTTGTAAATAATAAATTTACACTTCAATGTTCACTATTTTGGTCCATTTCAATCATGATCACAATAAAACCCTAAAAGGCAGCTGAGAAGCCACATCTTCCTTGCAATGAGAACTCCCACACTCTCTGCTCTTTAATTTCGCTCAGCGCATGTACCAGTTGTTCATAAATTCATGTATGTATGTGTGTATGTGTATGCAGGTCTCCACTGAAATATGCACATACGCTAGCACATTGGCTTATTGGATGTATTTATATATTCTTATTTATGTTCTGTGCATATGGTACGAATTGCTTTGGTGCCGCCGGATACTTGTGCTTGCCAGCTTCCTAGCTTCCTGCAACAATTTGTGCTTTTCGCTGATTTAGTACACACTCGGAGGCGGAATCGATCACTTGTATGTCTCAAGTGATTAAGGCGTAGGTTGCCGGAAAATAAGTTGACCAAAAAGTAAATGAAGAATACATATATTAAATATTGAAATTATATAAATTGCTGCATAAGTGAAGTGAGATTTAAAACAAGTGATTATGCAGCTAAAACAACAATCTATATATATTTAAGTGCCATATATACCAGCTTGTGCGTATGTAGTGCCGTTGTAAAGTGAATTCGTTGCGAAAAATGTGTCAAATGAATAACTGTCGAATTTCGAAACGATTATTTAATCATTTGTCATAAGGCATATATGCATGTACCAACACACATACTATATATACACAAGCATATATATATGTAATATGCATATATGTATGTATATGTGCAACGTGAATGCAATTAGTGAACTACACCTTTGTGCAACGAGTCTCTGTGCACAAATATATATATACATACATATGTATATATATATAATATATACGACATATAAGTACATAACTACACCTGAGTTGGGCCCGCCGAGGACCAGTATTCCCTCTCGGCACCTTCTCTGCGAGCAGCAACAAAGCGAAACAGCCAACGAAATGCTCTAATACGAGACAAAAATAGCCATGATCGCACTATTTTTATGTTTGAAAATTTTCGAAAATTTTCAAATCATTCTTTTTTAGTTTATTTTCCGTGGAGAACGCAACATACACTGTGTGCTAAAAGTGCGCGTCGATAAGCGTGTTTATTTAACGCCAACCGCAGTGAATTTTGTTTTTGTCAAGTTTTACAAAGTGTTTAAATTGTTTCACGAAAAGAATTATAAACATTTGAAAATTATTCGATTATGTCGCTGCAATATAATGGCAAATTTACACCCACCAAGTTTTATGACTCGCGGTTGTGAATACTGCAATTATTTCCGACAACAGTGTGCGCACAGTCAAAAGCGTTGAAAATATACATTGGTCTGTTTGTATTGTATATTATAATGTGCGTTTCCAAAAATAACAAATGTCAGAAACTTTCTTCAGGAGAATTTAGCCAGTTTATTTTCTGCTGTTGCCGCTGTCGGTGCCAACTTGCATCGCGTATGAAAGCGGAAAATTACTAAAAATTTATTAATATTTATTTAATTAGAAAAATAAAAAATAAATATGTATTTTCGATTAAAATAAAAAAAAATAAATATTTTTAATTAAATATTTAGTGAACTAAATAAATACTTTACAGATATCAAACCATATTTGTGAAAATTAGTGGTACACTAATAAAATGAAATAAAATAATATAAAATAAAATAGAGCATATATGTACATACATACATATGTATATGCACAAATTGATTCCAATAAGTCAAAGTTATGTTGTAAAATAGTGTTAAAAGGAAATATATATTATTATATGTATGTATGCATGCATGTAAATATTGAGTTTTTTATTACTTAATTAACGGCATAAAAATTAAAATATATAAATTTTCAAAAACTAACGTTTTTGGTATTTAATTAATAACATACATGCACACACACATATACATATATACTTAGATATGAATATATATCATTTTTTATAATTAATATTCAAATAATAATTTCTTAAAAAAAAGAATCCATAAAGTTCACATACAAGTGCTTAATACGACGAATCAAATTATAAGTTGCAAGCAATTTTAATTAAACAAAATTTTGATTTCAACTGCCAAACAAATCTGCGAAGAAAATGGAGCACTTGCATACACTCGAATGCTTCGCATACTTCTGAGCAACTACTAAAGCATTTACCACACCTATGCATACATACATACAAATGTATGCACAGTCAATGCACAAAAATGTGCTAAAAATTCAATGGTGCATTTCTATTTCTTTAACAGATAGCGTGTGATAGTGCGACGTGCCAAAAATCTGAAAAAATTTCAAAAACAGCTAAAAAATAATAGCTAATAACTAAAAAAGCAAAAAGAAAAAACTAAATTATTTTTGGTTTGTTCAGTTATTTTGAGCACACTTATACATACATACGTACGTACGCTCAAAAGTATCTACAAACATTTTTGAAAAATTTGGACGTGCTGCAGTGGCTGGCCTTTCAAATACGCACCGAAACGCACAAGGAACGCAAACGCGCAGTATAACACAGATTTCGTGTCGCGAGTGTGCAAATATTCCGCCTCGAGTTGTTGCACTCAGAACAATTTAGGCCGCTTCCACTTCCGCTACAAAACAGGGTAAGCACAATGAATGCATTTCAATTTCCTGCCGAAAAAGTTTTGAGTATAACAGTTGTTTTTTTAAGTTTGCATAACAATTCGTTTCAGCATGCTACCGTTATTTTTTCTTCTAAGACTTCAGTATCGCAAATATATTTGTCTGAAATTTGCGCGCTGCTTTCCCAATTGGTCTTGCTCAAATCGCCGCGCTGTGTCTAAAAATATTGCTGCTGATTTTGTTGTTCAATACACCTTCGATACGAATTATTTTTTTAATTTTCAAAAATTATAAAAAATTATTATTTTAAAGTGAAAAAAACTAATCCAACTTGGCTTATGACGCTACGCAGCTGTTGATTTGACCTTGCTTTTGGTTTAGTGCTGCCGAAATATCCAAATCATCCGTGCTCGTAGGTGTGAATATAATATAATTATGTATATATATATTTGCACATATCTACACACATATATCTGCGTTATCTTGACATAACGACTTGTGTGGGTGGCTGTGCATATTCGCCAAAATGCTAGAATAATACAAATTCTTAATTATATCACTCTCTAAAATTTGTTTTAAAAGCCGTGTATTTATTGCACCCAAATGTCACTCATGTGTAAATCTTTCCTTGTGGTGCTACCGTTAAGCCTATGCGCGTCCATTATCTATTTTATTTGATGTTCTTCCTCCTCGATGTCAGCGACTCCCAATCACAACTTCCATTAAGTGGTCATTGCCTGCATTGACTCGCACACATTTATACATACATATATATATTCATACATTAGCACCTATGTTTGTGTGTAGCTATGTAAAATACTTGTAGTACGTCTAAGCAGATTTAGCCGCGTATCAATTAGAATTGCTTTGGCTCGGTCATGGCGATGAGTTGTCATTTTGCGTCAGTTCAATGCCAATGACTTTTATTTACGCGCAATTTCTTCGTTGTCTCCTTAAATAAATACTTACAAATATACATGTGTTTGTGTGTGTGTGCATATGTACATGTTTTTGTTTTTGTATGCATTAAATCTAATGCTGTTCTTTGTTGTTTTACCTCGAATTGATCTATAGCTGCTTTCATTTAATGCCAAGTACACGGAATTTGACATCACAACGCTACTTCCTAATTAAAATTAAAAGAACGTCACACTTAGAGAATATATGTATGTATATGTTTAGAAACCTAGAAAATCTAATTAAAATTAAACACATGCTTTGTGGTTTTTATGCCATGAACAAGGTATATTAAAGTTGCCAGGATGCTTGTGACACCCAAAAGGAAACGTCGGAGACCCTATAAAAAATATATGTATGTAAACGATCAGCATGTCGATATATATTCAAAAAATTTGGCATGGATTATTGTGCAAAGCAAAGGTACAATATTCGAAAAAAAATTCAGATCCGAATGCAGCATACAATCTGATCGATCAAAATTCAGTTCTTGTACGAAAAACTTTTTTATTTGAGAAGATATCTTCACGACATTTGGCATGGATTATTGCCTAAAGCAACGATACATTCTCCGAAGAAATTGCTCAGATCGAATCACCATAGCATACAGCCGCCCTACAAAATTATCGATAAAAATTAAAATCTGGCATGAAATTTTGTGCACTTGTTAAGGGTATTGTGGTTTTGCTTCAATCGAAATTCACGTGTTTTCTATCCATCACGTTTACCCATCCATCACCGTAACATACTAAGGCAGAGTTCTACAAAAGGTGCCCTTTTTGTTCTGAATGCAAAGAGGCTCCTGAATATTAATCATTTACTATGTAATCTTTTCAAGTTAACCATACAAATTTGATCAGAATTCTCATAGTTGGTGGTAGGAAACTATTAAATGTAGACAAAATGTCTCAGACACAAAACAAAAAAAAAAAAAAACAAGTTTCAAGAAAGTGTGAAAACACCAGCTTGGTATTTAATGTTCTCTTTAAGTGAAAGCTATCGCTTAGAATTGAATAACTACAAGTATAAATATATTAATAAAAATTATCATATGTATATACCGAAAGCCTTTGAACTGTTTTCAAATTAACAAGTAAAGAAGGGCTAAGTTCGGGTGTAATCGAACATTTTATACACTTGCAACCAGCGAGAATCAAATCCAGGGAAATACCTTAAGGTGAAAAACGATAATCATTATATGTATTATATGAGAGTTGGGGTAGTATCGACCTGATTTTATTTATTAACTATAATCATGTCACATACTAAAAAAAATGCTCCCTGGGTTTCATTTAGGTATCTCACATACAATCACCTATCAGCGGGATGTTCGATAATTCCGATATTCGTTACATAGGCGATAGGTTTTCTTCCAATTTTATCTATGTATTTTAGAGTAAAACATGCTCTGTAATTTTCGTTGAGATATCTCAAATATTGGCCGATATATGCAGTATAAAGTCAACCGGAAATTCGCAAATCTTTATATTAGATTTATGGGGCTCAAGGAATTATTGACCCGATTCAAGCGATTTTTAATACACAGAGATATTATTATCAGGAAAAGATTCTCTCTTAATTTTAATTGTATATCCCATACATTGACCGAAATTTTTTATTTTCAAAAGTCAACTATGGATACTGGAGTTTACTTATTCGAGTCTTCAACAGTTTTGGTTGGATTTGGAAAATTTTTGGTCAAAAGGTGGTTTGCTTTAAAGGAATTATTAGTGCAAAATGTTATCCTGTTACATTCATTGTTTCTTGTCTTGTATACTGGAAAATTAAATAATTAAATTAAATTTAAATTTGTGGTATATAGAAAGTAGTCGTGGTTTTAGCCCGATTTCGTCCATTTTCGCACTATCACATTAGAACATGAGAGGAATGGCGGGTTCAGAGATATATGATTTCACTAAAAAATGGGCGGTGTCATGCCCATCTGCCAATTTTTACACTGTCTCGAATAAAGTCTTCTCATGCCATCTCGGAGGTAAATTTAAACGCCTCTGGCACATTCCATTACTGATTTATCGCGCTTTAAAAAGTTTTAATCGGGAATAAAGGGGGTTATAATTCGATTTCATCCGTTTTCACATTGTTGGTAATAGTTCTTATGAGAATTGTCCCAAGCGAATTTTGGCTTTTCTAACTAGAGTGGTCTAGAAGATATGTCCATTAAACCTATTACTATTTTCGATACAAATGTTATCACATAAGCTCGCTTTTTCAGCCAAAAAAGAAAAATTATTAATTAAATAACCACTTAGAATATATTAGATTATAGCAAAGTTGTAAATCACAAAAAAAAAACCGCGAAGATCTCAGAAGCGGTTTTAAATGTATGAGTTTGTTTCATAGGGCACTTTATAAATATTACAGAATATTGGACAGTTGTGAGTCTTGTTTTTGTAATTACCGAACGATCCTGGAGAGCTTGTGAAATAGAGCTTTTATTTATATGAAAATGTGTTAAGATGAGATAGGATAAGATATAATAAATAGATGAGAATTGCAATGCGACCTAAAATCTATTGTGTCCTCTCTTAAGTCACGACGAACCACTTAGCCCGGGTATTTTGATAAGTTCTAATATATTGCTAGGTGCTCTGTAAATGTGTTACAAATCAGATGTTTGGTTAAGGTTCAGAATCTAAATATAATTTGTTTCCGAATAATGAACAAAAAATGGTTTTCATTATCCTTGTGAACATTTCAATTGCACTTTTGTAAGGAAATATAATACAAAAACAAGCAGATAAAGATCTGTTATATAGAATGGATTTTCTGTCTCTTTGTATCCTTAAGAACCGGAGTATACTAACTTCCTATGTTTTAATGTAGTGTGCAAATAAATACTTTACGTTGATTGTTATCGATTTTTTTGTACTGACTGTGATCTCAAAATGCTTAAAATTGGCCGCAATGTTTAATTTGTGTGCCAAAAATTTAGCAAACACCAAGTTATGTGTCATGTTACTCATCAACTATTTTAACTGACACATACATAATGACACAACTTTTAGAATCGGAAAAATACCTGGATATAATGGGTATCAGTAGTGCTATATTGACAACATACTTACAGAAATACTTCAGAATTGAATTTGAGGTTATCTTCCTCTTTTTCTAATCTTTAATTAATATATTGAAATGCAAAACTCCAATTAGTTGCTAAGTATAGGTTTTGTAACTACTGTGAAGATGTCAGCAAAGCGCTGCATTTCATATAGTTTAGTGCAACTTTTTACTGGTCGACGATGCTTCTCAAACATATTTGTTTTTTAATTGCTCGCAAGCATACACAAACACTAGAATCCGTAGGCGAGGGCAAAGAAAACACCACAATGCTAGATGCAGGTGAATTAATTGATCTCGATAAATAAAATTAGAACATGTGAGACATTATTTGTTTTGTTTACAAAAATCTTTCATTTCGAAGACTCTTATACTAAGCAAGGAGAGGTGTATTTAGAGCATACTTTTACTCGCATTTCTTTGATTTGAATTTCTGAGAACAACGGCCTCTACAGCAACATTGGCTGGCATTGCTCTGTATATTCGTTGAGAATTGTGTTTAATGTTTTTTTCTGCTTGTTTTAATTATATATCAGTGTGTGCCTGCTTGTACTATATCGTAGTACATACATTTGTATGTACTGTAAGGCGTTTCTCTTCAACGTATTGAACATGATTTACGTCCAAAAATAGAAACGCGTGTTGCGGCTATTTGTTATTTTTCAAAAATTCGAAAATTTGAAAACGTCGGAAACTTTACGACAGAAATAAATAAAAATAAAGTGAGAGAAAAAACATTTTGCCATGTGGCCGCTCGCTTGGCTGGCTGTTTGGCGTTCGACCGATTGTTGTTACCAAAAATGGTGAAATTCTTGGTTGGCCGTATTTTTGTGGGAAATGTATGGTTTGCAATTGAAATAATTATTTGTTTTATTGTTTTTTGTTTTCTCTGAAGTACTCGAGTATATGTATATGAGGTGGCAGGAAATCATAAAAACAAGAAGTTGTTGAAAATTGAGCGCATTAAATGAAATTTATTAAAACTGGAAAGGATTTTTAAAAGTGTATCCAGCCGCTTCCTATTGGCGCTATTTATTTTTGATAATTTTTTGGTCCTACAAGTTCAATGCCACCCTATCCATCGTTTTTTTTCCACACATACAAAAGTATGTTAGAGTTCGTCTATCTACATATAGGCGTCCATGATTTTTGTTTTTGCGTAGCAAAAGCAATCAAAATATAAAATCTGTTGCTTATTTTTTTTTGGAAAAATCATTTCAAATAAACTTAGTAATATTAATTTTACGAAATCGCCAATTTTACGAAATCGCAAATTTTAAATACAACAGTATGTGTGCAATTAGCAAAACACAAAGAAATATGTTTTACGCCATGCATCTTTTCACATTGACGCAGTTTTAATTCACTACGCAATAATTTTCGTATGAGAAAAGAAACTCGAAATACTCGTATAAGGCCATTTGCTTAATTTATCGGAAAATGAGTTCGTTTACCTTCGCACGAGTTTAATTAACTTCCGAGTTCTGTTGTTGGATGTGGTTTTTCATCTACACAATATATGTACATGCATACAACCATGTGTGGAAATTTCTTTGTATTTGTATTTACAGTTAAGTCGTACTATTTAATTTTAAATATTGTACAATTCTTCATAAATCCATGCACACATATAGAGATCTTTGTATATTTGTTCATTGCATTTAGTAAATATAAGACTTCCTGGGCCCACAAATTCACTTACTTACTTTATTGTTGCCTTGAATTGCAGGTGAAAACCACTCGCATAACGAAAACGACCAAGTCTGGAAGCTCTTCAACACCAGTTACCCGTACAACTTGTGATATCGAGGAGATCTGGGACGAAGAAATCTTAAAGGAATTGGTAAGTGCGCCACGCCGTTTATTTCGCCTCGTTACAGTCATTTTGAAAAATTGAAATTGAAAACATTCCAACTAAAATCAATGAAATCTCGCACAGCTTGAACAGGCCACAACATACGAAGAACGCCGGAAGATACGCGCGCGTCTACGAGATTTAATGGCGGAACGTGAAGGTAATGACAAGATGTATTGAATTCTAGAAAATGTGGGAGCAAAATTATTTTACAAAATTTGGTGTTTGAGAATTTCAAAAAATTATTGATCAGCAAAAAAAAAATAAACCTTTTGGTAATAACGGTGTTGGGTAATTATTAGTGCTCACAAAACACATAAGTAATATATATTGAAACAACTTTACTACCTTGGCAGTACTTCCTTTTGGAATAATAATTACCTTTATTTTGTTTCTAGATTGATAATAAGCTAGGCAAGACTCTGTAAATCTTGAGTTTGGGTATCCAGCCGATACAGTATTTTAGGTACATACTTAAGCGGTTGGTATGCGTTTGAATGTGAACGTACACATATAATGTTTCCATTATCCAATTTATCTTCAATTTAGTTGTTGTTTTACGTACCGCGCTTCATACACTTCAGCTCATACGTCTCTACTTTTCATATAACCGCCATTTGCTGTCAACTCTTTCATATGGTTTATATCATTCAAACATACAAGTACCACTTCGTGAGATGAGTTCGTGTCTCGTGCGTTTAAAGTAATTGTAATTTCATGTGTTGTACCGAAGACAAGTGCTCCACTTTCCAAAAAAAGAAAAAAACAAAATAGTTACCTTCAATACCCAGTGCCTGTCAGCTAAAAATTTTTGGATATGTTTCAATTGATGGGTTTCCGGTCAAGTGTATTGTCGATCGTTTTCGTTTCAATTTCATACATTACACCCGAACTGTCAAAAACTATTCCAAATTATCATTTTTGAAGTCGATAAGTTTCTGTTAGAGCATAAATTCTTACGCTTTTTTTTTGTATTTGTACTATCTATAGAGAAAAAAGATTTAAAATCGGGTGATATATCCGAAAACGTTCCAGAAGTCGATGAAAGCAGTGCTAGTGAGTACGAGGAGATCATTGAAGAGGTTACTGTAACCGATTACAGTGATGCTGAAGCCGATCTAGGCGAAGAAGAAGTATTCAAATCAAGTCACAACATAGCTAGTGAAGCTAAAGAGACCACAGATAATATTGAAAAGAAAGAAGAAGAAGAAGAAGCAGAAAACGTTGATAAAGAAAAAGATACTAGTGTTACTGAAAATGTAAAAGAAGAGAAGGTAGAGCAAGTAACTAAAGAAATTGAAGAAGTAAACTTAGAAGCAAAAGAAAGTGTTGCCACAAAAGAAATAAACGAAGAAGCTGACGTTGAAAGCGATAGTAAGAATTCAAACTCGAACGAAGAGAGTGTAGCTGAATCGAGTGTCGACAAAACCGACTCGAAATCCGTCGATGACGATAAGGGTGAGTCCCTAGTGCCGCTATTGCAAGATATTTTGCAAAAGAGTTTGCCAAACGCAATTGCCAACGCACGGAACTTTCAAGAAAGAGCACCGAATACGGAGCTGAACCTACCTGCAATCACTAGCACACGTACAAATAAGGGCTGTAGTAGTAGTAGTATTAAGATTAGTGAACATAGTGATTTGTGTACTGTTAATAATTGCAACAACAATAACAACACCCACAATAGCGAAGACAGTAAAAACCACACTGACCACACAAACGTAAACCACACACACAGTGACCCAAATATACAACCAACAAGTGCAGATTGCACGAACTCTGACAAAACCTTAGATTCAAACTCGTCTGAAACAACAATGACACGTGACATTGTAATGCCAAAAATCACCGGCAATAGTGTTAGCGCTTCGCAACAGAAGCAGCTGGATAGGTTAAGTGTTCCTCAAAAGGAGGACTCAGGTACGGAAAGTGGTGAGGACTTGCGCCTCATTGCGGCCGGTTTGCGTGATAGTTTGCAATTGCAAAGTGATTCCAATTTAATTGAGGAGGTCACAACAGCTCTTACACGTCTCGAGTTGTCACTGAAAGAGGGCAAAAACATACCGGTTGATGGTAGTAAACGTGAAGCGTTGTTGGCATTGGTCGCACGTCTCCAGAACGGTCTCACTTCACGTGATGCAGCAGTAAATTTGTCAAATATGGCCGATAATGGTGGACAGTTTGATGAGACTTCTTCACCGGAGGGCGACGGACAACGCGCGAATCGGCAACGTTTTGCTCGACGACGAAATCGTAACAGCCGCCATACGGTAGGTGTTAGTCGTGAAGAATTGGCTGATGCCCGTCGCTACATGGAAGATATGCAGTTGATAGACAATATATCAAATTGCACAACGCCAGAAAGTGGCATGACAGCAAATCCACTTACGCCACCACAATGGTTTCCCATCGAAAAGAATCCTTCGTCGGGTGCCATACTCACGAGCAGCTCGTCTTCTACACTTTACCGCCCGAATCAATTTGTGCCGAATCAACTTAAGAACTCTATAGTATGTTTGAATGGTGATGCGCATCCAACCCTTAGAGAAAATGATGGCCAAAAGAGCAAACGGCCCTTGTCAGGCAACTTTTCGGTAAGCTTTCAGCCGAATCCAACCACTAATGATTCTGAACCTTTTGTTAATGACAACCAAGAAGAGCAGAAGGAGTTTTACGCAAATGGTAATATTTCGCCCGACTCTGCCTATAAGTCTAACCGTTTCTCAAGCAAGAAACAACTTATGAAACGCGCAAACACCATCGATATACCAAAGACTAAGAAATATAACCCAGATTTTGACACAGATTCGGAACAAGAAGAGAAAACTCCTCAACTGGGATTGAAGCGCACTCTGCAAGTTAATGTCAAACACAAAGTGCGCAACGCTGTGCCGCCTTTCGTGCCGAAGACCGAAAACGATCACAAATTTCTAGCCTTCATCAATAAGCAAAGCGCTAAGCCTGGACTTGGTTGGACCGGTTCGCGTTCTGTGTCGAATTGGACCAATAAATTCGGTAATTTAAAGCACACGTTTGAGGTGGGTGCTGCAGCACAGGTCACCACGGGCAAACCACCACAAGCACCTGGACATGTGCCACACAGCGCAAGTAAGAGTTACTGGCAGAAACAAGTGGCGAACCAAGAACATAATCAGAATCAACAACAACAACAACAACAGTACTTACAATACCAACAACAACAGAGGCAGCAGCAACAACAACTGGCACATCAGCACCAGTTGCAGCGTAGTCAGCATGAGGAGAACGAACGTCTGCGTCGCATGGAGAGAGAACGCCTCGAGCGTGAACGCATTGAACGTGATCGGCAGGAGCGTCAACGTTTAGAGCGCGAGCGTCAGGAACGCGATCGCCTTGAACGTGAGTTCTACGAGCGAGAAATAATGGAACGAGAGCGATTGGCTGCGGCACAACATGCTGCCATGCCGAGCATGACGGTGCCCAAACCAGCACCGGTGAATAAATTCCAGCATGCGCCTCAATCCGTTTTTCGACCCATCGAAAACAACGATGTACATGGTCATAACATTTTCAAACCCATACCACAACTGCCACAAAAGTCAAATACTTGGCAACCACCGTCCATCACCAAGAAACCCCACTCAGCACCCGTGCAGTTGACACCTGCCTCACCGCAATTCCTGACCACAAAACCGTCAGTGAATGGCGCTCATGTAACATCACCCTCATCTACAACTTCATCGCCCATTGGTCTGCCTTGGGTTGCGAAGCCCGCAGTAGACAATAGTGATTTCAGAAAGAAAGCGCATACTTTCGAAGAGCGTTCACAAAATGATAATCACCAACATTCATATTTGCAGAGGCATCATTCATTGCGTTCGCCAAAGGTAAGCCAACCACAAATGGATGAATACAAGAAACGTCCCTCGCTGCCAAGCGCAGCCGATCCATATATGGCTGCACAGAGTCAATATGTGCCACAACAGCAACAACCATCACAAGTTTACGCATCAACAACTAACATATACCCAGCTCCACCACCGCCAACAAATATATCCTTTACATATGCCGACTTAGCCCGCACTAATAACTACAAAAGTTATCCGTGTCTGCCGTCGGCTATTGAGACGTCAATAACTGCGGACTATGTGCGACAGCGCGAAAGCTCACTGACCGATCCTCATGCAACACCACTGGTTTTAACCAGTTCCAATCCAACCTATGAGCCGCCTGCAGAAAATCAAGCATTCTACAATGATGCACCACCACCAAGACAATTCGATTATGCGAGCCCAATAGATAGTGCACCAACAAGTCCCAGTATTTTAGCCATGCCACAAACTGATTATACTGATGACGATTTGGACTCGGATAATTTAATGGAATATCGTGCCGAAACTCGGGTAATGGGTAAGCCACAAAGTCAAACTGCAGTTACAATACGGGACCGTCGAACGGCGCATGCCAGTGACGATGAAGTCTTCGGCAAAAACTCACGCAACGCTCAAAACTTATTGCTTACAATGAGAAATATTGGCAAAAGTGGAAGTAATATAGCGAAGGTGAAGAAAGATCCCGTAAGAAAGGTGGAGTCACCAAAGGTTTGCTTATCTCCAGATGGTCGTTCATATCAAGCGCCAGTTGTCGAACCATTATTTCCTCAAGTTACCAATTTTGAGCCTAATCGTATACCAGAATATAATCAGAATCCAATTAAGGCTCCAGCGCAAAGCAAACAAAAGAAACCGAGACCAAAAACACCACCAAAGCCAAGCCAGCAAATGGATCGAAGCTTGCAATTGGCGCGTGCCGAGCAGAAATACCGATTAGAGCAGCAATCGTACATGGATAGGACAAAATATTCAAATGAAAATGAAGCTCCGGCACAACAACAACAAGTACAGTATCAGACGGTTAATGTTTCTAACACTTTCGCCACCAACTCAGTGCCATACACAAGTGAAACACAAACTGCTTATACGGTAACTTACCCCACCGAAGCCGTCCAAGAAAATCAATATAGTAAGCAACACCCGAATGCTTTACCTCTGCAGCGAAATCGCAATTCCTCCGAGAATTCATCAGCTAGTTCGTCAATGTCACATAACTTACCTTCACCAGGTACAAGTTGGACGCCTAATCCTATTCACACGGTTGATGAAATTTTGCCACAATCCAAGCAATCGAGGAAAACTGTGGATGTCAAAAACTTACAGTCAAACACCTATAACCCACAAGCATATGTGGCCCCGCAGACACAACCCATGTCACAAAGCAACTTACAGGGTCCAACACAGCCAAAACCCCAAGTGGCCCCCAAGCCTACGGTAAAAGGTGCACAAAATGCACCACTGTCAGAATCACATCCAAATTACCAACCACAATATGCTCATACACCCAACCAGAAACCTCCACCCCAGCCATTACAAACAAAATTGCCAGCACAAGAAAGACCACAGCAGCTACCGCTACAAACCACGCAACCCAGAGCTAAACCCACTCCCAAATTGACCACACGTAGTCAGACATTGTCGTCATCATCACAAAGCCAAACCTCGGAACAACACTACGCGTATCAGCCAATACAGGCGGCTCCAAAAACGCGTGGTTTCGACGCAGCAATGACGCCTTTGCAAGCGCAGAATCGCGTGCTCTCACAACAGTCCCTAGTGTCTAGTAAGCAGCACCAGTTCGACCATAAACAGGAAGAGCAGCTGCAGTTGAATGAACTGCGTCGCAAAAGTCTTGGCAATGTCTACGACGTACAGCAGCAGCAACGCAAAGCCGCCTACATATCGGAGTCAAAGACAATAGTTAAACAGGAGTATAAGTCATCGGCGCCAGCAGACACGCCAGACATCGTAAAGTCATCACTGCCCAAGGAGGATATGCCCATACTGAAAAAATTCGGTCCACCACAACGCCACCATTACATGCCCAATTCATATCAGAGTCCCACAGCTAATACGCAAACCCAAAAGTTCGAAAGCAGCACTAAAGTGATAAAGAATACGCAACATCAGATTGTTCAGCACTCAACGCTAACGAAGAAACCCTCTATTGTGGAAATCCCGGCCACACCGCAGCCGGATGAAGATCTCATACCGCGCAATATTGTTTTTAACAATATCAGCGCATTCACATCCATGTCCCGTCGCCAGGAAGATCATGAGCACGCGCATTTTGACGCACATCCGCGGACGAATCGTTTGAGCAAGAGTGATTCGTGGAATCAGATTGTACAAATGCAAAATCAAGCGAACATCCAGCAACCGGCGACGTCGCCGAAGTTCGGCAACAGCGCTGGAGGTAGCGAACTGCGACGCACCAAATCCGGGCACACTTTGAACGTGCGCATGTATGAGGCGGGCATAGATAAGACGGAGGTCGGTGAGAAACAGCGCACCGTGGCGGCTTACTTCACAGGCAAAAAATCGCCAAATCAACTTGGTGGTGGCGAAGCAGTGGAAATGCGTTCAGCAATAACAACTGCAACAACGTCCACCGCAGCGACGGGAGCAAAGAAGTCGACTATTAATCGTCACAAAACCAGTGAAAAGATTTCGGCCAGTCGCAAATCGTTGACTGCAGTGACCAGTAACGGTATGCCAGCGACTGCAGCAACTGTATTGGGCGGTGGGTTGACACGTAGCGCAACAATGCCGCATATAGCTAGTTTGAATCTGCTCGACGAGAGCAACGTTGAAGACGCATTCGAACAGCTGATGATGGGCTCGTAGGATGTAAGGCTCGCACGCTGAGCTGGGGTCACACGTGTGCCAACCATTCCAAATTGCAAAAGCGAGCCAACATAACAAAAACGAAATGCATAGTGCCTAAGAAAGAGTTTAGTTGCGGTTGTCAAGTGAACACAAACGAAACCTCTACATTAAAATTAAAAAGTTACAATACAAAGTTGACGTTTACAGGCCAGTTGCTGCCGAGTAACTCGCCGCGTTTCAAACGTTACACAATAACAGTATAGTCAATTAATAATCTTTAGCGCGTTCCCTCTTGCCATATTTCTCAGTCTTCTCAATTATTTTACGTATTGGGACTGTTCTGCGACTCTGTACGAATTGACGTGAAGGAAAATGGAAGAGGAGGGACCACATGTTGTTTTATTATTGAAACTTTTACGCCGATTTCAATTTAACCTCAATACACAGTCGAAGGCTAATGTCATAAACCAAACAAATACCATTTACACGCACAGTACACTAATATATTTGAATGCACGAAATGGCCCAGTGACCGTTGGAACCCCACTAAGGCCCACTTGGGTCATTAGCGCTTGCGTTAATGCAATGATGTCGAAATTGACGGAATGCCTGCCAGAAAAATTGCGCCCAGCGGCATATGTTAGATCAACAGCTTCATTTAATGCAACAGGCCACGCCGTTTATCTTGAAGACGATATGTTTGGTGTGGCCATCACTTCAAACTTGAACTGTGCTCAGCCTTCTACATATCTACTCTATTCAGTGTGAGTTCATCTGCGTTTTTCATGTGTCTCGCTTTTCTGACCTTCTCCACAACATTACAAACTGCTTTATCAGTGCGTTGTTCCAAACACTAACCTAAATAAAAATCGATACACACACTGTACTCGTACTATGGTATTTTTTGTTCAGTTTTAACGCCGTTACAGACTACAATGTTGACCCCAGCTCCTAGCCACGCCCAGTTTCACGCATAGCCCACAGCTCACAGCTCACAGCTCCAAATCCACCTGCCAGCTCGCCTGACCGCCTGCCTAATAGTCAGCTCGCTCACTTACACGCTCGTTTACTTAAGTATCAACTCGTTGATTCGCTCGTTGGCTCGTTCGTTCGTTCGTGTTCGTATACTGCTTGAGAGATTTCTTAACAATTAATAATGTTAAAATCAAAGTTTATCAGTGATTGATTTGGCTAAATCAATACAGCTACTAATGTTTAATCATATGTTTTTTGTAATAATAATTCAACCATGTTGTCCCTCCTTCTGTAAATACACATCAACCATATACATACACGCGCATACCTGTACATATGGACGGCGTAACACTACTGTACGAAAGGACCTATTTTTACACGTGTACATATATAAATTTTTGTTGACGAATATGTTTGCAAATGAAAGTGTGAACGAGTGTGGACCACGACTGACGATCGGCTTTGAACGCATGCCTTTTTGAATGCGCGACGAGTGGAAAGCGTTGTTTTTTTGTAGAATTACTCGTTGCTCAACACTCGCTGCGCCTAAACTCGTGTTAATTTTTGGCTTTTCCTTTGTATGTTATTACATACATATGTACATATGTGTGGCGTATACATTTGCACATTGTTATATTACACATTCGTTGATTCGCATGCGATTTTTCTGTTCACTTTATATTTCATGCATTGTAGTGTGAAGGGAGTGTGAATTTTATTTACGTAGTTTGTATGTGTGTTTGTGTTCGCATTTTGGAAACGTTATGGAAAAATGCAGGAAATTAAAAAAAATAAAATAAACGATTTTTGGGCATATAAACCATAATGTTTGAAAGGATTGGTGTATTTGTATCGGACTTTTGTAGGTAAAAAAATTTAAAAATGCTTCTTTCATATAGGGTAAAGTTCGACTCCAAGTGGAACGTTTATACACGTTTTTACAATTTTTTTTTATTATTCAAATTTTTATCTTTATGATTTATGATTTTTCTTAATTTTAAACATTTTGTTTTTTTTTTACAAAAATTTTAAAAAGTCTAAACGTTCATGAGCTTTCCAAAAATTGCGAAAATCCTTGAAAACAATTTTCTATGCGATGCTCATATGATATTTTTTATTCTGATTAATATTTTCTTACTTATTTGCATAATTTCTTTCATTTTACATGAGACATTCTATAACCTCTAACTTAATATAACACTGCTCTTAGTTGTTTAAAATTTTGAAAAATCTTACGGAAATTGTAATTTTTTGAGATGTTGGACTTATCTTCATTGATAAGAAAAACGGGTTTTTGGATATCTCTATATAGAAATATGTGCATACATACATACATATGTATGTACATTTACATACATATATGTACATACAAACATCTGCCGAAATATTGTAAAAATTATGGATTTTTGTGAATGCAACAACACATTTAAGTAGGGAGTTGAATGATTTGGTTTCTGGATTTTTTTCTTTGCAAATAAATAGAATTTGCATTTTGAACATTATTTCAACCTTTTGGGGGTCACAATTATACAACGTTTGCAATCGATTTATATAGATGTGCTTTATTTAGACCGTTTTGAAATAGGTTTGAGCTCATCTATTTTTCAAGAAGACTTCGAAAAAGTGAACTTGAGAGTTTAAGCAGTTTAAGCATTAAAAACCTGTAAAATAAATAGTGTGTATGCCTCTGATAAGTGATAATTTTTTGTACAAAGCGTTTTTGGAGATTTTTATGTGCATATAATTTTGTGTTTGTCCATTTAGAAGACCCTAACCAATTGTTTATTTAAGTAGAAAATTGTTTTGTCCATTAGATTGTTAAAAGTAGTTGCAATAAATTGGCTTTTGTTATTCAAGAATATTACTAAAAATGGTTGATATGATTGAAAAGGTTCATGTATGAAAATTGGCTAATTTCCCTTAATTTTCAATTTAATTTTTACTTAAATTAATTTTAATTTTGATAATACATATGTATGTATATGTAAAAGCGAATACATTTTATGTTGCTACTATTGAAATTGTAAATCACACAAATTTAGTTTATTGCTTTGTACCATTTTCAAACATGAATCGAATTAATTATAGTGTCTCAACACAGTTTGTTGATAACTTTTGTATATGAAATCTGTTTACACAAAATATATATAGAATACAAAGTATTTAATTAACGCATGCTACATATTTTTGTTCTCTTTTTTCTATATTTTTGCAATTTTTGTGCTTTACAAATGCTTCAAACCGACATAAAACCAAAATAAAAACAAACAATAATTCCATGCAAAACACAAACAAATATAATTTCTTCAAATACTCACCTCTACAGAGCAACAAGCTACATCCACCACTGAGAAAACAGAAACAAAGGAAAAGGATGGCGCCGTTGTAACCACAACAACAAAAGGTAAACATTTTTCTAATATTTTGCCATTTAGTTTATTAACGTACTTTTTACTAAAATTCAATGCAATTTTTTGTTGCAGTTACAACACGCACAGTTACTGGCGCTGGCAGCACTGCAGCGAAGCCAGTTTCACCGTTTGCGAAATTCCGTCAGCTGGACAAACAAAACTCACAACAATCTCCAAAGTAAGATACTATTTATATTTTCTTCACTATGATAACTAGATAAAGATAAGTTCGTCTCACAAAAAAAAAAAAAAATTAAACGAATTTACATACATATGTAAGTATGTATGTCCCACAAAAAAATGTAAAAAAATTACGCACATACATACGTTTATATAATTAGTTAAATATTGCAACGCAGAAAAAATTGTTCAAAATAATCAGTAGTCGGAAAATTCTTTTCGTATTTTTGAACTGTACCATTTTGGTCGACAACTTTTTGCCATTTTTTCGCTAGAGACATTATTTCCTCAGTGTACAACTTTTCTGGTTTCTCGGCGAAAAACTGCGAGAAGTAATTTTCACACGCTTCTCTTTAAGCCAACTTTACTCCATTAAGGGAGCTCTGCATTGGCCGAAACAAATGGTAGTTCGTTGGTGCAAGGTCAGGGCTATATGGTGGTTGCAAACTTTTCCAAACTCTCCCAGTTTTTGCCGAGTCATCAAAGATGTGTGTGGTCTAGCGTCGTCCTGATGGAAGACGAAGCCCTTGCTGTTTATCAGTTCTGACAGTATTTTTTCTTTTTTTGATTACTTGCTTCAATCTCATCAGTTGTTGGCAGCAAAATGTGGAATTAATCGTTCGATCAGGCTGGAGCAGCTCATAGTGGATGATTCCTTTCCAATCACACCAAACACTCGGCATAACCTTTCGAGGCGTCAATCCTCGTTTTACGACCATTTGTTGAGCTTCATCACGAAATTTCCAGAACGGAAGAGAGCGAAACATTGTTGTGCTACACGAACTGATACAGCATCGTCTCAGTAAACTTTGCAAATTTCATTGGTGGCTGGCGTGGCCTTCGTCCCCTTTTATACAAAAATTTCAAAATATAGCGAATTTCTTCATTATTTTCACTAATTTTTGAACAGCTGTATTTTTTTTCAACTTCCCCGAATTTAATAGTTTTTAGTTAAATGAAGCTTAAAATCTCACCTTTCCAACACTATATGGAATGACACAATGTGATTGGTAGCGCTGAAAATATACGACTGCAATGACATCAATTGACAAAATACGAAAAGACTTTTTCGACTATCCAATATTAGTTCTATAAATTATGTCTTAGAGCTTTTGAAAGAGGAAAAGAACAAAACTGTAAAGAAAATATTATTATTATTGAAAATACTGCTCCAATCCAGTGTAAAATTAGTGGCCGAGTTGTGATTTTTGAACTCAGCGACTATAAGAAAAAAAAATACTAAATATTTATAAATATGTACTGTTATTCCAAGAAATGTAAGATCTATTAGAAATGGTAGCTTATCTCTCATATAACTAACATACGTAAGTATTTTAGAAAGTAAACATAGACCACTTAACATGATTTTTAAATATTTAAACTAAACTCAGCTGGTGATGGAAATCTTTAGCTCACATACTACCTTTTTATACCACATTATTAGAAAGCACTCTTTATTTTATACAAAAAGTAAGGTGATGGTATCTGTAATTATTATTATAAAACTATACAACTCATTATCAGCAATAATTTTAGTATTTGTAAGATTAACTCTAAGTTAGAACACACGAAACATTAACGTCGAATACCAAAATGTAACTGTTTTTTAGTTTAATTTTTCAATTTTGCATACAAAAACCAACACAAGAACTCAAACCAATTAAAAAGCGTTGACTTTCAACTTCAGACCCTTCTATGGTCAAAACACTACTTCCAAGTATGCGCTCGCAGCCAGTTAAAATACCTAAAATTTCTACAAAACACGCTCACAACTTAGTGCCAGTTTTAGTAGATTTTCTGTATTGAATTAACTGAAGCATTGTATGCAAGAAATAAAATCGAAAATTTTAATACGGTAGTCAGAGACGAAACCAACCAACAAAGTAGAACTAATCTCTAGCGAACATTTTCAATTTGCTACAATGTTGCTTAAAAACGTTAAAACCCTTTGTTCAGATCACCGTCAACACCCACCACCCCCGGGGGCACAGCCTCACCTTCTGGCTCCGCACGTATATTCCAATTTACTGATCCGGCATTAAATGCACGCGCCGCCACTGTGAAGGAGCAACTTCTGCAGTGGTGCCAATCGAAAACACAGGAATATGAGGTATCACTTTTAATGACAAAACAAAAACAAAAAATACATAGGCGTTGCAATCATATCAATATTTCTTGCTATATGTTCTACAATTTTTACTAGCAAACTTGCGCTACAACCAGCAATTGTATCGCTAAGGAAACGGCCAGCTAACGGTCGCTAACAAAAGCTTAAAAAATTGCAATAACTCTGCAGGCCTCTTGTAAGCAACTAATACACTAAATTTATAAAGAGAAATAGTGTAAATACATACTAATGCTATTTACTTGTATAGTGACCATCCTCCAGCTATTTAATAATGTATAATTGCAGAAATGCTTTTGAGTCTGCTTTGTTAAGTTTTATGCCATATCTTACTCCTCTATAATGTATTATATTATTTGACATAGATTTTAAAATTTTATTTTATAATTTTTTTATTTCGTTTTATTAAAAAAATAATATTTATTTTATATTTATTTTCGCATAAATATTTTTTTTATTTAAATTTTCATTTATTTATTTTTGACCGTAATTTTAGCGCTAATTTGCTCTAGTTGTTGTTACTGTTTTGTGTTTCATTGATGCGCTGCTTTGTAACAGATTTATTAAAATATTCCAACTCTTTTGCAGAACGTCCAAATAAGCAACTTTAGTGCCAGCTGGTCAGATGGTTTAGCATTTTGTGCGCTAATACATCATTTCTTGCCAGATGCCTTCGATTATAGTAAATTAACACCTCAAAACCGAAGACACAATTTTGAATTAGCTTTCACTGTGGCCGAGTAAGTACAACAAATACACTGCACCTTCCATCCACTCAAATTACTCTAAAATTAAACTACAAATATTTGCCCACAAATTGCAGTGAGAAAGCTGGCATAGCGCCACTACTCGATGTCGAGGATATGGTAGAGATGAAACGACCTGACTGGAAGTGTGTTTTCATCTACGTGCAAAGCATCTACCGTCGCTTCCGTAATTGCCAGTAAATGCGGCGCAAGCGATTTAAAAATCAAACGAAACAACACCTTCGACATCCAGAACTCTAAATCCGGTCACTACCACAAATAATCCACTCATACTAATCCACCATTGCCATGTCAACGCACACCCAAAGTGTTGACTGTACTAAAATCAGCCGAAATAAATGGTTAGGGCTCTACGAGCGTTTACAAGGTTTAAATATTTTCACTAAATCGTGTTGAACTAAAAGAAAAAAATAATTGCTGTAAAAATTTAAACATTTTATTTATTGGTTATATAAATGTTAACAGTAAAAAATGCAAGCCATAAACCATTTTTACTACTTTGTCTGATCTGGTTCGTGCGTAGTTGCAGCCACAGTGCTTTTGTACTTTACAGCTACGCACAACAATAATGCATCTAATTAGGCATTAGCGACTTTGTCTAAGAATTTACTATGTATGTCTACATTTCTATTTAACACTCAATTGTTGTTGGCACAGAAAAGCGTGAAATTGTAAAAAAAGAAGTCTTCTTAATTGCAAAATGTTAAAGGAGCAAACTATGTTATTGATACTAAATATATTATATTTACTTTTATATGTATGTGCACACATACTAAGAACCTTATGAATAATACATTTGACTAAATACATACGTACGTTTCGATATACTCCAAGCGGAACCATGCCTACTACATACAATATATGCTAACATTATGTTTACTTCAATAAATATACACACACCCAAACACATATATAAGTACATGCAAATGATTTTTTATTTAAATTTGTCTATTGAATTGTGGCTGCATTGCATACACTCACACATATATACATATGACATAATATATATAACACAAATACACTCACTAACTTAACAAGCGTAATAGAATTTATATGCCTGCATATGTATGTATGTATTGATATTACACATGAACTCATTTTTATTCGCTTCAACAAAATTTCTCAGCAGAATTTGATGTGTGTTAAAAATTGTGCGATATTAAATTCAAGCAAAACAAACAAAGATTATTTATGGGAGTCTAACTTTACGATTTTTATATTATTTGTTTCAAACAACATACATATATATTTGTTTTTGTATATACTAATTGTTGCTATGAAAATAAAAGAATTAACATTTTCGAGCTACAAAAAACTGGAAACGCACTTTTATTTAAGAGGAAATATTTTGCCATCATGTAAGTGAATTCAAGTTAATTATTTAGTACTACTCGTATTTCAGCAAATTTTGGGTTGTCGAAAAAGTCTTTTCGTATTTTGTCAATTGATGTCGTTGCAGTCGTATATCTCCAGTGCTACCAATCACATTATGTCATACCATATAGTGTTAGAAACGTGAGATTTTAAGCCTCATTTAACCCGAAAAAAATTCGGGGAAGTTAAAAAAAAATTACAGCTGTTCAAAAATGAGTGAAAATAATGAAAATATTTTTGTATAAAAAAGGGAACAATGCCACGCAAGCCACCAATGAAATTTATGAAGTTTACGGAGACGATGCTACTATATCAGTTCGTGCAGCACAAAAATGGTTCGCTCGCTTCCGTTCTGGAAATTTCAAAATTTCGATTTACACTGATGGAATAATGTGTCTAGCGGAAAAAGGGCAAAAAGATCAAAATGTTAACCATATTTGTTTATTTATTTATTAATATAAATATAACAAGTAAGGAAGGGCTAAGTTCGGGTGTCACCGAACATTTTATACTCTCGCATGATAAAGTGATAATCGAGATTTCATTATACATACGTCATTTACATATTTTTCAAATACCGTATTTTTGTAAAGTTTTATTCCGCTTTCATCATTGATTCCTAATGTATATACTCGTATTATACAGAAAAGGCATCAGATGGAATTCAAAATAGCGTTATATTGGAAGAAGGCGTGGTTGTGAACCGATTTCACCCATATTTCGTACATGTTATCAGGATGTAAAGGAAATATTATGTACCGAATTTCATTGAAATCGGTCTAGTAGTTCCTGAGATATGGTTTTTGGTCCATAAGTGGGCGACGCCACGCCCATTTTCAATTTAAAAAAAAAATCTGGGTGCAGCTTCCTTCTGCCATTTCTTCTGTAAAATTTAGTGTTTCTGACGTTTTTTGTTAGTCGGTTAACGCACAGTGATTTTCAACATAAAATGGTTATTATCCGATTTCTTCCATTTTTGAACTGTATATGGAAATGCCTGAAGAAAACGACTCTGTAGAGTTTGGCTATAGTAGTTTCCGAGATATGTACAAAAAACTTAGTAGGGGGCGGGGCCACGCCCACTTTTCCAAAAAAATTGCGTCCAAATATGCCCCTCCCTAATGCGATCCTTTGTGCCAAATTTCACTTTAATATCTTTATTTATGGCTTAGTTATGACACTTCATAGGTTTTCGGTTTCCGCCATTTTGTGGGCGTGGCAGTGGGCGGATTTTGCCCATCTTCGAACTTAACCTTCTTATGGAGCCAAGGAATACGTGCACCAAGTTTCATCATGATATCTCAATTTTTACTCAAGTTACAGCTTGCACGGACGGACGGACGGACGGACAGACAGACATCCGGATTTCGACTCTTCGTCACCCTGATCACTTTGGTATATATAACCCTATATCTGACTTTTTAGTTTTAGGACTTACAAACAACCGTTATGTGAACAAAACTATAATACTCTCCTTAGCAACAAAGTATAAAAAAAGTAAAAATGAGTCAAAAGATATATTTTTGTGAGCTGCACCAAGAGGTGCGCTTCTTATTAATACTCTTCAGGTCTAACTTTTTACATGGGTTTTACTTCTATTTGTACTAACTAGCACGTTTACTTTATAGTTTGTTCATATATAATATATCGTTTGTCTAGGTTTGCTTACATAAATCTTAGTGCTAATTATACCTGTACTATTGAGATGCCGGTTCTTTACTAGTTGATAACAATCTAAGTTGTTATTGTTTGTTGTATGGATAGTGCATTTCTATTGTTCCAAGATAAGGTTGCTTTGATGTATTTTCTTTAATGCTGTTTTTATATGCATATTCTGTTTCTGTTAAAAGAAATGCGTTCTTTAATTCCCGTCACATGCATTGAGACAAAATAGGTACCCGGAAATGGTAAATAAAACACAAAATATTTAATTATTCAACAATATTTGTTTTCTCGCCTTCAAAGTAATCCCCTCCAGATGTCATATGCTTATGCCAACGATTTTTCCAGTCCTGGAAACACTTTTCATGAGCACTTTTTGGGATGGCTTTCAGCTCCTTCAGCGAATTTTGTTTTAACTTTCGGATCGACTGAAATCGGGTTCCACGGCAATTGGAGTTTGGGGGACAAGAAAAAATCACGCGGTGCCAAATCTGCTGGTGGTTGATGAATGATATTCTTCGCGTTTTTGATTTTAAATTCCGTCACAATCGTACTCTTTTTGAAAAAAATTCGCTTTATCGGGTCGAGTCGAGCAAAAACCATTCTGAGGATTCTCAATCGCCATGTCCTTCACTTTCTTAATATTTTAATTTGTTGAAGTGGTGGAAGGTCGTCCAGAACGAGACATGTCTTCAACGATCTCTCGACCGTCTTTGAAGGCTTTGTACCACTCGTAGACTTGTGTGTTTTTGATAAAACTGAATCACCGTAAGCCTTTTCCAACATTCGCAACGATTCAGCAGACGAAATTTGGTTAGAAATACAAAATTTGAGACGAATTCTTTGTTCGATATTTTTATCCATTGTAAAAATCGCAGCGTTCTACTGAGATGTACCGACTTAAGCAGCTACTGTAAACAAACTGGTTGAAAGATCGTGCCTATATTTGTCATAGTAATTAAGGACAGCCCTCAGCAAAATACTTTTTTTTTTTTTGAAATATCATTTACCCGAGGAATTATAGTTTTCGGGTGCTTTTTTGTCTTAATTCTTGTATAACTATTATAATTCTGAAAACGTAAACGACTAACGGTGTGCTCCCAAAGAAAAACGTTTTGGGGATTACCACCACCTTTAAGGCGAATTAGGGTTACTTAATAAGAGCGAAAGACATTCTATAAATATTTTTTCTTCATTTAGATCTGTCAGTGTGAATGACATCTATATGCTATGTGTGTTCAATCTGAACAATTTGAGTAGCATTTACTTGGAAAATAATTTATATCATAAATCAAAAGGAAATGTGCAAAATTTCACACCGTCAGATTTTGTATGGCCCTTTCTGAAACTTATTAATTAGTAACTGAAGTGTCTGATGTACAATTTTCAATAAAAATAACTGAATATAAATAGTTCCATTTTTTAAACAAAATTAATGGTTATAAAAATGCACTTTTTTTTATAAAAAAATGTCGAACAAATTCAACACAATATTCCTCATCGGAAACCCGAAAAAAAGCGTACACTTAAAATTTGCACTTAAATTTTTTTTTGAAAATTTGTTACTCCAAAATTTTTCATTTGTTGTTTGGAATAACTGAAAATGTGTCCAACATTTTACTAAAAACCAAAACAAAAATAAATATTTTGCACGAAAAAAATTATTGAAGATAACTTTTGTATGGAATGGCCCGTATATCCATTATAGGGTCTACGACACGTCGTCGCAACGTTTCCTTCCAGTTGCTTAGTTGTGGTAAGCTTACTGTGCTCTGAACAGGGAATGAAAAGTTGGTTTGAAATTAAGTGAAAGGCTGGTATTGATCACCTTTTTTTCTAGCCTAGGCCGCTTAATTCACAAATAAAAAATAGCTTGAACATTTTAGAAAGCACAACACAAATTGGAATAATGCGAGTAAATAGGTTTGTTTAGAAAGTAACGATAAGTTGAAAATTTCAAATTCGCGGGTTTGGAGTCCTGCTGATACACATGCATCTGGTGTACGATAAAATTTTCAGCTGTATTTTTTGCTTACTTTGTTTTTATCAGGTTAGATGTGTTTTTATGACCTTGCCGGTTTTGTTAATGCACCTGCACACAATTTGTTGCCCAATACTGTACCATGCTCCAACCTCCACATTCATCATATATAGCTCCGTGCGACTTTTTTCTATTTCCAGAAATAAATAGAACCTCAAAGGATCGTCGTTTTACAAGCATAGATACAAATCGTAGAAAGAGTTAATGGCTATCCCAAAAATCGAATTTGAGATGTCCTTCAACGATTGGAAGAAGCGCTGTCATAATAGCGAATGGGGATTACTTTGATAACATACTGTATATTAAAATAGGTAGGGAAGATTTGAATTAAAATATTAGAAAAAACGAATTGGTAAATTACGGATTATTTCCTTCAAGAGAAATAAATGTGAACATATTTGAAATTTATCAACGATTATAAACTATCCGATACTGTTCTTTGGAAAACATAACAATCACCAACGTAGTCATGGTGGTTGGTGCTTTCTATAGGTTGCCAGCGCTATAAATATTGTTAACAAATATGAAATATTCCCAAAAGATGGCAGCTCATAAAATTTAGAACACACTTTTGCCGCTTGACAGCATTTATATATTTCTCACCCACAAAAGCCTACTCCTTAGAATCCATTGTCAATACGAATATTTTCTTTGACTTTGAAGCTCAAGGCGTTGTCACCTCACTTCGAAATAAATGAAAAAAATATATTAAAATCAGTTTAGTATGAATTTTCGAGGAAATTCAAAAAAAATTATCAGTTGACCAGGTAGAGTAGTTCTTTGAAAGCCTCAAGCTGCAGCAGCCGGCGCCTCCAGACACTTCGTGTTCTTCCGCTGTCGCAGTTTCACAAACACAGACTTCAGTTTCGGCACCACCAGCACCGCCTCCGCCGCCTCCACCGCCGCCATTGCTGCCAAGAGCCCGAACAACACCATTCGGCGCTCTGTCATCGCTACCATCTACGTCAACATATCCACCAATACGACTACGGACGAACGGCATGCAGGGACTATCGGAGGCGACGGCCATACGTTTATTCAACAGTGTTGTGACAACGGAACAAATAGCTGGTCCGACAACTGCACTCAATGCCAATTCCATAACGTCAATCAATGCGGTAGACGAGTGCAAGTCGATTACAACCATACAGTCCACGAATGAGTTCGGCAATGCTTGTCGCATTTGTCGTTGCAATCGGAGTGACATGCAATTGTCGCGTTGTCCCTGCCAGTGTCGCGGTAGTGTGGTAAGCGCTCGTGAAATACGCATATGAGCTGAGCTGAGTTCTAAATGTTTTCAGGGGTTCGTGCACATGCCGTGCTTGAAGCGTTGGATTTTGCATCGGCGTGACACGCGCTGTGAAATATGCAACACGCCGTTCGATGTGCCAGAAGAAAAGTTGAACGTGCGACGCATGTTGAACGCGCTATTCTGTGCGCGTTGCGGCGGCGCCATCATGAAGCACCTGCTCTTTAGCGTGTCCCTGCTGCCGCTGGCGCATGTCGTCCTGCAGCAAGTACTCATTTGCATGGACAATATTAATGCGAGCCCCAACGAGCATTTGACGGTGCAAGAAGTGATGGTGGCTTCATGCGCGCTCTTGACATCAAGTATTTAGCTAAAACTTGAAATTCATTTAACAATGTGTTTATGTTCTCTTGTCAACTTAGGTGCACTTTTCTTCCACTTTTTCGAGTTCATAACAACACGCTTTCTAATTATTCGGAACATTTTGCATCAGTGGTGGATGTTTGGCAATCAAGAGAATTTCACAATCATCGAGGTGGACAGTGAATACTTTGATGTCTTCTAAGTTGCCACCAACGCAATCGAATTGTTTGATGGGCTAAAAATTTTTAAATATCAAATGTATTAGAACCAATTTATATAGAAAATTATAAAGAGTAATAAATCACGCTGAGAGTTTGTCTCGACAATTAGAGGTGTTTTAAATAATTTAAAAGAAAGTTAAGGAAGTTAAAGTAATAACGGAAATTTTTCGCCTTTCTTACCTTAGTGCAGAAGCTGATTGATAAAATTTGCATTTCAATTTATAGCGTACATTTAGGCGCCTATTACTTATCGCATGCGATAAATAATATTAAACCGTGGTATTGGTATCTTTATAAAGATTGAAATTTTGTTTTCCCATTTTTGTAGCTTGAAAAATGAACTGAAAAATTACTTTGGGAAAAAACTGAATGCTCAACATGAACAGGCATGTTCATTATCTTTTCTATAGCTATATATAAATGAATGTCGTGTTAGTTACATATAATTTGTTTATAACCCAAGAACGGCTGAACCGATTTGGCTAAAAATTGGTAGGGAAGTAGCTTAGAGTCACGGCACGGACATAAGATACTTTTTATCGCTTTATGTTAAATTTCAATACAATTCATAAAAATCGGTCTCGTGCAGCATAACATAGAGCGTGGAATAACAAAACGAAAATAAAAGCAATTTATCAGAAAAAGGTAGATAAAATTTAGAAGTTGATCGATTGATGTGTTTGCTCTAAATTTCTACTAGCTTTTTGTGCCGATATAGCCTTTAGAAAGCTATGCCGCCACCAACACGATCAAATCTTTCACGACGAAGCCATAATTCAATTGTGTCATCAAAAGATGAACTCCCCAACAAAGTATTCCCAAATATCATTACTAACCACAAAAATAATGAATGGTTGAGTGAGCGAGCAATTTTGATGGCTAAGAATAAAGATGGAAATGATTTAAACTTCATAATTCAGAATCATTGGTACAGCGCGTTCTTTCAAATCAATGGACTGTGTAGCAAATGAAGATGAAGGTACTAACTATCCAATTGAATTTTTAAACTCCTTGGATGTGCTAGGCTTACCACCGCACAATTTACAACTAAGTAAATAAAAAATTGACCTTGACAAAATTTAAAGTCTGCTCATTTATTACCTCTAAGGCAGAACAAAGTACGCCGGGTATTTTAAACATATGCTGCATATGTATGTGTGGTTGGAATCTGGAATATCCATGTTTTTCGCATGGCATATGTGGCATCTTCAAGGGACGGAAGATCATCTGCGCTCTATGTTATTGCGCCTGAAAATTAAACACAAAATATCGTGAATGACAAGGTATTTAACTGAAGAGTACGACCTCTGCACTAGAATACATGAACAATAAAGAATCATTAAAATAATTTAATTTTTATTACCTAAAAAAGGACTTAAAATCCAAAGCTCATTTGTTTCATCAAAAACAGAGTTCGCTGGGTCCTCTAGTTACTATATACATACATATTCGTTTATTTCTGAAAAGGTCTTAACGGTGGCCTTTTTTGCAAAATCAATATTGGTTCAGCATTACGTTCGTTGTAAAATAATTTTTCAAATTTGAAAACACATTATTTCCTCAAATAGTTTTGTTTGTCGAAAAATTACAAAATCTAAAAAAAAAACAAAAATGCATCAAAAGCGTTAATCTGACAAAATTTGGGTTATCACCACCAACACATGCATGATAATTGCTTTGTAGCTTCTTCTTCCTCTTTATTGGCGCAGACACCACTTACGCGGTTATGGCCGAGTTTACAACACGGCACCAGTCGTTTTTCCTTTTCGCTGTTTGGCGCGTTATAGTTTGCGTGTAAATTTATGTATGTACATACATACATACATATGTATGTATGTAGCAATTCTATATCGTTAGTAATCTTTGATATTTGTTCAAGGGATTAAATGCGAGCAAAGTCGTGCGGAAGGATAGTTAAGCGGTTTCATATGTTTACGGGTTTTTATTGTCTTATTAAATTCTGCAACACCTCTAGAATGTTGTCCTAAATTTTCATGTAAATCCGTGTAATAGTGCGCCGTGGTTTTGAAGTCGGTTAGCAAGAGTTCTCGATTTTTCAATCAATTTTCAAGAAATTTTACGCAGGTCTTTGAGATAAAATTTTTAAAGACTTGGACAATCCTGCCAACGCGCGCGAAGTTTTTCTCCGAGGGTTCACCTGAAATGGCGGCGCAATGGCCGAGTTTAAATTTTTTTTTTTCAAAAATGTCAGAATTTCTTTGTTAGTAGTGTATGTTTGCAACAATAACAAATTTTAATAAAACATTTCGTTTTTTATATGAGAAAGAAATTGTTGAAAAATGACAGTTTTTATCCGAGGAAACCCATGCAACCCCTTAATAATAATTTTTAGAGCTCAAATTTTAAGAGACTTCTTTTTTAAGCTTCTTGAAAGTTTAATTCTGTTTTTAGTTAAAAAAATAATAAAAATAAAAAAATTTGAGTAAAAATGACATACACTAATACAGGAAGGTCAGGAAATTACGTCGGTGTTGAAATCTTCAGGTAGACAGATTTTCTTTCTGGCGGTAGAAAGCAAGGATAACAATGAAAACTAATCACGCACAGACTGTACGTTCATATGAATTAAAGTATGTGTACTTTAAATTTAAGTATATATACATACACACATATGTATTTGCAGAAGTATCATCGTTCTAGTAAGGCATACAAACTGAAAAATATATTTCGCAGCCTGAGTTAAAAATAGAAATGAAAATTCAGATGTTTGTCGTAAATGTAAATCTCTACAAAAGAACAAATATTTAAACTAAAACTATATATACATATACATATATGTACGTATATATTTATATTTTAATATTTTTTAGTTTATTATCAATGCTCATACTGAAATTATATTAAAAGGGATTTTCAATGTGCAAGCGCCATTTAAACTATTGTTTTCAAATGCATGCATATCTGATTTTTTATTTTGACTACCTGCCTTCGGTCGTGAATTCAAAACTACCTACAGTTATTATGATATCCTTCACACACACATCTACTGTGAGAGAAATTTACATTTGGTTCGTGTCATGTAACATATGTTAGTATTGGAGAAGTTTAGTTCCATCTAGAGTTGCCTTATGTTTTGATGTTTTTGTAGACTTTTGGTAGCGGTTAGCACAGTGGCCATAAACTGACATAGTATTACTCTAATAATTTTTTTTGTGAAGTGACTTTTTACAAATTTTAATTTTTAATTTTGTTTTTTTAAATAATTTTTTAAAATGTTATTTCAAATTTTAAATTAGAAATGATCGACCGATCGATTCTTTTTTACAATTCATTCGAATAAAAATAGCAAATAATATACAAGAAAATTTAAGGAAGGGCTAAGTTCGGGTGTCACCGAACATTTTTTTGACAAAGTGATAATAATTTTACATATTTTTTATTTTTTAAAATTAATTAGATTAGAAATTTTTACTTTGAGTATCGAATTGTATTTTCATTTCCTAATGTATATGTATATTATACAGAGAAGGCATTTTTAGCGTTATATTAGAAGAATGAACCGATTTCACCCATATTTCGTACATGTCATCAGGGTGTTAAGAAAAATTATATACCGAATTTCATTGAAATCGGTCTAGTAGTTCCTCAGATATGGTTTTTGGTCCATAAGTGGGCGAGGCCACGCCCATTTTAAATTTAAAAAAAAAGCCTGGGTGCAGCTTCCCTCTGCAATTTCTTCCGTAAAACTTAGTGTTTCTGACGTTTTTTGTTAGTCGGGAGGTGGGCGTGGTTATTATCCGAAATCTTAAATTTTTGAACTGTATATGGAAATGCCTGAAGAAAACAACTCTGTAGATTGACATAGCTATAGTAAGATATGTAAAAGACACGCCCACTTTTCCAAAAAAATTGCGTCCAAATATCCTCATAATTTTTTGAACTTTAAGTGGGTCGATTTTGCCCATCTTCGAACTTAACCTTCTTATGGAGCCAAGGAATACGTTTACCAAGTTTCATCATGATATCTCAATTTTTACTCAAGTTACAGCTTGTACGGACGGACAGACGGACGGACGGACAGATACGGATTTCGACTCTACTGTCACCCTGATCACTTTGGTATATATAACCCTATATCTGACTCTTTTAGTTTTAGGACTTACAAACAACCGTTATGTGAACAAAAAAATATTAACATTACAAGTATAAATATATAAAAGACATAAATACCATATCCTCATATTTTTTTAAATTAAGTGTTTTTACTAAATGCTTCATTATTTACATATACTTAAGCACAAATTAATATCGGTTTTGACCTAAAGAAAGTGCTATGTGCTAAAATATTATCCAAACATTTCTTTACAATCAGGTGGCAAGGCTATGAGTGCACATGTGCAATCTTACTACATGGCATCACCATCGCCGATGACTCTCCACGGAAAAGCAAACCATTTCAGTAGCCTTCCGGGGCTTGCTTGCATCAGACGCACAAAATTGAAAGTTAGTTTTAGTGTTTCGAGGTAGTGCGAGTTGTGTTGATCTTCGCGGCTTAATATTTTTGATAATAATAAACAATTGTAATGCGCCTGATAATTAAAAGCTGAAGAAACAAAAGTGATTAAAATCTTAAAAACGTTGAATGTTAACAGCACTATTTTGGCGGGAAGTGAAGTGTAAAATTTAAAATTCTACAAATAATGGCAACGCGATTGTTCGAGACCACTCCTACATTGTACAAACTATGTATTAATAGTTTCTTAGATAATCTGCAACTAAAACAGTTAACCAGTCGGCAGTTAGAATTTATGCCAATAGCACTTGTTGCTGATATTTTGATCCATGTAAGTACCATACATATATGTATCTTCTAAAAATACAGTTGTATGTACGCGGAAACCACGATAGTGATATCCTTCCCTAAATATTTACTATACAAAAAGATCGAAGGTTTTTCCCATTTTCTAAGGTTTGAATTGGTTTTAAATAAACGACGGATAAAGAGTGAAAAGAAGGTTGGTGAATATTTAAAATAAGACTGAATTCAAATCGCATAATTTAAAAAACGTTATCATTTATATTAACCTATATTAATTGTAATTAATTTGTGCATTTCTTTCGCATGTGATCTTCTTAGAAATCTTTGTATGCATAACCGTATATCGAATTATAATTTCACCCACTTCTTATATAAGGTTTTTGGTAACAACTGCTAAAAATAGTATATAAATAAAGGCTTCTTGTACACCCGATATGGTACAAGATGACTTTATTGGAGTCGGCATAATCACGTTTAGTTGAAATCACATATCTCAGGACCTACTCGACGAAATTCAACCTAAGTCGATGCATTGCTTGGCTTAGATATCCTGTGTTACCGTGAATGGGAAAATCGTACGACAACCACGTCTACTTTCTATATAACACAATTTTAAATTCCCTTTGATCAAAAACTGTCAAAATCAGACTAAAACTGTACAAGTCCTCAGATACCGAATAAGGAGCCCCAGTTACTACGGCAAACTTTTTATCGAAAATATCGGTCAATATGGGAGATATACTATTGGAATTTGAAGTGATTTATGTTAATGAAATTGATAAAAGTGTATCTTTGTGCATAAAATCGGATGAAAACTTAAGCCAGCCCCCATATAACTACATAATTTCAGGATTTTCCAGAGGTTGTGAGGCATTTGACGTGTCCCAATTACGAATTTGAGTTCAAAAATGTTTATCACGTCTTAGGAAATTTTTACAATCATTTCCGGCCATCACTAGCCGATATCCATCGATGTTTGTTTAATGTGATATATCATACAGTGTCTGGTGTTTTCATGTTTGGTTGCGTACATTGCAATTTGAGAAAATGAGATTCGAAATAAAAATCATAAGAACATATGAAAAAAGTAATAAAATACGCAATACATATGTACGTAGGTATGAATATCTTTAGTTAACATTTTAATGATAATTGCACTTATTTCAAAATTGAATTTAGTACCCTCAAACTGGCAAATTCTCATTAGTCAAAAATTGTTTAATCTTGAACCATATAAAATAAGATATAATTATTTTCCAAAAATTCGTTTTTCAAAATAGTATAATGTATACGAGTATTCTATTTTTTCCCTTTTGCTCATAAAATATCACCATCTTCATCAAATTTCTAAATGGCTCAAGAGCTCAAACATGCGCTTCTATACTTGGAACCTGCCAAGAGATAATTTTTACATACTGTAAAAATGAGTCAAAAGAATATTTTTGTGAGCTGAGCTGAAATGTGTACTCTGCTACTTATCCTATTGAGAAGCCGGTTGTTTACTAGCAGATAACTATGTGAGTTGTTATTGTTTGCTGTAGTGATAGGACATTTCTATTGTTTCAAGCTAAGGTTGTTTTGATGTATTTTTTCTTTAATGATGTTTTGATACATTCTATTGATATTATAAGGACAATACGTTCCTTAACTCTGGCCGACGCCATTTTGCAAATTATTATTTCATGATAACAAATGCCCACACAACCTCAATGACAATAGATTTGATAGTTTGTTCGCAAAGGCTATTAGAAAAACCACAGAAACTATGAGCGTTATTGCTATTGCAGATGTCGAGGAATGGACATGGACTCTTCAGACAGTTTTGATAAAATTGAAAACTCCTTTAGTATTTGGACTGACCATTATAAAGCAGTAAAAAAAAATTTCAAAATAAACAGAAACAATTTTTTTGATGTGTCAGATGAGCTATCCATATATTTGCATCCAGTTGAAACGCTAGCAGAAAATCCGATGGAAATATGGAACAATTTGCAAACAAAATTTCCTTTTTTATGTAAAGTGGCTAGCTTTCAAATGCTTAATAATTGTTAACGTCAGTTCCATCCAATCCTTTATGAAAGAACGTGTTTTACCCTTAACAATTTATCTTTGTGCCTGAAATGGATAAAAACTTGGCCACGCCACCATATAACTGACATCAGGATTTTCGAACATACGGCCGACTTTACTTCATACGATTGGTGATTGTATGCGAGAAACCTTGGGAACATTTTATTAATCTGTTTCCTTTTAACTGCATGAGGTGCCGGCAAAAAAAGATCAGGTCAAATACGGGATCATATCGGATCAATACTATCTCCTACATACCTAATATAAAATTCAAACTTTCGTCAAAATTAACTGAGGGAATTATATTGGATATAGTATAGTTTAATGCCAAAAAAAGTGAAATTGGTCTACGAATTACCCAAATTTCCATATAGTTCTAGATATATGTAGTATAATTATTATCGTTACTCTAACGAACCTTATGCCTAATATGGCGGTCAGTGTATGAGTTCCCGTTGGTTTTCGTTACTTGGCTTCCGTTCCTCTGGTTGACGTTCTGCATCTTTCCCTGGCTTTGGTTCTGGCAGGTTTCCAGAGTATTAAATTTTAGGTTACACCCAAACTTCGTGCTTCCTTACTTGTTATTTGAAATTTGCATACAGGTAAACTTATTCAGGTTTTAGTTTTAAATTTTTTTGTATTGTATTAACTATATCGAAAAATTAAAAAAGCTTCGAATTAATACAGTCCACATTAAATAAACTAGAAAATGTGAAAAAATGTAACACGTTTGCGAATAAAAATATATTATGAATATTTATTTACGTGTAATATTTCAGATGGCCAGAGTGGACCGATTAAAAGTATTAGTATTGAAGCCACTTTCTAAACCCTTTATTTTGGATGGTTTACTGCGACATGAGAACACAACAAGTAAGCTTCTTATGTGTATGGGTTTAGTGGAGGATAGAATCCCAGTTTACGTAAAGAAAGTGGTAGAAAATTTCATTTTACACTCGAAAAACCCGGTGGGTCAATATCCGGATCTCATCGACTTCGGATTACGGCTTGGTTCTTTTCTTTCTGACGTCGGTTGGATGCTGGAAAGTATACAAATATTCAACGTTGTAGAGGCGGAAATTCGTCTGCAGGGAGATAGTGAATCAGTGACGATTCAACTCGTAGACTGCCTGCAAAGGTAATGAGTGGGTGGAAAATTACAAACGTGTTTCATTAATTTCACAGTATATTCATTACAGGCGCCTCCATTGCGAAACACTTATATGGGAGTTTAAGGCTGGTAGAGCCACGATAGCAGAACTTTCGATATTGCTTCGTTCAATAGATTTTGAGAATGTACCAAAATATTTAGCAGTAGAAATTTACACACGTTCGACGGAGTTTCATTTAGTGCAACACAAAATCAAAGAAGGCTATAGGTGCAGCGCTGTTATTATGCAATATATAAGCGAATCAATGCCGAAAAGGTATGGCTATTAGCGGAATTGATTCCAAAATAAAATAATTGTTATTGTAATTCCAGTACTTTGGTGGATGCGCTACGAGTTACAGCGAAAGCATGTTTTGCCATACGTAAATTCGGACTGGCTAATGTACTGATACAGCAGGCAATCTCTATGGCAGCGTAAGTTTAACAAAAATCATAATAAATATTCGGTTGTATTCGAACTTATTTTGTTAGGATTAGGATTAGGATAATAAAAAAACATGTCTGCTATTTCCATTTCAGCACCGTGTTTGGGCGTAATCATTTAATATATGCTGACGTCTTGTTTGATTATGCGTACTTCCTACTCCTTTTCGATAAACCGCAACACGCCATTAATATTTATGATGAAGTCCGCAAGATTAGAAACCGCAAACTGTGCGATCAGAGTTTCCTCATTAGTTTGACAGATGTAGCATTTGCTAATGCGTGCTACGTCCGAAAACATAGATCGCTTAGACTCATTCAAAACGCGCTCCGTGTGTTGACAAGGATGCTGCCAATAAAAAACTTACTGCTTGCCTCAACCTTGCGTTTACATTTATTGATCAAGCACCAAATTTCAACCGATAAATATGCAAGGTTTCACAGGAATTGTTTTTTAGAATTCGGCAAGCTGGTGAAAATACAAACTGAGAACGTGAACATATGTCTGGATGTCCACGACGACAAGAACTTGTTTACAGCAAAAAATTATTTCGAATTGGCGCGTATTTATCAAGCAGGAAAAAATTATCAGGTGAGTAAGGATGTCTATTTCAACTTTTAATGTTGTTTACGTTAATTTTAATGCAAATATTTTTCCATTTAGCATGGCAAGCGATACATCGCCATGTGTATATTGGTTACAAAAAAAGGCATGGGCTCTTCCAAGAAGGAAATCGACGATTTGCATGTTTTGGAAGGCTATTTAAAGAAAACCAACGAAGAACGGGATATTATCCAAAAGGTTAAATTGGAACCGTGGTTGCTAAACAGAATTGAAACATGTAAGTACTTTGCTGAAATATTGTAACTACAAGTACGAAAAAATTGGAATATTACAATGTACATTCGTTACTGTTTTGATTTCTAGTTGACCCTGCACATGAAGTAAAGAAACCATTATCCGCACGCTTTCACGGTGGCTTAACCCGTTTGTATCCGCCACATAAAAATTTTCAGAAATTTTTGATAAATTTAGCAACTATATACAATTCGAAGACCGAAAATTCCCAACAAAACGTTGATTTTTGGTGCATAAGGTTTCTTCAACTTATATATTTTACTGGCATGGCAGAGCTACAGCTATGCAAATTGCAATCGGAACCGTCGTTGGACATAGAACCGGATCGGGAAACAGAAGGACAATCGACTGATTCAGATTTGTATTAAATGATCAAACTTTATATCAATAAGCTTGTATTCTGAGAGTTCACTTAGAATCTAATTTTATTCATTGAATTTTCTTACTTATAACCATTTTTTAAATCTATTTTCTTAACTATCTATATATTGTATAGGTACATGTATATGTGTGTGTGTTGGTTTCAATTTCCATTTATTTAATGACGAAATATTGATATCTATTCCCGAAGAAGAGATGTATATTATTGGTTTTCCTTTAATTCCATCTTCCCACATTTCTCCGAAGTTTGGGGGTCCAGCTTCTTCTAGAGGTATCGTTTTTTCGATAAATTCAATGTTACTTTGACTCGATGATCTTTGATTTGGGGTTTCTCAGTAAAAACTACAGATTCGTATTTTTCGTTGTTTACGTCCGTAGTTTTAGCCAATACGGGTGGTATTTCCTCAGTTATACAAATGTGTATGTATTAGTTTCATGAACTTCTTCAAATAATTATTTTCCAACTTCATTTTCTGTTCTGTCTTCCTCTATTACTTCTGTTGTTTCTTCCTCAGTTTCAGAAGATAGATACATATAAGGAAGATAAACAAAATATTGAAACTTTTTAAAATTTTTTTAAATTCGAGTCAAAGCGGTAAAAAATTTCCTGTTCTTCTCTATCGTCAATTCTTCTAAGATCACATCACGCTGAAGAGAACTATAAGCAATTTCGTGCTCTCCTTCTTGTAATCTCGTTTTACAATTTTAAAGATTCTGGAAATACTCTGCCGTTATTTCAAAGTACAATTTTTCAACTTCAAGAAAAATTTCTGTTAAGTACTTTATGTGAAAATAGTGCATTACAAGAAACACAAATTTCAAAAGTTTGATATGATCACTTTTTATTATTACTACCTTCAATTTTTCTCTTGAATATGGAGATTTTTCTCTCAATGGCTTTGCTGAAATGGTTTTGGACGTGCACAACATCTTTTCGTATAAATCCGTTTGGGCTTCTAGAATCTTTTTTCTATTTACTCCGTTGTCTTTTTTTACTATGTATATGTTTCGCGTATTTTTCCGTTTTTGTTTTGTCTATGCATTTTTGAATAGATTATCTCCACTTTTTTGTATTTTCGTTTTACTATCGCAAAACTCTCTCCAGGTTTTGTTGAAGACGCTCCTAACATCCTAACATCAAAGGATATTACCTTTGATTGAAAAACTCGTTCTCGGGTTTCTTGTTGGTTGCCGAATGGATTGCTTTGTTATATTGTCGGACTGCTTCAAATATCTGTTCATCAGGTGCCGAGCTGTGTTGATACGCCAAGGCTTTTGCGAGTTCAATAATTGTGCTATGTGTCCGTTTTTTTCAGAATCAGCTGTTGATTCAATTCCAGTGGTATTGTCCGCTATTGCGTGATTTATACTTCTATCCATTACTATTTATTTTTACATTTTTCTCAGGCATTTAGTGCTGGAAGTCCTACTTCATGTGGAATTTTTTTTATTGCTTTCGGAATGAAATCTGTTTTTTTGGATAGCAAATAAATGTGTCATTCCGATTGAGCCCCTAGTTAATTTTTACATTAAGTAAAAATGAGTCAAAAGATATTCACTTTTATTTTCGACTCTTCAATAATAGATCGAATTTTTCCTATCTTTTTTCAATTGTGGTATTAACTTGTATGCACCACATGCAGAGTACATACTGTTTAAACTCAACAAAGATTTGTCATTCCTTACCACTGGTGGGGGGAAATAAAACGTCTTTTGTTTTTTTTTTTTTAATAATAATTTGAGTGAGAATTTATTTTATTCGTTTTGTTTTTTGTTGCTAATATGCGGGAATATACTCCCGTCTTACTATTATTTTGTTTTAATTTGCCTGTATTTTAAACAGGGCTTTTTTGTATTTTGCCTGTTTTGTAAATACAAGACTTTTTAATTTTGGCTAAGCACTAAATCCGGCTCGAAGGACCAAAAATGTTTGATTTGTATCATCAAACATTGACCTCAAAAAAGAATTTGTCATTCCTTACCACTGGTGGGGAGAAATGAAAAGTCTTCCATAAGCCTTTCAATTTATTTGAACAGCCTCTTTTTGTCTCTTTTAGGCTCGTTAACTAATATATTTATATTGCCTGTAATTTTATTCTTATCAGAGCAAAATTTGGTTGAGCTGTTTTATTAGGGTCGAAAGGACCAAATGATGACAATTTCGTTCCATATTCTATCTTACCACTGATTGGGGACTAAGTAAAGGTTCGGTTTGAAATAGTACTCTGCTCTAGAATTTTAGCTCTTTATTTTGCCGTCCTCAATATTTTTCCTAATTCTGTTAATCTTTTTTGAAGCCTGCAGAAGTAAACGCCAGGCATTCATTTTTATCCTCCTGGACACCGATTTGTTTAATCTTATAGCTTCATTGCCAACATGTCCTGTCAAATGTTCTTAACATTTCAACATCAATTTTAAAATAGTTTTTTTTTTTATTTTTGGGATCTTTGGACAATTCTAAATGCTATTTTGTTGTTGTTGACCTTGATGTTGCTGTTAACATTGGTTCTGGGAAAAACGTGTAAATTAACTCGAACTCGCCGACTTTGTTTTTTTCTTTTTCCTCCTCACTGAAGATACTTGATTGTTTTTTAAATGGTAACACGAGGATTTTTGTCCTCTTAAATGGTTACCGCCGAATTTTATTATCACATTTTTGGTCCAACAGGAGTTTTAAGTTTCTCCTATAGGATAGGACTTTTTACATATAAGGCCTGGAGTTCTTCGGCATCGCTGCCCGTGGGCAACTGCGTGGGGTAACTGAGCGGCATACAACATTATTTCTTATTTATTATTATTTTAGGATCATTTGTGATCCTTTACATGCATGCATTAAATACTACAGTCTCTAATCAATATATCCGAAACTAACATTTATTACAGTGATGATTAGAAATGGGTATTTTCACATATTTATGTTTAAGACTGTATTTATGTTAAACAGATATAGTGTGATATCACGGCCTGCAATGTCCAATCGTTTTCGTAAACTTGCTCTAATCATTTTTCTCGGCTACTAATTTGCAAAAAGAAAATTTTAGTTAAAAACATTCGCCTTGATTTCTATATATAGGTACAAGTTAAAAATAATTATTCGTAATTAAAAATATTTATCAAATAAGAGTTTACTTGTTGAAACGCCAAAATTAACCAAACTATTGCGCATTTCCCAGTTTCTATTATTAATTTTTCTTCCAGAAAAATTGTGTATTGCTCCTCAAAAGTATGTAATGTCTTCTACGTGAGTTAATTTACATTAAGAAAAAATGTGTCAAAAAGATAATGCGAAGGGTTCGGATTTATAAAAATTGTACTCAGCTCTGGTTGCCCAGAAGCTCCTTATTTATAAAATTCCTTATCCTAATTCATGTAAATTAATTTTTGTTTTGGGTTTTTGTGGGCAACTACGGGCAACTGCCCGTGGTCAACTGACTGTGGTCAACTGAGCCGTTTTCTTTATTACATTTTTTTAAATACAATATTTTGCTTAAGCCTAGATACAAATATTAATCTTACATTCTAGGAAGTATATCTACAATCCACTTGAGATATGACATATGTTACAAGTGGAAAGATTCATCTTACAATCTATGAATTATTTTTTGGGACCACCTAAGGTGGACAGGATTAGCAAAGTACATATAATGTTTCAATACGGACCATATGGGTCGTAAGTGTCATGTTACATATTTATGACAGATAAAGAATATGTTCATGTTCATTTACAAATATAGTTGTTAAGAACTGTTCAGAATTCTGAACAAAGATATTTTGAGCTGCACTGGGAGAGGTCTCTTTTTATTAATACTCTTAAGACTAACTTGTTACATGGACCTTTTGTATCTTTCCCATAGCTTTCAAATGGTCTTAAATTGTTTGTTATGCAACATTTTAACATGACTGTCAATTGCTTTTGATTCAAAGTATCATCTTCAACCATTATTGCTTGCAGTTCGGCGTCTTCAAACTTTTGTGGTGGTCTTCCACGTTCGTCATTTCTTACATCAAAATAATTATCTCTGAACCTTTGAAACCTTCTTTTTGCATGTTGCTTCTGATAGAGTATGATCACCCTATGCCTCCCCAAGCGTTCGTTAAGAATCTGCAGCACTTTTCTTCAAATGTAAACAAATTAATGCTTTCCGCAAATCATCACTTTTCGGTACAAAATAAGACATTTTTAACACAATGAAAAAAATATGATTATTTGATATCGCCATAGAATGTTGGAATTTTAAATTTTCTACTAATAATTTTTTTCCTTGCTGTGCCTCCATTTACAGCCGTTGAGTATTTCGTTGGAATGATAGTAAGAACACGGCGTTTAGTTTTTGCAAAACGTCTTATGTGTTCAGTTTAATATGTGGGAATATACAAACGTCTTACAATTTTTTTATTTTAATTGCCCGTATTTTTAATAATATCACGGTTATATTTAATTTGGCCGAGCACTATATATCCGCTCGAAGGACCAAAGTTGTTTAAATTGTAAGATCAAACGTTAAATTCAAAAAAGAACCTTTAAGTTCTTACCGCTGGTGGGGGAAAAATAAAGACCTTTCTTGAGCTGAGAATTATTCACTCTAATTTTATTTAAGTATTTTATATTAACACGACTTAATTTTTACCAGAAGTAAAAATGAGTCAAAAGATATATTTTTGAGCTGCACCGAAATGTGTTCTCTTTATTAATACTCTTAAGAATAACTTATTACATGGATCTTGGAGAAACAACGATAAGATTTCGGATTTAAAATAGTACTCAGCTCTGTTGCCCAGGTCTTCTGATTTTTACTGACTATATTTTTACAATCTTACAGCTATTTATACCTATGAGTTCATGCCAGATTCTCGTGAGCAACTCATGCACATAAATATTTATTTTTAATGTGATAACTGTGTTATAAACTCAATTAAGTATCTCTAGATCCTTACCACTGGTGGGGGAAAACAAAGACTTATATGAGCTGAGAATTTATTCATTCTGATTTTAGTTTGTATTTTCCGTGCTTATAGACAAATTTAAAAACTATCTTAAATAACTAAATATACGTGAATGTATGTATGTTTGTATGTATTGCAGTGAACAATTTAATACATGTGTGTGTGTGTGTTTAATGTTATCTCTTCTGTAAGTTTAAGACATGTTTCCCTATGCATTTTTATTTTTATTGGATGCGCATTGCATGTAAATGCATGACTATGTTTATGTCCATACATACATATGTATATGTATGTTTGAAAATAGATATTTATTTTTAATTGTACTTATTTCGGCTTAGCTGATAATGCATGTTCAATGATATTTGAACAAACTGTTTATGTACAGATTTACAAAAACAATTAGCTTGAATATCTGAAGTTTACGTTTTCACGCAATTGCGATATCGATTGCTAAATTCATACATACACATATGGTCAGAATAATAAGTACATTCCTTCAGGCAGCAGTCATGATTGAATTTGGAATGTTTGGTGAAGTACACGAATGCAACTACGGGTTTTATTAAATTCCAAATGTATGTATAAACATGTTACAAGAAAATCGACTTTGAACCTAAATATAAGATTGTGGAATATTTCCAAACGCACTTTGTTTTGATCTGTAATATATTATAATTTCAAAAATACAATAATATACATTTTATACGTGTTGAAACATTTTGAGAGGCCACGAGTTGCTCAAACAATTTTTAAATGTTTGCCATTGAGTAATCTCCTGAAAAATGGGAATGCCAACTTGAGGCAACGTAAAATTGACAGCATTTTTTTTTTTGTTTAATAGATTTAATTTTGAGTTTGTAAAATCTATTTCTTAAATCATACAATTTACTTTTTAACTCTTCATTTTCGTGCTGGCTAATAAATTCAAGCACAGTATCACGAGTTTTTTCTATAAGTCTCTCTATACAGTCTAGAGAGACTATTTCGTTTAATTCACAGTCTTCAATATTCTTTTCTAATTCTGTTAATAAGAATTGAAGCCTGCGAACTAAACCAGGATTTGGAAGGCATTCCATTTTCTTAGGTGCACTATTTTCTTGAATTATAGCGATCAATTCGCTTAACTTGGCGTGCGCTGTCAAATAGAGCGCCTACTGACCCTTCTACATCATTTTTAAAATAATTATCTTTTATTTTTGGGATCTTTTGACAATTCTAAATGGTTTCGTTGAAACTCTGACCATTTTGTCCAAACTATCTAGGAGTTTTTCCAAATTTTTTTGAATCTTCATTTATATCAATACTCATGGACTTAAAATGAAGTTTTTGCAGTTCTTCTGCTAATTTAATTTGGTTCTCCATTTCCCCAAAAATAAAATAAACAATTGTATATGAATAACAAAAAAAAAAATTAAAAATGCTCTTACCTTGTTAAAATATGATGTGGAATGTGTTGCTGTAAATTTGTTTAAAATTTCTTTTTTTTTAGATATTATTATAATATATATAATATATATATATATATTAAATTTTTTTATTATTATAATATATATAATATATATATATGTATATCGATAGTTGTTGATGTAGTTGCTTCATCTTGCGGTGGTGTAGAGGATGGTGGATTCATCGCAAACTTTTTGAGGTAATAAGAATGAAATGGTAATTGTAAAGTAAGACACGTAGGGTTTCGGTTGTTAAATAGAACTCAGCTCTGGTTGCCCAGAGCTCCTTTATTTATAGAATTCCTTATCCTAATTCATGTATGCATCACATGCAGAGTGCATACACATATCTTAATACTATTCTGTACATACGGAATTATGCACACATATCTTATCATAGAAAATGTTCAACGCATACTTAAGTTTTCTTATTTTTTAATAGTTTAGGATAATTTCCATTCCTTTACATTGCATGCATTAAATATTACAGTCTCTGTTAAATGAGACGCTTGAAGGGTTTAGTTACAAAATAGTAAAAACGTTTTGAGGTAATAAGAATGAAATGGTAATTGTAAGTAAGACATGAAGGGTTTTAGTTATAAAATAGTACTCCGCTCTGGTTGCTCCTTCTTAATTATAGAATTCCTTATCCTAATTCATGTATGCACCACATGCAGAGCATACACATATCTTATTAATCTACTGTACATACGGAAGTATGTAACAAAACGCATAGAGATACATACATTTATATGAGGCACGTATGCATTTATATGCAATACGTATGCACTCAACAATTAACAAACAAAGATATTTACTTAAGATAACATATTGACCTAAGATATGCATTTAGGCAATTGAATACAAATGTGCTCCATACTGAAAAACAACCCTGTACCATCTAGCATTGCAATGTGGTATTTGTACATACATGTTTATATTTGACTGTATTTTTATGTGTTAAGCGATAATGCATATAAATATTTGAAATATATATGATATCCGTTTCTAAAGATTTACAAAAAAATATCTCATATACAATTGTGAGCTATTAAGAACTGTTCAGGAAATCTGAACACTCGTAACTATTTGTTGATATTCGAGTCCTGTCCGCTTTTCTTCTTTACATCGGACGACGGTATACCTTTGATTTTACGCTTTTGTGTATCTTTGTACACTCTTCTGCACTGATTCCGTCCTTCGGTGATTGTTGTGCTTGTTTTGTCGGTGATATCCCATCCTTTTCTTCGTCTTGGTTTCTGGGGTTCAGTTCTGCACCTTCTGACACTACATCGTCAGCGGCTTTAATATCCGCGTCTTCATTTGGCTCTTCTAAAACACCTTTGCGCTTTTCGGCAATTGTGCTGGTTTGTGTAAAACTTAATTTCCTCTTCCTTCTCATGCGCTTTAGCATCATCTTCCAAAATATGATCAGCTTCGTCCTTTTTTTCAAACGATTTATCCTGACTCCACTTTCCCACATTTCTCCAAAATGTGAGCCTACCGGAAGAGATAGATGACAAGTTACCAATTCAGTTCGTTTTTCCTCAGTTTTTGAAGGTTTATGAAGTTCTTCAAGTGATTCTTCTTCTTCTTCAACTTCATTTTTTTGCTTTTTGTCTTCCTCTATTACTTCTGCTGTTTCTTCCCTCAGTAGAAGATAGATATATACAAGGTGGATAAAAGATTGGAACTTTTATACATTTAAATCGAGTCAAACGGTACAAAAATTTCTGGTTCTTCTTCTATCGTAAATCTTCTAACAGCACATCACGTTGATTAGAACTGTAATGTTCGGGCTCTCCTTCTTTTAATCTCGCTTTACAAAGTTTGAGATTTTGGAAATACTCCGCCGTTATTTCAAATACAAATTTTCAACATCAAGAAAATGTTTGAAAAGTACTTTGTGAAAATTGTGCATTTGAAGAAACACAATTTCCAAATGTTTAATATCATCACTTTTTATTGTAGTGACTTTGTGGAGATCTTCCATTACTTCTCTGAGGAGTTCAATTTCTCTTGAGTATGAAGATTCCAAGATCCAAATCAAATGTATCTGATTCGCATTTATTTGTCATATCAGACTTTGTTGGAAAAGTGTTGGACGTGTGCAACACCTTTTCGGATAAGTCCGCTTGGAGATCAAGAATTTTGTTCCTGTTTATACCATGATTTTGTCGCAACACTTTTCTCGTATTTATTGATGAACTGCTTGTTTTTCTCCAAAGAAATCGTTGAGGTATTTGACTTGGTCGCCTAGTTGACCTGCTGTGCCTCGACTCACAGCCGCTGAATATCTCTTGATAGCAGTTAGATCACTGCGTTTAGTCTCTGCTAAAACGGCTTATGCGATCGGTTTTAATGCCGGAATATACACCCGTCTTACAATTTAATTTGCCTATATTTATATTAATAACAGGGTTTACATTTTTTATTTTGCCTGTATTTTTTTATAATATCAGGCTTTTAAATTTGGCTGAGCTCTATTTTTTTTAGGCTCGATAGGACCAAATGTTTAATTTGATTTATGTTGCTAACATGCGGGAATATACACCTGTCTTACAATTATTTTTGTTCTATGTTGCCAGTATTTTAAAAAGGGCTTTTTGTATATTGCCTGTTTTGTAAATACAGGACTTTTTAATTTGGCGGAGCTCTAAATCCGGCTCGAAGGACCAAAACCACTGGTGGGGGGAAATGAAACTTCTTATATCAAGTGAGAAATCTTTCATTCTGATTCTATTTTTGTATTTTCCGTGCTTATATACAAATTTTAAAACTATCTTAAATAACTAAATATATGTGTATGCGTATGATTGTATTTTCCATTATACAATTTTAATACATGTGTGTGTGTGTGTGTTTAATCTTATCTCTTCTGTAAATTTATGACATGTGTCACTATGCATTTTTATTTTTATTGAATGCGCATTGTATGTAAATGCATGGCTATGTTTATGTCCATACATACATATGTACATATGTCATTCAAAAATATGTATGTATTTATGTATGTTTGAAAATAAATATTTATTTTTAATTGTATTTCGGCTTTGCTGATAAGTAAGCATGTTCAATGATATTTGAACAAACTGTTTATGTACAGATTTACAAAACAATTAGCTTGAATATCTGAAGTTTACGTTTTCACGCAATTGCATATATCGATTGCTAAATTCATACATACATGTGTAGGATCTGACTTATTTTATTTCAAATAAACTTTAGCTATTACAAATTACTATTTTAAATTTTACGTTAGAATATACACATGTTGTTTGTTTGGCTGTCCGTTGTTGAATGAATATTTTCTTGTCTCTTAGCGTTATAACGCTTCTAAGAACTCAACGCAAGCGTCCAACACTTCGTTGAGTTTTTGTTCCAGTCCATGGTTGAATTTTGTCTTCGTCGTGTTCAGTAACGTAGTTGTGTTTATCCTACACTCTCGGATACACACACATATGGTCAAAATAAGAAGTATGTACATTCTTAGGCAGCGGTCATGATTGTATTTGGAATGTTTGAAGACCCGAATGCAACTGCGGGTTGATTCGATATGTATGTGTCGGAATACCATTGTCTTCGGTAGACATGTTTGCAGCGTAGCGAGTTTCGGTTTCACATTACACTTCCAATATTTTCTCACTTCACAATATTTTCACACTTCACACTATTAACTCTTGAACACGACTTCACTAGATCAAGTCTCAACTCGACTGACTCTACGTCGTTTCTTCCTTTTGAACTTACCACCGAACCACGCTCGACGCCACGCTGTCGTCCCGCTAAAACGGTACTCCTCGAAGAGACGACATGCAGACAACCACACTCGATTTGCGGCGACGCCACGTTGTCGCCCACCAAAGCGGCACTTCTGAAGTGACAACCAAACACAGCACAATTAACGGCTGATGGAATAATGAGGAACTTAGACTTGTAATGAAATTCCTAAACTGTATACACATACCTCTCACACACGCAAATTAAAACTCTGTTTAGTTCTCGTGGGCAACTCACGGGCAACTGCCTCGTTTTCTTTTATTACCTTTTCTTAAATACAATATTTTGCTTAAGCCTATAAATATTAATCTTACATTCTAGGAACTATTTCTACAATCCACTTGAGATAAGACATATGTTACAAGTGGAAAGATTCATCTATAATCTATGAATTACATCTTAAAAAGTACAATGTTTCATATTTCGTTCTAAACTTCATATCCATTCACTTATGTCGGACCATCAGAGTCGTTAGTGCCATGTTATATATTTGTGACAAATAATAGATATGTTCATGTAATAGAACTGGTTGTATTAATCCCCCCTCAAATTAATTGATTTAAAAGTATAGTAA